>NC_139514.1:34563362-35048362 GCF_947247035.1 Vipera ursinii | reverse complement strand
CAATCTTGTAAATAAATCTTATTTATTTGTTATTTGCCCATTTATTTGTTATTATAGCCATGGACTCAAAAACAATAAAAGGACAGCTGAAATGATAGCATAATTAAATGACAGAAGTAAACAACTGAGTTTTATGACGAGCATACATATCACTGCTCAGATATGTGGTATGTGAATCAAGCCCAGCAATATCTAGCAAAAATTATCACAAGATCTATAGTCCTTCTTTCAAAATAATACCTACAGGTCACCTATGTCCCTTATGAAATAAAGGAGCTAGTCACTAGCAACAGGCTGCATATCATACAATAAAGAATTATCCATTGGGGTAAAATCAGATAAGATTTTTTCACAGTTATTTCAAACAAAACGACTGTATCTCCTAATAAAATCAGCCCCAAATGAATAGCTCATGTGCACAACTTTCACTACAGTATATTATCAGCTATGATTAAGAAGCAATGTGAATTTTGAATAGGATACAATGACCAGCTTGAAAAAAGGACATAAATTAGAGCTCTGAAATAATATTGAGAAACTAGCAGGAGAGAATTTCAATGTTCAATATGTTTATTAACCTTAAACCATCATACATACAGTAAATGAAGAATTTTAAAACTAAATATTCGTATGAAACAGTTGAACTACAAAAATAGTTCATTCTGTGGATTTGCCATGAATCAGAATTGGGGTTTTATTAGGCTACTCTTAATTACAGTGTTATTACTTTTGTTCTGATTAGAAATTCTTTGTAGATTATGATGAATAATTTAACAAATATTGAATATCTTTCAGTGCATTTTGCATTTTACTGCTTTTGATTTTACTGCTAACAAATCTTTCCCCACATACAAAAAAACCCACAAACCATCGCCATGTGCATAAACAGTATCTATTATCTTTCAGGAAGCAAATGAAAAGGTTTATGCCATAATACATTTGTTAAACCTTTAAAATGCCCCAAAACTTCTCTTGATGTTATTAATTAACCATGTAAAGATATGTGGGAATGAACTTAGAAGACTGACCAAAGGTTGCTGCCAAGGGAATCATCAGATAACAGACAGCACAGCCTAGAGCCAGATAATGGGCAGGGCAACAGAATCAGAAGAGAATCTCTCTTGTTTCTTGTGTGGGAAAAAATGGGGGAGGTAGGTACTTTCGAATTTGCTAGATTCTGTTAATGTAGCTTTACAATAAAGTAAATTAACTCATATACTTGTATTTCCTATCTGCTTTGCCTCGCAAGACTGACAACCACAATGTATTTACAGAAGTATTTGTGCAGTGATGCCATGCTTTGATAAAATTAATGCAGTAGATCTGTGAATCAATGTGTGGGCCTATTTTAAAATAGCAAATTGAATCAGATAGTTTGAAAGCACTTTTGTAGCTTTTCAAAATTATTATTAATTTTGATTGATTTTCTACTTCTTCTGGAATTATTTTACAAAATATGCAAACTATATAATATTGCAGCATCCGTTCCATATATGGGAAGATGATATGTGCTGTAAGATTGATGTGAATCAATCAGTATAATGTCTTATTAAACTCTTAGCCTATCAAAGCTGTGTAGGTGTAACCATCAACAGTAAGAAACAAGCAGTCAAAAAATATGCCACAGGCTACTACGTGATAGAACAGCAATGAATGCCTCGGAAAAGATATTCAGATGTTATGAACTGTCTCTATACCTACAAAGGTCAAAATAGTGCAAGCATTGGTGTTCTCTGTGATAATCTAAGATAGAAAAAGTTAGACCTCTGAAGGATATTGACATTTTTGAATTGTGGTGTTGGAGAAGACTCCCAGGAATACCACGGACAGCCAAGGAACCAAACTGATAGATCATTGTACAGATCAACCCAGTCCTCTCTCAAGGCTCAAATGACCAGAATAATTGCTCTTGCCCACAATTGTCTAGTCTCTGGAAGATGAGGGAATAGTTATTTTTTGCTGAAACCATGATTGCCACCTTCAAAAAGACACTGGATTTGCATTCTTCCTTTTCTAATCAATTTCACAAACTAATTGTTAAGTGCTTTTCAGTTATTAGGAACCCCAGGAAAATGTTTTTGGTTTGACTTCTTTAAAAAAAATGATAGGATGGGACTTTGAAGTTTGGACACTAGAGGGAACTATAGATTATGATTAAAGGAGAAGAAAACTTAACTCTGATTTAGAGTGGAGCAAAATATTTTAACATTGGACTTAATGCAGCATATGTTTGAACAGTGGACTCAGAAACTAATTTTAAGAATGTCTGCCTGTAGAAAAGGGGGAGGGGAGTGTAGGATAGAAAATGAAAAAAGGGAAAGAAGAAAAAAAGGGCCCCCCTTATTTTCATTTTTATTGTATTTTATGCTGTGATAAACCTCAATACAATTTTAAAACAACAAAAAAGAATGTTTAAAAGATGTTATGTAGGAAGAACAAGTTTTACCAGATAAACACAGAGACTGATTTGAAAGTGGATTTAAAAACAGCAGGCTACAAGAATGATATAGAAAAAGATGCTACACAAAAGAAACTGGCTTATGTCTTAATAATTAAAAGGGGTATACAAATAACAAGCCAAGAGAATGACCTGGATATTTTTTTTATGGATTTACAAAAGGTGCTTGTTAGAGCTTTGAAAAAAAATTGTAACAAGGGAAACAAATGAAAAGAACTCAAGTTCAACATTATTTTAAGGGTCTAAAGTTAAAGTAAAAAGGAAGGGATATAAAGTAGTAGCTTTGTGTTGTCTCCAGTAATTCTTAATGGATTTTGCTGATCAGGACTGAAGTGCTGAGGTTTTAAGGATTTGTTTATAAGTAAGAGATGGAATTTGGAAACAAGAGAGCATTTATTTTATTTTAAGAGAAAGCTATAAGCTACTAAAATTTTTATACTTGTTATAATGAAGGGGAGAGCCATTTCTCTATATATTTGGGTTTTTTTAAACCATATTGTTATTTTTTCTTTGCAATATTTTCTTTTCTATTTTTTTCATGTTGCAATACAATACAATACAAGCAGGAGATGACCAGAGCATGACTAACTGAGCTCAGGTCCCTATGATCCAGAAAATCTTGATTGCTGATTGACAGTTAATTGTAAAAGGCAAAGCTGTGTACTATATCAGGATCTTCTCTGTTGATTCTAAGGCTGGTTAGTTTACCTTCTTTATATTTAATTGTAACCTCATTTTTGTCACTGTGCTCCAGGACTGGAGCATGCAGAACATTTGCATCTTCAGCTATTAGAGTAGTGTCACCAACCCAGTATACCTTATTAATACTTATTCTTCTAAGTTAGCTAAGTCTAACAACTTCTTCTTTTTGTGCCAAATCTGTTATTAGACATTGGCAATCATGTTGGCGATCCTATTTTTATCAGCAGCCCCACAAAAAAGTGCTGCTTAGTTTTGTCCAAACCAGTCCCTTAGATTTTGAAGCCATGATGATCTTCTTGTTTGCCTTGTTTGCCTTCAATCTTTCCCTGGAGGATTAAATGGAGTATGCCGTATTTTTCTGGGTGTCGCATCACATGTCCGAAATATTCTTTCGTTTTTTAATTGTTTTGATCATTTCCCTTGGCTTTCCCAGGCGGCTTATCACCTCCTCATTTCTGATCTTGTCAACCCAGCTTATATGTAACAGCCGCCTGTAAATCCACATTTCAAATGCTTCTAGTCTCTTCAGATGGCCTTCTGTCAGAGACCAACTCTCTATACCATAGAGCAGGATAGAAAAAAATACAACATCTGAGTTATATTTATAAGTTATACATCTAACAACTATTTGTTGAAAATCAATCTTTCTAACTTAATTTATTAAATACATAAATTATTCTATACTTATTGAACACATAATTCATTTTTTAAGGATTGTATATAAAATATTTGATTCATTTATTCTAAATAAAAAAGGTCATTCTATTTTTATATTGAACCAAAAATTCTATAATTCTTCAACTATATATATTTTTTATTCTTGTGTCATAGGGTTTACCCATTGTTGTCCTTTTTATATATTTCCAAACTATATCATTAATCCTCTTTATATCACCTTGAAATTATGGATTTTTTGTTTTCCTTCTTTATATCTTCTTTGTTTTGGAATTCTTTGCAAAATATCTCAGTTCTATTGGCCTGCTGCTTGAAGACAAGATAGCTTTGCTTTTTTGTGAGGATGGAACAAATAATTTTTCTGTAAGCATAGATTTCAGCAGACTACATTATGGAATTATTATGACTACGTTATTATACATGTATGAAAGATTCAACATGCCTGTGTCATATTTCCTTACAAGAAATTAGATGGGTTTTAATAAGTTGATTAGGGCTTGCATATCCTCCTATTCCCCAAAGCTACTTAAAACCCAGAGAAATGAAAGTCTTTGTTTTAACAGCTAAGGTGATGACTAACCTATTTATCAGCTAGTACTTCCTGTGTTAACCTCCTTCATTTTGCATATGGGAAACAACAAATCATACAATAGAGATTGCACACTAAACAGTTTTAATATTCTTTGTTCCACAGTTCAGTAGAGAACAGGTCATATTTTTAGCTAAATCTTAAGAATTAATCTGCAGTTTTATACATCAATGGAATTTCAATATTTTCATGGAAATATAACTAAAGAAAATTGTGAAGAATTACTGAGCAAAGTGGGAATAAATGGAAGTTTTTTAGTACGAGACAGTGAGAGCGTACCAGGAGCTCTTTGCTTGTGCATTTTGTAAGTACCTCCACTTTTATGTAACTAAGATAGCTTTTATTGGTTAAAGGAAAGGATTCAGTTAGAAGAAATGCAAATGTTTTACAGAATCTGGTATTGTATAAAGACAGCTTGAACATGACTAATGCTTTTATGGACTGAGTTATGTTTTTAGATGCTTGCACTTTTGAGAACCAACTACCATCTGTTTTCAGAAAGTGAGAAAATTGTTCCAGGCACACATACCTAGTTGGAGTATACATAATACTGATTCTGCTTTATTATAAGCTGCAGTGTACATCTAGCCCAAATTTAAATGTAGAAATAAATAGATAATAAAATAATATGCTGGTTTTGGAAATTTCAAACAATTACAGATTCAAGATCAATCCTTACAACATATATTTAATCAGGATATTTTTATCTACCAGCTTTCAACATCTCTTCTTCAAACGATGTGTGGTATAGAACCAGATATGTAGGATAATGTATATAGCATATATGGAAGCCAGTTCTCATGTATGAATTCAACCAGTTGTATGATGGCAATTGTCATTGCTACTGAGTGTAAAAGAAATTTACATTTATAAAAATATTTAGAATCAGGCATATGTAATTGTTCTATGCTGACTTAGGATGTCTACCAAATATAACTGTTTTAACTTGTCAGTAAAAATATATTACTTTTTAATTTTTTCCCCCTTCAGAATGGTGGAATATATTTTTACTTGCTCTGGTGATGTTAATTCATATATTGGTTCAGAATTTTCCCATCAGAGGAAAGTTTCTATTTATTTAGCTGATATCTATTTCTAGAAAACTAAAACTTAATTAGCTACAGTTAGGTTTACCAGTGATAAATTTATACATGTTCTGCATATTTCTCTTTATGGTTAACAGTTTTAGGCATATGATTCTTCCGTGTATTTTACTTTCCCAGTTCACAAACATCACCTTTTGCTAATACACCTTTTGTTCTAAAAATTAGTTATGAGCATCTTATCTACACTTACCGAATCTTCAGGAAAAGTAATGGACATTTTATGATGCAGGTAAGAAAACGTATAATCTATTTCTTATTCCTTAAATCTAAAGAAATATAATTTTACTAGACACCTATAAGACATTTGTGCAATTTTACCAGTTGGAAGTGGGAGAAGCATGTTGAACTAGAATGTGCTTAGATTATCTTATTTTGACAACTTCATGTATTTTAAATTGTGATGAATAATGTTGCTTAATTGTGATTCTATATTAATATAAAAAGATGCTAAAGGTCATAGTTTGAGGATATTTAAAAATATGCTACATTAGCTATAATCATATCTGAAAAGAATCTATTTTAGTCATTATTTATTATTTGGATACAAAATAAATTAATATGTTTTTGAATTAAATGTAAATTTAGTGTCAATGTGCTTATATTTTAGACATCTGAAGGTACTCCGGCACATGTCTTCAGAACATTAAAAGATTTAATTGACAACTACAAAAAGCCAAATCAAGGCCTAGTAATCCATCTGGGCTACCCTGTAAATCGTTGTCCTTACTATCAAGAAACTCAGACTGTGTATGTCACTAAAGAGGAAGCATATGAGAATCCTGGTAAGAGACAAGTAATTATAAAGGTGGTAAAATATTTATATATTTCAAATTAAGAATCATCAGCACAGACTACTAAAGATTACTTTTATAAAAGAGAGAGACACAGACAGAGACAGAGAGAGAAAGGAAGGAAGGAAGGAAGGAAGGAAGGAAGGAAGGAAGGAAGGAAGGAAGGAAGGAAGGAAGAAAGAAAGAAAGAAAGAAAGAAAGAAAGAAGAAAGAAAGAAAGAAAGAAAGAAAGAAAGAAAGAAAGAAAGAAAGAAAGAAAGAAAGAAAGAAAGAAAGAAAGAAAGAATCCAATATGCCTAGAGGAATCCTTTAGAGGATTGTTATAAAAATATAGGCAATTCTTTTCTTAGCACGCCTTAGGTAAAGTGATGGCATATATTTTTAAAGCATTGTGGCGCTGTAATTATTATTCTCCAGAACTAACATCATTTTAGGAAAGCATTGGCTGTGGATTTGGTATTTAGATTACTGTCACATCAGTCACATACCAGATCTGGTGTGATAGAATGCATGGCTCTTCCTTTGCATGAACCAATAAGATATGTTATTTTTGGCCCAGATCTAGCCTTCAGAGTGGATCAGAGTCTTTTCACAGCCATAGCAGAAATGCCTATCCCATTATCAATAGAATTTCAGCATTTAAATCAGCAGTATTGGTCAAAATCAATAGTGGGTCCAGAGCTTGCTTCTGCTTGTAATAACAACTTTCCCTGAATGGAATTCTAGTCAGAAGACTCTCACTGAATAGCGATCAATATTTTGTTCCCCCTAAAGTGCAGAATGCTTGCACACTGGTCCCTCAACAAAATGGAGTTTATTTGGAGGGAGCCTATGAAATTTAGGCAGATTAGTAAAAATTAACTGCTTTCAGATTTACCATTAAAAGTAATTCATAAGTCAGATATTTATTTTATTTATTCAATTTTTATAACCTCTCAATTCAACCAAGTGACTCTGAGTGGCTTACAATTCCAAAAAAATAAAACAATTAAAATAATAAACTTTAAAACAATAAGAACATCCACAAAATAGTAAAAACAGTAACTGATATAATTAATCTATTAATAGTAAAGCCAAGGAACAGGATCCTTAATACATTCCGAGCTCCAGGCATAGCCAAGGTTTTAAAGCTTAGCAAAAGGGCAAAAAAGTTGAGGCTATTCTAATCTCTAAGAGGAGAGTGTTCCATAACACAGGGGTATAGCAGAAAAATCCCTGTCTTATAGTTCCCTCCAGTTGACACTCTTTGGCTGATGGGATCTGCAGCATTCCCAATCTGTTTGATTGAGTTGAATGGGTAGAAACGCTTGGGAAAAGGCAGTCCCTCGGGTAAACCAGTACCAAGCTATGTAGGGCTTTAAAAATGACAACCAGCGCCTTGAATTGCACCTGTAAACACACCAGCAGCTAGTGCAGCTCACATAGTAGGGATTTTACACATTTTTTTAAAATCCGTTTTTAACTTTTGTATCTCTGTTTTTTTAATCACACTGTAAACCGCCCTGAGTCCTTCGGGAAAGAGCGGTATATAAATGTAATAAAATAAATAAATAAATAAATAAATAAATAAATAAACTGGCAAAATTTATTATCCATGCAGCTGCGTTTTGTACCAGTTGAAGATTCCAAATGCTCTTTAAAGTAAGTTACACTAATCTAAGCAGGAGGTTTCAAAGAAATGGACGCCAGAGAACAGGATTCCTGTCCAGGAATGAGCAGAACTTGAGCACTACCCAAAATGTGCAAAAGCTTTCCTAGCCACAGCTGCCATATCTTGTTTGGATAGAAAAAATCTTCAATTTGCAGGAATTAACAATTTAGGTTCAGTCCAAAAACTCAATAATGGCTTGGTTTCTTTTTGGGACAGAGACTTGAGGAGGGGGTTTGCCTTTAAAATCCTTTAGGGAAATATATTCTGCCTTTTAAATATTTCCAAGAATATTTTTTTTCTCTGGTGGGGGAACTGACTTCCCACAAATCCCCCCTTTGTGCCATAATAGTGTGGGTGATGCACTTTTACTGGCACAAGATTAAAATTGATCTGATCAGGAAGATTTGGTGAACATGCTTTAAACTGTTAATGCAAAAAAAGGGAGGCACTAATAGAGTTCAACCATGAAGGTCTAAAGCCAGAGCAAAAGTTCTGTTAGATGGAAAAGAAAGTTATAGTGTCCAATATTCTGTGCCAATTCTTTTTAAATGTTGGGTGTCACTTTGAGCTTCATCAGGTTTTGAAGCACATGCCTCTCAAAATTCTTCACAGCCATGGTTTCTCTCAGTACATAACCACTGGCTGCCCTTTTTCAAGGGTTGCTTCCTGCCTTAGCTCTTAGTTCAGTTCATCCAGGTTAGTGATGTCCAATTGAGGTTAGCCAGTATGCAAGCCAGGTTATTAATTTTTTTTAAATTGCACATAGTGAGCCCTAGGACTCCCAATCTGAGTCCACCAGTGCAAGATATTCAGGGCTTAGGTTTGGAGATCTCTTTTCTGCTACTTCCCTAGTCAGGGCATATGAATTGCAAATCACCTGAGGGGCCTGGTTCCCTCCCCCTTGGAATTTGCAGGAAGTTGTACATGCAAAGTTTTAATGACACAGGGCAAGAATCAGGCTGGAGAAGGTAGGTGAAAGAGATAGACTACAGCTACTTCCACAAAACAGGCAATACAAGCATCCTAGACAAATTTTCCCTCCCACCAGACAGAAGTCCAAGGTATTCAGTACTTGCTGTGCCAACTATTCCCAAATGCCATCACTGCATAAATACATTCAGCTTCTTAATTTCAAAACAAATGGGGCAAGACAGAGAACCTTACAATGAGTTTCCACCCGCCCCCCATAGTCTTCTAATTTTTTTCTGAGGCTTCACGTGTGGACCAATGGCTCCAGGGCTTCTTCCTTCCTCTGTAGCTTTCACAGGCATCTGGGGGAATGGTAGGACTTGAGAAGATCTGTTCCACTCAGGTTGCATGGTGGCTTTTTAGTGGATGGCTGGATTCAAAATCCAATTCTATGGCTCAAATGGATGGAGGCAGTGTCTGGGTCAGTGTGGTCGGCTTCCAAAAGGTTGTTGAGTCATCTATGCAGGGCTAAAAGACATGAGAACAAGATCTCCTTCCCACTTTCTGGGTGGACTTTCCCAGGAGAGACAGACAAAGGCATGGAGAACAGAGGATCAGAAAATGAGAAGTAGAATAAGAAAAGGAGAAGTAGAATGGGGGGGGGGGGTAGCTTGCAGACAGAGTTTGAAAAGGCATTAATACTGCAGTGCTTAAAGAAACATATAGGGAGACAAAATCAGGAAATCCAGCTGTGATTGGGAAAAGGATCTTCTTACTCTCACACACAGACCTACACACATTTCCTTTGCTCCCTTAGGCTTTAAAGTTAAAATTTAGAGGTACTCACCTTTACCTTCTTTCCAAAGCAGCCCTTGAACTCAAACCCAAAACTCCTTTTACTACCCAAGGCTGTGGGGCTGTTGAATGGCTGTGATTATTGTGATCCTGCTATGGGACAGGCATAGTGGAGTGAGGGAGAGCAATAAAACTACAGACATTCACCAATCCCTCTTCTTAACTTGTGCCACATTAAAACAATAAGGACAGCACCAGCCTCATTATTAATTGCTTGGCAATTCAGGGAGAAAATTTTGTGCCCATATACTTTTCTCCTGGTTGACGGACTGTTGGAGAGTACTTTAACATCTGACTATGCCCTGGAGGTCAGTGGTCACATACATACTTATCAATGTCAAACCCTAAATAAAAGGTATGGGTGGTTTTTGACTTAAAATCATTTGTTTAGCAAGCATCAAGTTACAATGGCACTGAAAAAAGCGACTTATGACTGTTGCAGTAGTCACACGATCAAAATTGGGGCACTTGGCAACTGGCATTATTTATGACACTTTCCTTAGCCCAGGTCATGTGACTGGTTCAAAACGAGATGGGGGCAAATAAATAAATAAATAGCTCTTTGTAACCTTTCCAGCCAACAAGCTGAGTCAATGGGTGAAGCCAGATTTGCTTATCAACCATGATTTACATAATGACTGCAGTGATTTCACTTAACAGTCATGACAAAATTATCATAAAAATCAAGCATATGTTCATTTAACCCAGGGGTCGGCAACCTGAAAAACCAAAAGAGCCACTCGGAACTGGTTCCATCACACACAAAAAAAGTGGGAGCCGCAAAAAGTGTGCGTGCATGCGTCCACGTACGTGCAAAAAGCAAAATGTTTTGCGCATGCGCAAAACGGGAGGCACCTGCGTGGCGATGGGTCTCCCTGGTGACGGGCGCTGGGTTGCGGCACCGCCTTCAGCCCAGGTGCCGCCAGAGCCACCCCCGGGACCTCCAAACCACTGCCCGTGCGGAGAGGTGCGCATGCAGCTCTCCAAACCTTCCCACTCTCTGAACGGGCGGCGGTACCACCTGTTTGCAGACCTGCCGCCACCAATTTGGGCGGTGGTAGGTCTGCATGCTGCCGTAGCCCGTTTGCAGAGTTGCTGCCTTCAGAGTTGTCGCAAACAGGCCGCAGCAGCTTTCCAAATAGGTGGCAACGCCACCCATTTGGACAGGTGCACGCGCAGCTCTCCAAACCTTTGGAGAAGTGCGTGCGCACCTCTGCAAACCTTTGGAGAGGTGCGCGCACACCGCCACCCATTTGTAAACCTGCCGCAGCCGGTTTGGAAAGCTGCCATGGCCAGTTTGCAGACCTGCCACCTTCAAAGGAAGGCGGCAGCTCTGCAAATGGGCCACAGCAGCTTTCCAAATGGGTGGCTCCACCGTCTGTTCCGAGAGGTGCGCGCGTACCTCTGCCCGAATCGGCAACGGCGCCACCCGTTTGCAGACCTGCTGCCACCGGTTTGGAAAGCTGCTGCGGCCCATTTGCAGAGCTACCACCTTTGGTAGCTCTGCAAATGAGCCGCAGCAGCTTTCCAAAAGGGTGGCGCCACCGCCCATTCCTAGAGGTGTGCGCGCAGCTCTCCAAACCTTTGGAGAGGTGCGTGTGCACCTACGCCCGAATGGGTGGCGGCGCCACCCGTTTGCAGATCTGCTGCCGCCGGTTTGGAAAGCTGCTGCGGCCCATTTGCAGAGCTACCGCCTTCAGAGGAGGGCGGCAGCTCTGCAAACGGGCTGCAGCAGCTTTCCAAATGGGCGGTGCCACTGCCCGTTCGGAGAGTTGTGCGCGCACCACTGCCCGTTCAGAGAGGTGCGTGCGCACCGGGCGACTGGGAGCTGCAGGAGACAGCTTAAAGAGCCACATGCGGCTCTGGAGCTGTGGGTTGCTGACCCGTGATTTAACCAATGGAAAATCTGGTCTTAGCTGTGACTGTAAGACAGGGTCCACCTGCATAAAAGCATAGTAGCTAGCAAGAGCACTTAACCGCTTCATAGTGCTTTACAGCCCTCTTTAAATGATTTACAGAGCCAGCATATTGCCCCCAACAATTTGGGTCCTCATTTTACTAATCTCGGAAGGATTAAACAGTCAACTTTCAGTTAGTCAGGATTGAACTGCTGGCAGACTGAAATGTTATAACATACATCAGGAAGAGAACAATATTGGGCTAGTTAATGTAGCAGTCTAATAGAAGTCTACTCTGTACTTTTAAAGGCACCGAACATGTGAAATAAGTCCTTTAAAAATTTATTTATGTCAAAAATGGAACTGTTAGCAGCAAACAACTAAAGGCAGTTAGCAGAATATTTATAATATAGTATTATAAATTGATATGCGTGGCCTTATCTGTTGTATTGTCTACCCCTGGAACAATGATCCCCCTGAAATCTGGATAGTTCCCACCCTGTTAGCGTTCTGGAGAGCCTAAAACACAACCACTCCCAGGCCTTGGACTAGGGTGATTAATCTTTGTTGATACATTTTTTAAAATCTAAATGAACCAACTTTTTATTTAAATTATACTTATCCTATTTTTGTCGTTGGTGGTTTTGTCCTTTTGAGTTGTTTTTGCATTTTATGCATTGACATATTGTAAGCCATCAGAGAAATTCTGGAGTCAGGCAGTACCTAAGCAGATTAAATTTAAATTCACGCTGTTATAAATAATCTCATTCATCTTTACAGTGAAAAAAAACTACTTTTATGTCAGTTTCAAAATAAAAAAGAAGCAAAGTACAATATGGATAATAGGTGTATACAAATTATTTAAAAAAAAACAGCTTTGCTTTGACTTTAATAATACTTAAATGCCCCTCCAGTGTGAAAAGGCACTCCACTTCTAAGTATCACGTTGGAGTGATACTTGTATTGCTGAGTGAAGAGTAATTCCTGCCAAAGCGAACTGACCCTCTGACACTTTTGATTGGATGTGTTGCTTTTCTATACTGAGGCACTACAAATGGAGGAGACGCAATCCTACAAAAAATAGCTACACACATCTCTATGGGACTGGGGAAAAGTGAAGGGAAAGTGTTGGAGACATTGTGATAAAAGTTATTTGCTGTGGAAGGCTGATAAAATATGCCATAGAGATAGAAGCCACTAAGATTTAGACTTTAGCTACATATAACACTGAAAATATAATAATTCAACCAGAATTTAAAGGAGCAAAAGTAGGAATGGGTGTCTGAGGTGAAAAAGAAATCATCTTACTTCTTTGCTACATATTTCTCTTCTGCATTCAAGTTTCTGCCCCCTTGGATTGTATAGTGCAAGGTAGTCATGTAATTAACAGAATCCTCATTCTATTGAGTCTTATGCAGTAAATTATCTCTTTCTACTGTGTATTTAAAACAACAGTGATTATTTAAGCACCATGTTGTAAATGTGAATGATACTGATACTTTTTGCACTGAAATTTAGAGAAATGTAATAACCTTTTTCTTATCCTCTCTCCAGATGATGGTGATGATTACTTGAATGTCTTGCCTGATTAATCTGTTCACTCCATTTCAGCGGGGGCGTTCTATGGATCACATCCATACAAACTCTTCTATTCACTTCACTGGATTCTGTTCATTTATACTATGGATGTGACAAATTTAATACCAATTTCTACTTGCTTGCTTGCTGGTCTGTGTAAAAGGCACATTTTGTAAAATGCATAAATATTTGTATTGTCTTCTTTCCATGTACTGGGTACATATATGTGTCTCTGCAAATGGTCACTTTATGCCCCTGATGAAGTGGACATCTGAAAAGCTTATACCACAAAAATGTGACAGCTTTTTCCATAATGCAATACCTCATTATATTTTCATTTTAAGAGTTTTCCTTTATTAGCACTATTTAACTTACTATATTTGAGTCATAAATGCAAGGGTCTTTGATGTTTCTAAAATGCTAAATTGTTTGTACTATTCAATATCATTGGTATACTGTAAGTGACACTTAAAAACACAAAAATATATTTAATTCTCATGGAGTATATGCTTTAACATAACAGATTGGTTAACAAATAGCATAAGCATTCAGATTAATCACCAATTTTTATTTAATAAGTAAGCCAAATGCTTAACTTATCATCATGCTACATCACGTCCATGCAAGGGGCAAAGTTTGGAAAGATCAGTCACCTTAATAGCTTATGCCATCTCAGAAGACTTTATATTTACTAAAATTGTATTTTTAAAGAAGACTGTGTACTTCAGGGTTGAATTGTTGGGTCTCTAGTCTTCTTTGATTTTCTGTTTCTGCATACATATTTCTGCAGAACAGAAACCTGCAAATTCTGTTCCTCCATGCAATGATGTCACCTAGCCTGTAAATGAAATGTCTGCAGGAAGAAAAGAAAGCTCAGAGGACACCAAGAAGCCAACAATTGTCTGAATTGTATAATTTTATTTGAGTGAAGTGTGTTAGTCACTATACAAGAACAGATACAAGTACATATAGTTTTTTCCTGATGGTGTTTTTACAACAGAATTTTACATTTTGATCAATAGTTGCAGGTAGCATGCAGATCAATTTAGCGAACTCTTATCAAATGTTTTCTGTTTGGTTTATATGTGAAACATAGAATGCATAATACCTAGAGCTTTAAATTGGTTACAGTTTAAAAGAGAAAAACATCATAAAAATGTTTGATTAGTTCCACCAATTCATTTTTCTTGTTAAAAACAAAGCCAGTATAAAGTTTGGTCATTTCCCCCGTTTCTTTAGTAAAAACATTGGCAAATTATTAATATTAAAAAATATACCAGAATGCAAAAAAAGAGACAAAATTGTAAAAATTGTACACATTCTTTTAACTTAAATTACATTGTTAAACTCGACAAAATTCTAACTTTAAAAAAAGTTATCCAAACCACTAAGTGCATCCTTACATTTTTGAAATAGAAGTATAATGATCTCTAACTGAGCCTTATAGATGTCTACATTTTTTAATATAATTTCAGTGCCAGGCTTTTTTAGTTACCATCTTCTATTTTCTGCTAATGGCTTTTACACTTTTAAATTATAATGTACTCAAGTGTTCTTTTCAATTCATTTTAACCATAATTTAACGTGCTATAATGTGAATAGAAATGGCTTGATGAACTGTGAAGAAGACATCTGTATAAAAAATAAATGAAGTATTTTTCCAGATAACATGTTTGTTTGTGCAGTGATTTTTCTTTAGAGAAATGAAATAGTGCTGTGTGTTCAGGAACATTAACACTAATGACAGAAAATCAACGAGAATGTCAGTTTCCAAATTCTTTCATAAAGAAATGCTAATCACTTTACAGTTATGGGGATTGGGGATGAAGCCATTTCGAGGATCAAGGAGTTGAAAAGGACTTCAAAAGTCACTAAGTCCAATTCCAGAATATCCAGTGCTGTATTATGTTAAACAAGTAATCATAATACTTTGGCTTTACAAACACTCTTATCAGTTTATACTCCCAAGAAGTTCTTCCTACGATTAATTTCATATTATTTTTCTTTGAAGTACAATCTATTCCTTCAAATCTTTAACTCTGGAGCAATATAAAACAAAATACATGTATTTTAGCATATCTTATAATATACTATCTTGTTTTTTGTGTGGAATAAATATGTTTATCTTGTTTGAATCTTTTCTCATGGGACTTGATCCCTAAGCTTCTTACTCTCCTTCACCTACTATGCATTACAACATACTATGTTATTGTTATGTCATTTCCATTTCAAATAGCTAACAGTCTGCGGTGATGATAACATTTAGCTGTGTATATTTTTGTTTTTCAATTTATTTTTATGCCTATAAAAAGACAAAAGCCTGTGGAAAATAATTATCATTTCCATTACACAGGATTTAACACTTTCATATTAGTTGATTACATCAGCCAGTATATAAGGTTTTCATAAATCATGTGTCACAGGAAATAACACCAGAAACATATTTTGAGTACATTTGTCTCTTTATTCTAGAAAAAAAATCATTAATGTATGAAGAAAATAGTCTTAATGCATACGATATACAGATGTTGTCAAATAGGTATTATGTCAGCAAGTAAACCTAAGATTTTTCTAAAATAACAAATATTTTGTAACTATCAGTAAGATATGCCACACATCTAGAACTGTCCAGAGCAGATATCGTCTTCAATTTACCACTTATTTAATTAAATTGTGAAGTAGGTTTCAATTAACTCATCAAATATAATCTACTTGTCCAGAAGTTATTCTCTTAGATGAGAAAGAATTCATATGGAAAAATGACCTCTGTAGTTTTCATTCATAGCCACAAATGGGAAGAAGGAATATAAACTGATTAGAAATAGCAAGCCCCTCTTCCAAATCTGTCTAAATAATCCTGTTATCATGGATTTCTAATATTTCCCTTTCATCTAGAGAAAAAAAATGAAAAAGGCAGACGTGGAGTTTGTTTGTTTATTTATTTATTTATTTATTTATTTATTTATTTAGATTTATATACCGCCCTTTCCCGAAGGACTCAGGGGGGTTTACAGGGTATTTAAAACAAGATACAAAAGTTAAAAACAATTAAAAAATTACATCAATCCCTGAAAAAAAAGTAAAAACCCCAATTAAAATTAGAATTAAAATTAAAATTCTCAGCCTGGGCCAGAGAAGTCGAAGAGCCAGGTCTTCAGGTCCCGGCGGAATGAACGGAGGTCGGGGGCAGTCCTGAGCTCCACGGGCAGCTGGTTCCAGAGGGCAGGCGCACCCACTGAGAAGGCCCTATCCCTGGGTGTTATCTGCCGGCAATCTTTTACCGGCGGCACCCTGAGCAGACCCTCCCTGTGGGAGCGTACTGGATGCAGGGAACCTGATGCTGGCAGCAGGTGTTCCCTCAGATATCCCGGACCCAAGCCATTTAGAGCTTTATAGGTCATCACCAGCACCTTGAATCTCACCTGGAGGGTAACCGGGAGCCAATGTAGCTCGCGGAGTAGAGGTGTTACATAGGAGTATCGGGAAACCCCCATCACAACTTGTGCGGCTACATTCTGCACCAGCTGAAGCCTCCGAGTGGTCCTCAAGGGCAGCCCCATGTAGAGAGCGTTGCAGTAGTCTAAACGGCAGGTCACAAGTGCATGAGTGACTGTGCGTAGGGCATCTTGGTCCAAATAGGGTCGCAACTGGCGCACCAGGCAAACCTGGGCAAAAGCCCCCCTATATATGGTCTTCAAAATTGAGCTGGGAGTCAAGGAGGACGCCCAAGAGATCATTCACCAGTACGACCAATGCCGTCTCCATGCTGTGCCCGGGCCTGAAACCCGATTGGTATGGGTCCAGATAATCAGTTTCCTCCAGGAACAGTGGAAGCTGATGCGCCACCACACTCTCAACAACCTTCGCCAAAAAGTGAAGGTTGGAGACTGGACGATAATTATTTAAAACAGCCGGGTCCAGGACAGGCTTTTTGAGGAGGGGTCTCACCACTGCCTCCTTCAAGGCGGCGGGGAAGACACCCTCCTTCAAAGAAGCAGTTATTACTGCCTGGAACCAGCCTCGTGTCTCCTCCTGGGCTGCGTAAACCAGCCAGGAGGGGCACAGATCCAACAAACAGGTGGTGGAGCTCAGCCTCCCCATGATCCTGTCCACATCATCAGGGGAAACAGGATCGAACTCAGTCCAGATAACATGCTCAAGACCGTCCGATTCCTCCACGTCAGACTCCGCCCAGTCAGAGTCCAGACCGGCCCGGATCTGAGTGATTTTGTCCGTCAGATGATGAGTAAACTCCTCAGCCCATCCCTGTAAGGGATCCTCCCTCACCCCTATCTAAGCCCAGCCACCTCTCGGAGTCCCAACAATTGGGCCTGTCATTAAGGGGAGTGTGGAAACAGGCGGTTGGTCGTACCCAGGAGGAACCCCCCTGAGGGCATACAGATCAGTTCCAGAGTAACGGTAACAAACCATGCAACAGTAAAATGTCCACCTAGGGCAGATATTACAAATATTTACAATGGGTAGTTCGATGGAATGATGGTATTCATTGAGTCCGGTAGGTATGTCTCTCAATCCACTAGTCCAGCTCAGCTCTCACCTGAGCTGGGGATCAGAAAGGAAGCCTCAGCCGTCCTCTCACTCCGGCTGAGGAGTCCAACCTGGGGTGGAGAGAGCAAAGAGTCCCGGGCCAAGCCTACCCCAACTGGTCTCTCACACCAGTGGGGCGGTCGATAACCAATCCAAGACCATCCTCCCACCACGGTCAGGTCCCAGGCCCAAACCGGACTGTCAATGGGGAGGTCTTGATTCCAGCCGGCCATTAAAACGGCCATACCTGCCTGCCAGCACAGGAAGTAAGCCAGGCCGCAGCCGATCTTTGGGCCGTTGGCCACTGCCACCATTCTGGAAGGGGGGGCAGAGACAACCTCTCTCACAAGCGTCCGCCCGCTAGTCCAGACGATGTTCCAGCAGCAAAAGGCATTCCCGGCAGTAATTTAATAATCCAGGCATTCCCCAACATGTCCACTGCGGCGGGGCAAAAACCGAGGCCGATGTCCGGGCCTAACAGCCACCGCCGCCATCCGGAAGGAGAGGGAGGGCTCCGCGCCACTAAAAACGCTGCCTGCCAGCTGATAACAGTCCCAGCTCCTGATCGAGTTTCCAGCCGGTGAAATTGTCGCCGCCGCCCCTCCATACAAGCGGAGGGTATCCACGGCGAGAAAGCAGAGGAAGGAAGCCTGCAGCAGCACAGTATTGTTCTCCAGGCCGGTAGGCCAGTGCCATCCGAAGCGCCGCTATCCGAAGGGGGGGGGCTCAGTGCCACCAAAAACAGCGGCTAGCAGACGTCTCTGCATCCACCCACCCCCCAGAATCGCCCCACCATATCGTGCCACGGCTGGGTCTCCCTAAATCGACCCATTTAGAGCCCTTGTGGAGCGCACGTAGCTCAAACTGCAGCCGAGTTGAAGTCTGAGAGGTTAAAAAAGAAATTACAACCACTGGACAGATCCAACCTTTCTGTCATATTTTGTTAGAACAAAAAGTTGTGTGTAATGATGCAGTGACGAGATAGCTAGTTCTTTCAAACTCTGCAAACAACAGTCTGAATAGCAAAATGAAAAAAAAAGTCAGCATTCAAAAATTCCTAGCTGAAAGAAACTGCTCAAAGCAGGACCAAAATACCTTCAGATATGACAAGCAACTAGAAAAGAATGGAGAAGAAAAAAGAGGCCCTATAAAACAGCAGGACTGCTGGAGTGGTTTCCAATGTCATCAATAAAACAAAAGGCTATCTGAAACTTAGTTCAGCATGTTACAATTGATAAAGAGTTGTTAGGCAATGTTCCATTTCCCAAACTATGAATATTATTTCATCATTACAAAGACATGTATGCACAAACATACACAAATCTTTGTTTAGCTTATTTATGATACTGATTAATATACATGCAGTACTATAATTGTTGTTTTCCCTATCCTCAATATCCTGGCTTATTAAGTTGTCTGGAAATATTTAAAGAATTGGAAAGTTATGTGCTATAACAGATTTGTGACTCTTTGAAGATGAATCACCTGTGTTCATTCAATTGGAACACTGGTTTTGACACAGTACATAGGCATTGAGCATATCTGGTATATAATTTTGCTC
The DNA here is from genome assembly GCF_947247035.1 of Vipera ursinii. Taxonomy (NCBI): domain Eukaryota; kingdom Metazoa; phylum Chordata; class Lepidosauria; order Squamata; family Viperidae; genus Vipera; species Vipera ursinii. The sequence continues at coordinate 35,029,041 of NC_139514.1, read as the reverse complement.
AAAAATAAGGGATCACTTTCAATTTAGGAGTCCTAAGGAAATGAATGATCAAAATAATTGTACCTGCTTAGTCTGCCATATGTTGTCATATTCTATCTAGCATGTCAGGCAACTGGATGGAATAAAAAAAATTGTGAATACATGTTTATAAGGTGGTGTGGTCTTAAATGAACAACAGCAACAATATAGAGGATGACTTGTAAAGTGATTCTAAACCTTGGCAAGATGAAGACCTTTTGGATAGACAATTCCAGGGTGTAGATCCTAGGGAGCTAAATTGTTCTAAATTAAGTTGTATCCTTCAGAAACAATAACATATATTAACACCATGGAGAAATGACCCACCTGTCATTTAATAAGCTATTGAATTCCATTGGACTCAGCAGTTATATCATTTGTATGGAAAGTACAAACAACGCAAGATCCAATCAGAATAATAGGGAAGACATACACGGTCCCTTCCAGCTCTGTTATACTGCTAATTTTAAATCTCACCTTGACAAATTACCATTATAATCCAGTAAATTACCATACAGTAATGTTTCTGGTCATAGAAAATTGCATCAGCAAAACCACGCTACCAGTGCAGCTTAGCAATGCTGAATTTCTGCTGTTTATAACGTCATGGATCTTTTGGTAGATTGATGTTTTGACGCCTTGCCTTTTTTATGGATTGTCAGAGCACTTTCAGACACAAGCATGGCTGACTCACTTTCGGATAAGAATAAAATTTCAGACTAGATCCCACCCCTCTCAACATTCAATTCTCTATGAAAACTCGGCTCACTGCCTTTAGGAAGAGTCACTCGAGAGCAACTCTACCTCTTAAACCAGGGGTAGGCAACCTCGGCTCTTTTATGACTCATGGACTTCAACTCCCAGAATTCCTGAGCCAGCCATGCTGGCTCAGGAATTCTGGGAGTTGAAGTCCATGAGTCATAAAAGAGCCGAGGTTGCCTACCCGTCTTAAACCGAAACAAAATCAGATCAAAGGCACGTCAGCTCTTTCGTTCTGAAAACGAGAGTAAAGTTCTAAAAAATTTCCCTCCTCCTATTCTTACCTGCTTGTATTCTCCTACGCCTCCCCTAATCCCCCTCCCTGCAGATCTTTGCCCCCAAACCCGTGTTCTCTCGAACACGCTTTGAGAAACGGACCGCGCTTTCTCTCTCATTTCAGTGGTTTTTCGCGGAAGCAAACATAGCTATCCCACACAGTGGCCTCAACTACGCCTTAGCCATAGCTCACATCGGCTGGGGACAACGAGCGCGGTGCAGCATTGACCGTGAGCGAAGATATCTGCCCAGCCAAAATTCTTCCGGCTGGTTCCCAACATGCAAGAGAGTTTCCTAGAGCGGCGCAGGTTTCCGCCCAGCTCCCGAGGCTTTCTTCACTGGGGCAACAGCAGCAAAATGGCGGCCAAGGCGCCAAATACAAAGTTTTGAATGTGACTTGAGGGCTAACGCTGTCTCTGGCCGGACTTTACGGAGGGTGAGGCTATGGACGCCTCGGCGTGTATGAAGTCTCTGCTCTTGGCGGCTTCTCAGTACCGAGCTGCCCGCACCCAGCCCAACGCAGCTCTGCTCCAGCGGAGTTTAGAGGTGAGAGACAGGCTGGGTGGACCACCCGGTTCCTTCCCCCTTTCCCCCCCCCGCCCCCGACTTTCGGATATTTTGTACTAGAAGTAGAAAAAGAAGAAACGCGCGTTCAGATAATTGGCGGCGGCTGCCTCAGCGCTAACGAAGCTTTTCCGTGACAGTTCCCCCAGTACTGCCTCGTTTTTGCTAACTACTGTTTTTGTTTTTTTTAATCCCATTTATATCCTGCCCTTCTCCGAAGACTCAGGGCGGCTTACAATTTAAAGCACAAATCAATGTGCTTAGCAATAGCCTTCATTCTATGTATATGCCTGCTTATTAGGGCTTTCGGCCCCCCCCAAGCGGCATTATTACAAAGTCATCTTATTGCCCCCAACAATCTGGGTCCTCATTTTACCTACCTCGGAAGGATGGAAGGCTGAGTCAACCTTGAGCCTGGTGGGATGCGAACCTGCACTAATTGCAGGCAGCTGGTGTTACTTAAGGAGGCATTAGCCCACTGCTCCACCAAGGAAAGGTAATGCAGTTGATCCATATATAAATGAAGTGGTTAAGGGCTGATATGTTGTGTCCTGATGGCTCCAGCGCAAAGACCTTCAGTAACGGTTGAAGAAATGAATGTAGGACGCCGTCCTCAATTGATCCTCCGCCCTTTGTGTAGGCAGCCCGTCTTTATTTTGTTTTGGTTAGTGGCAGATGTCAGCCTCTACCGGAACAGGCAAGAGAAGCCACCAACAAGTACGCTTAGGGACTTGGCCCTGCGTTTTGGTGGGTGGTTTTGCTCAGTGGGTTAGGACGCTGAGCTTGTCAATCAGAAGGTCGGCAGTTTGGCGGGTCGAATCCCGAGTGCCGCGTAGCAGAGTGAGCGCCTGTTACTCGTCCCAGCTTCTGCCCACCTAGCAGTTCTAAAGCACGTAAAAATGCAAGTAAAAAAATAGGGACCACTACAGTGGGAAGGTAAGTGTTCTGTGCGCCTTTGGCGTCTAGTCATGCCGGCCACGTGACCACAGAGATGTCCTTGGACAAACGCTGGCTCTTCGGCTTTGAAACGGAGATGAGCACCGGCCCCTAGAGTCGGAAACGACTAGCATGCATGTGCGGGGGAACCTTTACCTTTACTTTACTGTTAGAGTTATTGTGCTAGAAAGCCATTGTTCTCGCTTTTCTTGCCAACACATGGAAAGAAAGTGGAAGCTAGGGCTATTGTTCTGCCACTGAAAAAGTCCCCTTCTTCCCTCCACACACTGGCTGAGGAGTTTCTTTTCCCTGCTGAAGGGGAATGGAATAGAACTGACTCTTTAGTCTCTGTATCTCCACTATAAGGTCATGGGACCTTCCATGCAGGAATGCTAGCTGCTCAGACACCAAGTGTAGGTTTTGTCAAATCTCTTAAAGCAGCAAAATTCAGACCAGTAGCAGATCAACCCACCTCGCAAGATTATTACTGTGGAGAAAAGAGGAGACAGGAATATTAGGTATGTTTTCCACCTTGAGTGACCAGTATAAAAGTAAGTACAAAAACAAGATTAAAAACAATCTAATAATAATTATATTTAAACCAGGAAAATGAAGATGGGTTATGGAATCTCTGAAACTAAATAATTAGTTCCTGCAGTGGAGTTCTTTATGATTTGTTTAATATTCTTTCTCAAAGGTTCCAAGCAGAAGGACTAATGCCTCACCTATGAGATAAGACTGAACCGTCCATCTGTTCATTTTAGCCATGCCTTGTAAACCTTGCTTGAGTGAAAATTCCCTTAGAATTGCTCACTATTCTGCCTGAAAGAGCAAAAGTGGATGGGGATAAATCATACCATAACACATGTTTCTAAACAGATGTCTTTTGATAGATGTTTTGTTGAGTATCAGTGATACTGCAAATTGGGAGGAGAAAGAGATCAACCACTGACTCGTTGCAGTAGTGCTCAGCAATAATTCTGAAATCTGCACCTGCGACTAGATTGGGGAGAGTGTTACCTACTTTCATCCCTCTAATCAAAAACAACCCTGCTGAAGCTGGTCTGTACTTCTGCAGACAAGGTGACAAAACCCACTTCCCTCCTTCTCTTATGCACTTTGCTTATGCTTGCTACCCATTGCAAATGGAGTAAGAAGGGAGAACAAAGCCCCCCTTCTGCTTCTCATGCTATGAGTGGTGTGAGAAAGTGGGGGAAAAACAAGAAACAGAATGGTGTCTTGGTACCACTTTTCTGATTCAGCTATGTTACTTCCAGCAGATTAGCATCAAGGGAGATGTTTCCCATGCACCAGGCTTCCAGTGCTTCATTATAAATGCAAAATATGAATCTAAAGTCTGATTGGTCTTTGAGTTGAGTGCATTTTTAAACCTGTTTCCAAGCTGCATAATTGTACTTTAATGCTGTTGTGCAGAAGAGCCACAAGGTTACAGTTACACTTAACCAGACTTGTTAGTAAACTGAAATTAGCCCAGTGGAATACAGGCATATTTAGGACGCTGAGCTTGTCGATCAGAAGGTCAGCAGTTTGGCGGGTCGAATCCCGAGTGCCGCGTAGCAGAGTGAGCACCTGTTACTCGTCCCAGCTTCTGCCCACCTAGCAGTTCTAAAGCACGTAAAAATGCAAGTAGAAAAATAGGGACCACTACGGTGGGAAGTTTTGTCTTCTATAATTGTTTGATAGTTTAAAATTTCTTCAAATATATAATGATGAGGATAATACTATCCTGTTTGTTTGTTTGTTTATTAAATGTATAGACTGCCCATCTTACCTCACAGTAATTGGGCAGCATTTAAATCTCTACCTGTTTTACAAGGACAAAAAAGAATCTGATATAGGGATTAATTCATTTATCTTTGTGTAAGGTTTTATACTTAGTGTCACACTTGCCCTAGCATTACTCAGGAATTTAAAAGAGCCAAAAGAAACTCCTGAGCCGAGGTTTCAGCAAGCAAACAACTTTTATTTTGATCAAAATAAAGTTGGGTGGTCACATCTCTCTTCGTGGCTGGTAGACAGATCAAGGCAACAACCAGGAAAGATGTCTTCCACCTTTTATTTATTTATTTATTTATTTGATTTAAATACCGCCCTTCTCCTGGAGGACTCAGGGCGGTGTACATGGCAATAAAATAAGAATACATTAGATAAATAATTTAAAACCCAAATCCATCAGGCCAGGCCGGCTTGTTCGAATAGATAGGTTTTTAGATCACGCCGGAAGGAGCGAAGGTCGGGGGCCATCCGGAGTTCAGCTGGTAAGCGGTTCCAAAGGATTGGTGCACCCACCGAGAATGCTCTCCCCCTGGGGGTCACCAGCCGACATTCTCTGACCGGTGGTACCCTGAGGAGGCCCTCTCTTTGGGAACGTACAGGACGGAGGGACGTTGACGCCGGCAGTAGGTGCTCCCATAGGTAATCCGGACCCACGCCATGTAGGGCTTTGTATGTCATCACCAGCACCTTGAATTTCACTCGGAAGGCAACTGGAAGTCAGTGCAGCTCACGGAGCAGAGGTGTAATATGGGAGTATTGGGAGACCCCCAAAAGAACTCGTGCAGCTGCACTCTGTACCAGCTGAAGCTTCCGAGTGGTTCTCAAGGGCAGCCCCATGTAAAGAGCGTTGCAGTAGTCTAGGCGAGAGGTCACAAGTGCATGGGTGACTGTACGTAAGGCATCCAGGTCCAGATAGGGTCGCAACTGGCGCACCAGACGAACCTGGGCGAAGGCCCCTTTAGTCACAGCTCCTATATGATCTTCTAAGGAGAGCTGTGAATCTAAGAGGACACCCAGATTGCGAGCCTTATCTATGGGGGGTAATAACTCGCCCCCAATATTAAGAGATGGAATAATCTGAATTTCCTGACATGCCGGTATGTACAGCCGTTCAGTCTTGTCCGGGTTGAGTTGAAGCCTGTTCCTCCCCATCCATTCCCGGACCGCTTCCAGGCAACGGGACATCACGTCGAGGGCATCACTGGTGTGGTTTGGGGTCGAGATGAAAAGCTGGGTGTCATCAGCATACTGATGATATCCCACTCCAAAACCACGGATGATCTCACCTAGTGGCTTCATATAGATGTTAAACAGGAGAGGTGAGAGGACCGACCCCTTTTATACCTTTCCAGAACAAAGAGATCTGGTCTTGGTACTAGGAACCAAAAGGTACAGAAAAATAATTCCTAGATGATGACTCATATACAACAACCCAGCTTCCATCATAACTCCTTTTCTCCCTCCCCTTACCATGCTCTTTTCATGCAAGCAATCACCTGTACCTGAAGCATGAAACATTTGCTTTTATATAACTAATTTCCCAATATAAAGCACTTACAAAGCTGCTTGCACATAAACAAAGATGATTATATATGATTACAAAGTATCACTACTATCAATATTACTAACATCAACCTTAAGCATAATAAAATCCCTTCATTTGCATATTGTGATTTGCATCCAATAAACTTCCTATTGTAGTTTTAAAGCACAAATTGCTTCAATGATATTGCTACGTAAGAAAAAAATGTTTTTATCAACAAGTTAAAGTAAGTACCTTATAAGAAATTGGCAAATCAAACAAAAAGTAGAGTATCTCAAGTTTTTAACCTCTAGGCCACAGGCTCTTTCTCGAGTATCTCAAGTTGAACTTGACTTACGGTGACTTCATAGACATACAATTTTTCTGACCAACCATACAGATGTTTGATATGTACTGTACACATTACTCTCACACATCAGGTTCTGTAACTTAAATAATTTGTATTGATTTTATTATGAAAAGGTAAGACTTCCTGTTATGGTCATTTTACACACACACACACACACACACACACACACACACACACACACACACACACATATATATATATATATATATATATATATATATATATATATATATATATATATACACATACATACACACACACACACATACATTTTTGGATTGCTAACAAAGAAATAAAGGGATTGTTAGCAATCCAAAAATTTTACACAAATATGAGCTGTGACTGCTGTGACTACTGCCTGTTGATGGCCTTGGGTTAGGCTGAAACAGGAAATAAGATTTGTCCCATGTTTGGGGCCTAGCAAGGTAATCTAAATACTTAACAAACATTTAACATATATATATACATATACATATATACATATATATACATATATATACATATATATATATATATATATATATATATATATATATATATATATATATATATACATATATATGTGTGTATGTGTATGTATATGTATATGTATATGTTTTCTGATGTATACATATACACACATATATACATATACACACATATGTATATATGTGTGTATATGTATATATTTGATTAGTTTTAATTGCCTTTTTTTAGCACTTGTCTTATTTTTTTCAGGTTATCTCAGGATTGAAATTGACAAAATGTTTTGCATCAAACCATATTTTACCAAGTGAATGCTTCAATTGCTTAGTAGAACTTATTGAGGACCCAAATCTAAGCTCTCCGTTAACCTTAAATGTAGTAGGCTTGCTTTCTCAGTTAGGTGAGTTTTAAATGTATAAGGCTATTGAAGGTTCTGATTTCTTTCTTTTTTGAATAGACTGTCCTATTACATTTTTAATTAAAGAGGAGTTATTGTTATTAGAATCATACTTCCTTGAATTAGGATTTAAAAAATAGTTTAATTCTTGTAAAAATAAAATATATACTATGTGGTAACATATTCTGTACCACCTCATATATTTCTATGACAAATTGTGGAATATGTAAACAAGAAGTGATTATGACATTTTCATCAGAAATGAATTATCTACAAAATATAAAATCTGAGATAGAAAAATGGTTGAAATGTTTTCAGTTTGCTAAATTAAGTTAGTTTGAATTTTGAATGTATGCATACAGGTAGTCTTCGACATACAACCGTAATTGGGATTGGAACTTCTGTCACTAAGCGATGTGATTAAATGTGCCTCATTTTATTAACGTTTTGCTTAGTTGTTATGCTAATCCATTTTCTCCCATTGACTTTGCTTGTTAAATGTGCCTTGGGAAGGTTGCAAATAGCAATTGCACGACTCCACAATTCTGCAAGCATCATAACTATATTTTATTTTATTTTTTATTTTAATCCCATTTATATCCCGCCCTTCTCCGAAGACTCAGGGCGGCTTACAATTTAAGCACAAACCAATGTGCTTAGCAATATGCTGGTTGTCTGAATTTTGAGCATATAATCACGGAGAAACTGTGATGGTTGTAAGTGTGAGTACTGATTGTAAGATACCTTTTCATAATTTAAATTGGTCATTAAATAAATGGTCATATGTCGAGGACTACCTATATTTATATGTATAATGGTTAGAGGTAACTGTAAAGTAAAAAAAAATATTTTGTGGAGGCTCATTCCTGAAATATTTTCAGTTTCTCTGCATATATTTCTTAGAGTGTTAATGATATATGTATATATGTTACTTATAGTTCTAGATAATGAAACCAGGGAAGCCCTTCAGAATGCTTACAATCTGTGTGGTGCCCTGGCAAGTGTGATTCTTCGAAGTTCTACAAATCCTATTGACCCAGTAATATTGCAAGTAAGAGAATGTAATGCTTTATATGAAATAAATAATTATTATAACATTTATTTATTGTTATTATTATGTTCTTTTGTGGCATTTATAGTATTGGCAGTTGATGGTCTCCTATGTAAGTTGTTTCTAGATCCTGTATGCTTAGCATTTCAGACTATGCTGAAATACAAATATTAGGAAGACCAGAATAATGTATAATATTATTATTTGCGCAATTGCTATCAGAAATATAATTTTTAATTGAAATAGTTTAGAAGCACAAATCAAATAAAACCTTTATTGTGGCCTTTAGGCCAGAGAGAGCAACAATAAAATGCATTAATCTGTAATTATTATTAATAAAACTTTAGAAATATTTATTTATTTATTTATTTATTTTATTACATTTATATACCGCCCTTTCCCGAAGGACTCAGGGTGGTTTACAGGGTGATTAAAAACAAAGATACAAAAGTTAAAAACAGATTTAAATTTTTTTTTATAAATTACAATGAAATAATATAAAGTGCATTATTATAGTAACTAGTTCATTTAGCAGTAGCAATCATAAAAAACTATGCTAAATTTTAGCTACAGGTAGGACATACAACAAATAATAGCACAAAATTGGGCAACCTGGAAAAATATGACAGGGTCCTGATCAGATAGAAACAATGACAGATAAACATTGTGCTCTCTCCCAGAGTAGTTTTTTTTTAAAAAAAAATCAGCTAAATATATACCTTTCGATATTACCAATACAGAGAGCAGCAAAGGAGCAAACGGCTGAGGCTTTTCATAGAGCCATATTCATACAGGCATAATGTTGCTGAAAAGGAATATTTTATACTACTACTACAGAATTGCAGAACTGCCCCCAACCTTGTCAAGATGAAAGCCTGATGAAATTTCAGAATTAGTACTTGAAGAGAGATAAAATGATGGCAAATGCCCATTTGAAAAGAATCAAGGGTATAACTATAGGATTAGATACTAGGCTTAAACTGGTATGAAAATCAATATCCCAGATACATTGTTTAAGATAACACGTGACATTTTCAACCCTAGTGGACATAGGCTTTCAAAAGAATCAAAAGTGTCTTAAGGACTGGAGTTTGCTAATAGCTCTTGTTAGCCAGGTTGATTTAAAACAATCGAGAACCAATTGAGCTATATCATAAAGTTTTACATTAACTGAGATATAAAATAATGGGCAACGGTAATAATAATCTCTCTAAGCATTACTCAGATCAACATTTTATTGACTAAACCTGTTGAGAGAAAATAGAGAAGGATTTATCAAGCAAGAGTATTTGATCTGAGTATTAGGTTTTTTAATGTTTGATATTGTGCTCTGAGAATTGAATTTCATATTTTGGTTTTGGTTAAATTAACTGATTTTTTTTGCTGAAAAAAGCAATTAGTAGGTTGTAATTTTAATACAATTTCAGTTGAATTATTTTATTATATCTAACACAATTTTAAGGCACTTGGACATTTACAATAATTGCAAACATTAAATAAAATATCCATGGTAGAAACAAAATATTTAAATTCTAAAACCAAAATAGTATAATATATTATCTGGTTATGCATCTGAAAAGTAAATGCAGGTAAATCTAATGCAAACAGTTATACTCTCATTGGTTTTCTTTTTACTTAACAGAGTATTCAACTGCTACAGAAATTGACCTACAATGCAAGAATATTGCAGAAAAGTGCTAATATTGAAGATTTAATTTCTTTCCTAATGCTTCGCATGTAAGTGTCTTAAATGCAATAGTTAACTAAACCTGCAGTTGTAGGTACATTTATATGTTTCAGTTCAGTTATCCTATATATAACCCTATGTAGTTTTGAGATACATGGAAATGTGTGTCAACTGAGTTTACGTTTGGGGGTGTATTGGACTGTTTTCTAGACGTTTAAACTAGGCTTTCTGGTTGGAGATGTTCCTGCCACACTAATGGCAACAAAGGGAAGATACTTTATCCTTTATTAATGCCTGCTTTGCTTTGTGAGCATTCCTCATGGTTACTATCAGTGTGGTCTATGAACATACAAACCTTACATAAAGCTTTAGGGTAGTACCTGCTCGCTAAAATTCTTGTCATTCCTGGCATGAGAGTGTCAAGCATTATGTTATGCTCACCTTGGTGGGGAATCTTAAACTAGGAACTTCTGTCCCCCTAGATATTTGACGATAGGGATTCCTATTGAAAAAGTGCTACAGGATTTAAAGTTTGGAATAAATTCCAAGAACGTTTTGAATCTTTACAAGTTATGAGACTGTGCCAGAGGAATCTCCCTTTTTGTTTGGTCAGCTGCTCCTGCATCACATAATATCTATTGTACATCTTGAATGTACAATAGGAGCCAGCTGTCCTTGATATTATTATATAAGCAACCTATGTTTATTGTAGAAGTGGTCTGCCCTGAACATTTAGTAGAATAGGTCTGCCAGTATTCAATGCATCCAAGTATCTTTCGTAGGAGGTAATATATATGAGAATGTAGCCAGCATTCACAAGTAGTTTTAGCACTTTGCATTATTGATCACATAACTATAGGTAATCTCTTGTCAGCCATCTGTTTTTTGTCACCTCGTTTTTTCATTTTATTAATTAATAAAGTTAATAAAGTAATTTGAGTAGTTTAAATGCTGAATAATACATTTTTCTTTATTGTTGCCTTAATTCACTAACATTTACATTTGGTTATATAAAGCTTAACAGATACAAATCTATGTATATACTAAATTTAATGGGTTCTTTGTATAGCAAAGTGAATATTTTCTGAATGAATAATGATCAACTTGTAAAATCAATTTATTGGTAAATAAATATTGAATTATGTGAATATATTTAGTGACCTTTCTTTAAAAACTTCAGTCAGTCTACAGAAGATGAGTTAACTATACCATGCCTAGGACTTATGGCAAATCTTTGTCGACATAATCTCACTGTTCAGACATATATCAAGTCATTGGTAAGAAATTTGCTTTATTGAAGTCTTTTAAAAAATATTATTTCCATAATTTAATAATTGGAAATCAGAGCACTTTTGGTCCAATAAAGGGCACAACAATTACTTGCTTAATCTGGGAACTTTTATTTTTGTGTGATTATGATGTTTTTCCCATTCAATTTCATTGTGCAAAAAAGATATTTTATCTAAGGTGATTCACATTTTTTCAATATAACTTTCATTCTACTATTCTACAGTTCCACTATGAAAGAATCAGATCCATCTTCATTATAATTAAATGGAATGTAGACATCTGTGACCATAAGTTTACATAAGTTAACATTTCCTAATACATTTCCAACTGTGTTTTCTTACTTGCTTAAATGATTGTGTGAACTAAAATAAGTCTTTGAAGTCTGTGAAGATCTGTGATTGAAACTGATCAAAGTTTAAACTGAGTTTTTCATAGTTAAAGAGATCTTAGAATGTTGATCACTATTAATGCTAAAAGAAGGAACATGTTTATTGTTATGAATTTGAATGTTATATCTTGTGACTGCAAAGTCTGTAGGTTTTGTTGCTAAATAAAATTATCCATATAATTTGCTTAATTATGTTATCTTTATATAATTGTAAATGTAATTGTAACACTGATATGTTAGCAGTGCAGTATATTGTAGGTAGCATAGTATTTTGCAAATATGGTAGTCATAGCCTATAGAATATTTAGGTAAATATATTTAGGATTGTATAGTATTATTTGTCACTCTGATTATTTGCAACCTTAGTGCTTTGATGAGCAAAAATTAAAATAGTTGCATTTTTAATAATTTTGGCTAGATATTTCAATTATATGATTTTAAGGAGTACATTGGGTCCCCAAATTCAGTTTTTCAACTAACATACAATTATTGTAGTGCATATAGTGTATTGAATTAGGTTGTGACTTTAATCTCACTGCATGTTTTAAAGATTTTTTTTCTCTTCGTATTAGACGAATGTGAAAGGTTTTTACCGCACTCTGATCAGTTTCTTGGGCCACAGTAGTCTAACAATGGTTGTTTTTGCACTTTCTATATTATCAAGTCTTACATTAAATGAAGAAGTTGGAGAAAAGGTAAGCCTGCCTGACTCAATTTAAAAGAAGCTTATGCATAGTATTTATATATTTATTTCTTTATTTGCTATAGTTTCTACATCACTTAATTTCCAATAGCTCTGAGTAGCTTACCTTAACAAACAAGATGTTTTTAAAAAATATTGCAGTCTAATAACAATATCCCTTAACAATAATCCTATCAAATGCTGCTGTTGATCGGGCAACCCAGAGCATTGCCGCATACTGTAGCTTTGGAAAATTCCTTCAGTACTCTTTGGAAATTCTGGAAATCCAAACTGTGTGATCTGAGTAGACTGACTATGTCCTTCTTTCCTAAAGATAGCCTTGGTACTGGAAGTTCTAAAGACACCAGAGAGTGATTTGCTTGTGACAAAGTATTGATACAAATACCCACAATCAGTACATAATCTCATATATTGCGAAGACAAAAAACAGATCTAGTATTAGGAGTCCTAAATTGGGCTGCGATCTTCTGGGACGATCTCATTGTGATCTTGATACCCTCAGACTGCTAAGTAAGACGACTTGAAGTTCCACAAGACCAAAAGTCTGATAGCCCCTTCCTTCCATTGAATGCAGGTGACTTGATCTGTAATGTAAAATTCATATGATTGTAAATCTTTTTTTTGTTTAGCTGTTTCATTCCAGAAATATTCACCAGACTTTCCAGTTAATATTTAATATCCTTGTGAATGGTGATGGAACACTAACAAGAAAATATTCTGTGGATCTGCTTATGGATCTCCTGAAGAATCCTAAGATTGCAGATTATCTTACCAAGTAGGCTTTACATAATAAATAATAAAAAAGTTTACGTCCCTTTATGTATATAAATACATTTTATATTTCCTGTGATTTGTCCTAGTTGGTTCTTACTGAATGATTTGATTTGCTATATTTTTCCAATCTTTTCTTTGATTCTTTGGATCTTCCAAACTTAATATATGAATTGAATTCTATAGTACTTTCCCATAGCTTTAATTTCTATTTAATATAAGGTGATAAGAGATCAGTCTCTGTCAGGGCTTGTCAATAATCGGGCTAGATCAGGTTAGTTACAGCTAGTATTTTCTAAAATTGTAATTAAAAAAAACACCATGCATTGTGAAATGCACCATTTTAGATGTGGGTGTCTTGTTTTTATTAAATAAAAAGCTGTAACAGAATGAGCAGCAATTGAGGGGAGATATTTCATCCTCCTTTCAGACTTTTCATCTTGTTGATAAACATCTCAAATATTTTTTATTAATCTGAGAATGCTGGAATTAACAGAATAAGAGAAAGTCTCTGGCTATATCTATATGTAGTTCTCAATTTATGATTGGCCGCAAAATGGCAGCAACAAAGAGGCTTGATTTATTTCACTAGTGTTCTGGTGCTACAGAATGCTGCAGAGCTCACGTTAGCAAAGCAAGCACCTCCATTGCTGGACTGCACAGCACAATCCAACAAGCAGACATCATTTTCTAAGTGGACACTTCTGGGATCTTACCATATAGCGCCAAGCTGATCCTGAATGTAGCCACTCTGAAAATGACAGCTGCTTGTGGGATTGCAGCACAGTCCCAGCAATAAAGACCTTTGTTTTGTTTTGCTAATGTGAGTGGAACAAAGCAAGGCACTCTGTTACTGGGATCACATTGCAGTCCCATAAGGGGATATCAGTTTTGGAACAGCTGCTTCAAGGATCATGCCACATAGTCACAAGCATCTATCCAGAATGCCACTGTATACATACTGGAAGCGGATGTTGCTGCACTGCACAAATGCATGTAAGCTGGAAAGAAGCTGCTTTGGTGCAAGCACACTGTTGAATGCAATCTTTTATTTCATAGTGGGGCTTCTTGGGGGGGAAAAAGCAGCAAGAGCAACATACAACTTTGCCTGCCAACTTCCCCATTAACTTTGCTTGTGGAAAATAGCAATGAAATTGCAAATGGTGATTACGTGACCACAGAACCCTGCAACTATTATAAGTGTGAGTCGGTTGTCAAGGATCACACAACTGCAGGTATCATGGCCAGAACTTCAAGAAACAGTCATAAGTACCACTTGTTTATTGTCATTACAACTATTTGCTGAGTGAGTAGTCACTAACTGAAATGACCTGTACAGTATTTCAGCTAGTAAAGTGTGTGTATGATAAATCCCTTACCAAATAATTTTTATTTTTGCCTATCAAAATACTCATAATTTCAATATTCCTTTTTATTTCTTTTTTCCTTCATAACTATACGTAGGTATGAACATTTTACATCTTGTCTCGATCAAGTGATAGGCCTCCTTCATGGAAGAGATTCTGATTCTTCAGCAAAGGTACTTTCTAGGTGCACAATAATGTGTGTGTCTGTGTTTAGTAATTTTTTTATATTGGTGAAATGCAATAAGCCACAATAATAAAAGTTATATTAGTGAATCTACATAACATCCACAAAATCTACATAATTCAAATGATTAAAGTAAGCTTAACATTAATGAAGAAAAAGAAACTAATAAAAACAAGTGAGAAGCATGTAATATCAATTTAAGTTTGATCTTAAATCATTAATCTTAAGTCTAGGCCATATAGAGACATACTACTCCATTTCTCATTTTTAGAATATAAAATGTTTCAAAAGTTAGTAATATATAGTATATCATGAATCCATTCCTTAACATCAGGAAAACAAGTTTCCATTTACATACTTTGATAAAGCCTTGATAAAGCTAAATCTCTCCTTAAAGTTACCAATTTCATATTTTAGAAAACAGTTCAACCATTGCCCCCACTCTTTGGAACATTATCTGGGACACCATTCTCCTGGCTGTTCAGAAATATCTGAAAATCTGGCTTCTTGGGGCTTCTTGGGGCTCACAGAGGACTCTGCAGCCATGGAGCTGGTTAGCACTTTGAAGGGTGTCCTTTCACCTTTTTAATTTTAATTATTTTAATTCTGTTTTTCTCCTAATATAAATATATACAGCCTTTATGCTTTTATATTTTAATTGTACACTGCCCAAAGTTGCTCTGTGATGGAGATGGGCAGTTCCTAATTTTCATAAATAAAATGTGAAAGAGCCAGTTTGGTGTGGTGGTTAAAGCAGCAAGCTAAAAAGAAGAAGACCACGAGTTTTAGTCTTGCCTTAGGCATGAAGCCAAGATGGGGTGGCCTTGGACCATTCATGGTCTCAGCCCTAGGAAATAGGCAACAACATTCTGAGACTGTCCAGGTGGTTGCCAGGAGTCAACACTGACTCCAAGTCACTTCCCTCCCAAAAAAGTTCAACTATAGCATAACTTTATTTCCCTGCCTGTGCTAACATGCTATAACTTGAAATAAAAAAGAACTGTGTAAAAAGAGCTCTCGGTTTCTTAGACACATACACACAAGGAGAGAGAGAAAAAGAGAATTAATATTCAATCTTTTATAAAAATATTCTTTGATCAAACAATACTTTCTGATGTATTAACCAGTCTTCAGTCATTTATATTTTTTAAAATTTGAAAGCATTGATTTTCCAAGACTTGGATATACATTTATTTACCCAGCTGCCTTTCAGTTCCTTAACTATTTCAGTTCTTTGTCCACCCAGTTATTAAATTTAATATGTTAGATTCTTTTCTAGATAACTTTCTTTGGGATTCCTAGGTCACATTTGTCTACTCACTGTCCTTCTAAATTAGCCCCTTTTCTATGTCATCAATGGTATCATCAGTTATCCTCTCTGCAGATTTTTCTTCCTTATTCTGCTTGCTCCAGCTGGATCCTTCATTGCATATTTCTTCTTCCTCCCTTCTTTTCTTCAACTGCTTCAGTCCTATTGTTCCTTTACAATACAAATAGCAATTCCATTCCAGAGAAGCTGACAGCACCAACAAAAATTTCCTTTGCTTGGCAAAATTGGTTGGAGGGAAATTATGGAAGGGTCAGGCATCAATGATTCTTGGAATAAGACCATCCTTGTATTGATAAGGAAAAGGAATTATTTCCAGTCATTGAATATCAGAAGAAAAGAGTAGTTTATTTTTCTCTGTTCCTTTGTCTGCTTGTGTAGATGTTCCGTCCTTCTGATTGCTCTTTATTTGTGTCTGACCCCCCCCTCTGTGTGAATCGGTATGTGTCTCTGTGTCTCTTTGTGCCCTTTCCTCTGTTTCATTTTCTGTGCTTGTGATCTATAACAGCCATTTTGTGGTTCTGTGTGACTTTCCTAGACTCTTTATGCTTCGTTTTGTCTTTCTTTCTAATATTAAAAAAAGCAACTGAAAATGTAGATAGTAGAAATACTATCATTTTTTTTCTTACAGGCCACAATACCATATTATTTGTCACAATTTCACAGATTTATTTGCTCACACAGCAAAATAAAAATAAAAATAAAAAAGCCCCCAAACATGAACTGGAATAGTCAGATGCAATCCAAAATAATTAATGGCATGTTTTGCCCTGAGATAAACTACACCTTCTTGAATAGATAGCTTGCTAAATTTCTTTTTTAATTTTTTTTGTACATTTTCAATGCTATAACTGCTTAAAATACTGAATGAAATAAAGAATTTGATAGTGTTTTAATTTTTTAAGGTATTTTAAAGCAATACTGTGCTTCAGCAGTAAAGCTTTGCATCAGAAATCGGAAATTGTCTTAAATACTAGTGTAAAGAATGTTATTCTTCTAAAACAGAAAACACATTTTTCCCCCCTCTTAGATATTAGAATTGCTACTTGCATTTTGTTCAGTGACACAACTCCGTCATATTGTACGTCAAACAGTACTGGAACCAAATGTAGCAGCCTGTGCAAGTACAAGACTTGCAACTCGTGCTAAGAATTCTGACTCATCTATTGTCTTGGTACACTGGTCAAACCAGCCACTGGAAGTATCTGAGAGGTGTTCAAATCTTGCTTTGGAGCTATTCCGGGAGCTATTTGAGGTAATTAATTCAGTGTTTTGGCTGTTGTATTGGGTTACTCCTAGTTTTTTTTGTAGGAGGAATGTTTATATCAAGAAATAGTTTGTTTTATTGATAAATTTGATTGTTTCATGAGCTTCAGTTCACTTCATCAGATGCAAGGAGTAGCTAGTCTGATACCAGATTTAAATTAGGGCGCCAGGGAAAGAAAAGGGAGACAAGTTTGTTATACAGATGCATGTGAGACAGATTAAAGCTTCCCAGAGTCTTCTTGCATGAGACAGGAGCTATAATAAATCTAGATAATGATAATGATCATTACAAGTAGCAATTGTAATGTATGAAAAATGTTGTATTTATTAAAACCTTTTTAAGATTGGCTGAAACCTTTTGAAATATGAGTTCAGCCATTTCTCTTTGTACAGTATTATTTTTTATGGTCTGCAACACAGTGTCCTGGGAGATTGAAATACTATTATTTTGTCCTGTTTTTAAGTTCTGATGTCAAAATTATGTCCATTAATTCATTTATATAAAGTTTGTCTTGTTTGTTCTACATAGAATCAGAAGGACATTGTTGGCATTTGATCATAGGAGGAAGAGTATATGAAGGCACTTCTTAACATGTGTGTACTTATTAGGGCCCTGTGAAGTAGTAAAACATTTATATAAATGAACATTTGAAAATACTTAGGCAAGAATTAAAGTTCTTACAAATTTCTTATTTTAAAAAAATTAAATTTAAAAAAATATTTTTCCTCTATGTAAAGACCTGTCACCTACAATTTTGTAAGTTCTTGTAATAAAATAATTCATTATTATATTTTTAAAAAGGGAAAGATACTCAACACTGCGATTATGAAAATCAGATCAACAATTAATAATTATATTTTTGTAAAACTGGTTAAAAATTAGTCTATTTAAGCTAATATATCTAAACTATAATCTTTTTAAAACCAAAAATTAGTAACATTAATATCAAGAAAGGGACGCAGTGGCTCAGTGGGTTAGGACGCTGAGCTTGTCGATCAGAAGGTCGGCAGTTTGGCAGGTCGAATCCCGAGTGCCGCGTAACAGAGTGAGCACCTGTTACTCGTCCCAGCTTCTGCCAACCTAGCAGTTCGAAAGCACGTAAAAATGCAAGTAGAAAAATAGGGACCACTACGGTGGGAAGGTAACAGCGTTCCGTGCGCCTTTGGCGTCTAGTCATGCCGGCCACATGACCACGGAGACGTCCTCGGACAAGCGCTGGCTCTTCGGCTTTGAAACGGAGATGAGCACCGGCCCCTAGAGTTGGAAACGACTAGCACGCATGTGCAGGGGAACCTTTACCTTTACCTTTTAATATCAAGTAATAGGTTAGGTTGCATTTTAAAAAATAATGAATTATACTCCACAAAGTTAGGTGACATAGAATAATTATTCAATTGTTTCAATGCCAATTAAATTGATAATATTTCTGTTATAGGATGTTATTGATGCAGGCAATAATGCAACTGCTGAGCGCTTTGTGGATCTTCTTTTGCCCATTCTTCTTGACCATCTTCATTTTCCTGATCACATACTGGAAGATCTGTTGGCAAAGAAAAAATGTGAACGAATGATCAAGACTATTGATATCTTGATAAATATCCTTCTTCTAATTTTTTGTTATTGAAGATTGTCAGAAAATCATGCATTTGAAATAAGATAAATACATTTGAATATTATAAAGCTTAAAAACAAAGTTTCTATTAGATAACAGTGCAAAACGGAAAAAGATTTAAGACAAAATAGAGTCACTCATCTAGATAATTTTAAAACCGATTAGGACATTGAAACATTTTTTTAAATGTTTAACATTGTTCTTAGTGTTTTATATAGGAAACCCATTTTCTGCATTAATATATCAATAATTGGCACTTAACTATGACAGATTTCTTGATGTTTGCTTCTTATTATTTCAACATCTGGATTTTTGTTGCAAGACACCTTATATATTTGCCATTATGAATTTATAATATTCCACAGAAATTAAGAAAAGTCTGATGATAATAAAATTATAATTTATTGTTTGACTTATTTTGGAAATTGTGGTAAAATACAGAAGAACATTCTTCATGTGACAGTTGTTGTGGGCATTGCTTGGAGATTCCCAAGTTTTTAACGTTACTTTGAATTAGATATATTTTCCTGTTTAGACTTTCATTTTGCATCACTAGGGAGTTTTACTTACAGCCAATCTTCGTTTACTGATCACAATTGGGACCAGCAACTTGTCACTAAGTGCCAGGACGTCTAAGTGAAAAATCAGGGAACTTACAACTTCACATCGGCTTTTGACATTAAGCAAATTCCTGTAGTCATTAAGAAAGATATCATGTAACTGCAACTTGCAACTTCACTTCCATGTTCTCTATAAATTCTGTTTGTTTGAAGCTGGTTGTGAAGTATGCAAATAGCACTCATGTGACTAGGATGCTACAATGTGAGGGTTGCAAAGCTGCTTTGTTTTCCTAAACAGAAGAGAATATAGGTAGCTCATGGCTGAACCGTGGAACGCTTGATGTTTCTGAGTCTTGTTGTTTGCTTGCAGATGATTTATTACCCAACTAGGTGTGGAGTTTGCTTCCTGTTTGCTCCCTGTTAATATAAAAGCTTCCAGTATTGGTGGAAATGTAATTTTCCTCGGTAGTTTCTTGATTAGGGTATTGTCTTTGGATTGTTTGTCTGATGTTATTTCCTGCTTTCTTTTTCTCCAACCATCATAACTTTCAAAGGTTGTTAAACAAATCAGTCAGAAAGTGAGGAATGCACAGTATTCATTAGTGAATTTGACCGTAAGCTGAACATTTCAAAAAAAAAATAGAGTCCTTAACAGAATGTACCTCTTTGTGCAGATGATATGTTGAAAATGCATGTCATTAAAGTTTTAACAGCTAGCAAATGTACTACTTTAATAGAACACCAATTTACTTCTAGTGGAATTGATTTTAGTTTTGGGACAAAATTTATGGACTGTGAATTGAGGTAAGCCCAAGCTAGGGTTTTTATCATTTTTTATTTGTTCCAACCTATACCTTTGTATTTCAGAAGGATAAATTGAAATTTTGCAGGGACTAGGCCCTATTATATTTTTGTGAAGACCTTATAGCTAACAAACTCTCCCTAAAATTCATAGCCTGTGCTTCTGTTTTTGATGGAATTTAATGTATAAGTATGTGGTTGCAATAATTGAACAATTACTGTTTTTTAACTTTGCCCTTTTTTCATCAAGTTAAAAACAAAGTTTTTCAGAGTACTATTGAATCATAATAGGCTCTTATTATAAGCATAACATTTTATACTTCAAAGTTTAGAGGTATTCCTAAACAATGAATCCAATAACCATGGAGTTATGTGTATCAGTTCTACCTCATTATTCAAAAGAAAGTCTAGATAGAAGTGGGAGTGTATATTCATTTAAACATAAAGTGGATGAACTCTTGGAAAAATCAGAAACTCTATCAAAGGTTACGCAAATCTAACCTTGCTTCTGATTTTTCTGCTCAGCATAGGAATAGTATGTGGGAATAGCATAGGAATAGACATGTTGCTGTACCCTGTTCAGGTGTAATGTATGAACAAGGCAAATGAAGGTTCCATTCAAGATTAGCTTTTTCCCTCACTTCCAAAAGATGAGTCCAATTGAAAGTGACAGAATTTCAAACCTTTCAGTTACATATTTTCCCAATGATCCATCTGTATATTATAACCAAAATTTTTAGCCCACTTTAATCTTTAACCTGTTTTTCCTGTTTGAAATTTCCACAAAAGCTTAAACATTTTAGCAATTACACGTTCATCATCACTATACGTTACTTCAAATTTTACCTTACTTTGCTACAAACCATGTCTTTTTATTTTTTTTAACCCTCTTGATATCCAAATGGAAAACCATTGATAACTATATCTTTCTGCCTTTACTTGCTCTCTTGATTTAATTTCACATTCTCCTTGATTATAGGTTTCATAGAGTTGTAAAAGTAATTATTTTAGTTTTGAATGTTTATTCATTATAAAATGCTTTCTTGCTTAACATTTTTAGCAAACTTGCTGCTGATCTAATCTTAAAAACACTGGATCTGATGAGTAAGCTTAAGCAGCTGGTTCCTAACATGGAAGTCAGTTTTTACAAAGTTCTTCAGGTACAAACTTTTAAATATTTATATTAATCATTCTAAAAATGATGCATGTCATTCTGATCATTTTCTAACAATGACTATTAGACTTATCAAACCAATTTCCATAGCCTTTAAAAACATAAATATCACCTGGGCAGATGAAATGAGGCTAAAAGGAAGTTTGTGCAAAAACCTGCTTAAACCACTGCTGGCTGTTTTGAGGGGGGGAAAAAAAGATTTGTTTAACTAACAAGTGCTCTGTATCTAGGACCAACGCTTGGTTACCCCTTTGGCTTTTGCTTTAACATCACACCACAGGGAACAAGTTCAAGCAGGACTTCGAATATTATTTGAAGCAGCCCCGTTGCCAGATTTTCCTGCCATAGTGTAAGTTTCCTATTGTTTCTTTAAAAAATACTTCCTTTCATAAAAATCTTTTTGAAAATCTACCTTGAGAAACTGCCATTATTTCACGTTTTAAGCTTCTTCTATAAAATAGACACTTTTCCACTTTTTGTGTATGCTTTTATTAGGCTTGGTGAGAGTATTGCAGCCAATAATGCTTACAGACAACAGGAATCTGAGCATGTCTCTAAAAGAAGTCACCTGCAAGCATCCATGACTTCTGTAAATTCAGTAAAATCCTCTAATGTTTGCCATCCCAATGATGGTGATGCTGCAACTTTCAAAATTCAGGACCTGATTCACAAACTCCAATCTGGTTTGGAGGTTAGTGCTTTTAACACAAACATAAAAACATTTTTGTCTCGATATATTAAACCGCAGTATAGTGTAGCTCAGTATGGGACTTGAATCTGCAGTACCCAGAAATTTGGACAAACTCCACTAAATACCTGAATGAAGACAATGAAGTAAATTGATTTTGTAAGATAATATATATGAACCTTTGTTCATCATTACAGTGCCATATAATCAATGTGCTATAGAATCCATTAATATAAAAAATAATATTCATTTGCTGTGTTTATAAATATGAGTGATAGGGTCACAGAAAAAATATTTTGCAATATTTCAATAATTATATTAATATCATTAATACCCAGGTTTGTATGATGTCACTTTGTCAATTGAACTTGTGTAGTCATTCCTTATGTCAAGTTTTTAATTTGTCCATATAGGTACAATTTTGAATTAAGATTAACATATTGCTTTAGCTTATAATATGAACATTTCCAACAGATGAAGGAATCAGTCACAGACATCAGGGTATCTGAAATAATGGAAGTATATGAACAGAAACTGTCTGCATTGGCAGTGAGTATATCTAATAGATCTTTTTTTTCATGGGCATGCTCCGAATGTGCAGTTCATTTTGCAATTTTCTTTTTAGTCTAAGGAAACAAGGTTGCAGGACCTTTTGGAAGCAAAGGCATTAGCTCTTTCTCAAGCCGATAGACTTATTGCCCAGTATCGTTGCCAGAGAGCTCAAGCTGAATCTGAGGTGGGTAAAGCAGAATTATCATATAAGGATTCATTTATTATATATGTACATCTGTCAGTACAAAATTGCTCATATAATCTGCCTTGTTTTGTATTTGAAAATAAACTTTAGGTTAGGGTTTCACTTACTTGGAATAAAAATGTTATCCTTTTATGATCGTAGATATTTGTATATCTCCAAATTATGCTTTAAAGACTAGTTTGCTGTCTGGGTTCTTAAAATTTAAAAGCCTTAAGTGTTGCTTTACCAATAGCATGGTTCATTGGTCTAGTGTCCTAACATTTCATTCACACAATGGAACTGTCATTTTGCACAAATTCCAAAAGGCTAGGACGCTTGCTTCAATGCTGAAGGATACAGAAAGGAAAAATGAAGATCTGGAATCACTATTGAAAGCACAGCAGACAGAATCTGAACGGGCACAAAATGATATTGAACAATTATTTCAGCATAATCGGAAACTACAAACAGTAGCAGAAGAATATGAGATACTGAAAAGATCTTCCATTGAGCTGCTTCAAAAGTAAGATACAACCCTGCTAAGCATTTCTACATGGAAAGCAAAAAAAAAAAAAAGCTAGCACTCAGATTATCAGATTATACAACTGTTTATATATAATAGTTTATATCATCAAAAAGGATGAATATGGAGATTTTATTGTTATTGACAAATAGAATTTGTAGCTCTATAATTAAAAGAAAGTTGGCATGAAGTTGCCTCATCTAATGACATTGATATTTATTTAATGGCAGCCAGGATTACCTTTATTGTCATTTCTATGCAAAGTAGTTTGGACTTTATGATCACATCTTCTTAGTGATGGCAATCCTGATTCCAATTGCCCTAATATGTCTAGTACTACCTGTAAGTGCCAACAATTCTTCAGAGTGTTGGATGTTAGCTTAATAAAGTTGGGCACTATTCTTTCTTTTACTGCATAGGTTGAAAAAAAGTTGCAGAGAAAAGAAGTTTCTACTCTTCAAACAGTGTTGGTTGAAATTTATTAGATATTGCAAAATTTAGATAGTAAGGGCCTATATATTATCTCAAATATTTTAAATGTAAATGCTGAGCTTTTAAGTAAAGCATTAATACAAAACTTGGACAAATTGGAAGTTTTCAGAAGCCAACAGCTAAATTGTCCCAAAGGTGCTTTTTCTAGAGGCAATAGGACTTCCTTGTTTTTCTTTGAAGACGTTTCACTTCTCATCCAAGAAGGTTCTTCAGCTCTGACTGGATGGTGGGGAATGGAAAGATTTATATTCCTTGCAAACAGCTGGTCATTTTCATTTTTTAAGAGAGTCATTGAGACCACTTGGAGGTTTATCTGTGTTTTCAAGGTCATTTGAGTGGTAGAAATGTGTATGGAGCCTTCTTGGAACTGCTGAAAGGACTGTGTTGAAGATTGGAGGTAGATGATGTATCCCTCCCCCTCTGTTGAGGGAGGGCTGTTCAGTTTTGACACAGATGGCCTCTTTGACCCCTCTTTCAAACCAGCGATCCTCTGTCCAAAATGTGGACTTTCCTGTCCTCAAAAAAGTGGCCTTTGTCTTTTAAATGCAGATGGACTGCTGAATTTTGTTCTGATGTGTTTTTTCTCCTACATTGTGCCATGTGTTTATGAAATGATTTCCCCCAATGTAATAGATCTGCATATGTGTCACTGCATTGTACTGCATATACCATGTTACTTAGTTTGTGTTTGGGTTTTTTTATCCTTGGGGTGGACAAGCTTCTGCCTTAATGTATTCTTGGGTTTAAAGTGTGCACATATGTTGTGTTGGCTGAAGATCCTCCTGAGGATCTTTCAGAGCTGAAAAAGCTTGGATGAGAAGCGAAATGTCTTCAAAGAAAAACAAGAAAGTCCAGTTGCCTCTAGAAAAACCACCTTTGGAACAACCATGATCTGGATGACTGAGAATCTCCATAGACAACAGCTAAATTGAACCCTTTGCTAATCTTATTCTACAGTAGTAGCCAAAATTGTGGAATCCTTGTGGGAAAAGTGTGCATTTGAGGTACATCACCTTTTTTTGGAGTAGTACCATAAAACTATATATCAATGGAAGATAATTTAATCAAGAATATAATGCAATAACTGTTATGAAGGATTTGCTATTAGAATAGCAGTTATAAAGAAGAAAAATGAAACACGTAGAAAAAATGAGATATACAAAAATTATGACCATGTCAGTTAATACTTAGTTGGGTAACTTTTAGCATGAATTATGGCCTTACAACATCTTCCATGGAGTGAACCAAATCCTTTAGTTCTGCAGCTGTTATAATGTGAGACCAAGATTGAATGATTGCTTCTATTAACTGGGTTTTATTGCTGGGTCACTTCTGAGTAATAAGTTTCTTTAGTCGGCTCCATAAATTTTCAATTGGATTAAGGTCTGGGCTATTCCCAGGCTATTCCAGCAGTGGAATATGATTATCCTGAAACCACTTTTTGCACACAGCAGCAACATGACATGGAGCTGAATCTTGTTGAAATATAAATGCTTCATTGTCTTGGAAAAGATCATGTGCGGAAGGCTTCAGTTTGGGCTCAAGTATTTCATTAATGCATTTTTGGCCATTTATATTCCCATTAATCACACAAATTCTGCTCACACCTTTTGATGTCATACAGCCGCAGATCATAACACTGACTGGATGTTTCATGGTACGTGTAATGCAATCAGGATGTAAATCTTCTCCGATTCTTCTCCTTACGTATTTTATGCCATCACTACCAAACAGGGAGAGCTTGTTCTCATCATTCCAAATAACACTGTCCCACTGTTCCTCTGTCCAGGTAACATGGGTTTTAGTCCAGTTTAGTCTTTTCAACCTTTGTTTGAGAGATAAAAAATTTTTTGTGTGGCATTCTAGATTTTAGGCCAAATTCTTGCAGTCTGCATCGAACAGTCCTTGCACTCAACTTCACATTGCATTGCACCATTTCATCTTGTATACACCCAGATGATTTTCTTCTGTCACATAGGCACAGTCTCTTAATTCTTCTATCATCACTTGCTGTTGTGCACCTTTTCCTGCCTTTACCAGTGTGGTTTTGTAGTGACTGAGTCTCCTTATACCTCTTCAAAAACTTAGAAATGCAATCTTTGGTTAAGTTTCCACCAATTTTTCTTCTAACTGTAGCCTTGTTCACTTAATAACACTATTTTACATCGCTTTCTGGGTGACCAGTCAACTCTTTGCACCATTACTTTAATTCTATTACGTTTTACAAGCTCACTAAATGAAAGAACACAAAAAAACCCAACCAACTTGATGTTGTTGTTAGCTGCGAAGTCGTGTCCGACCCATCACGACCCTAGGGACAACGTTCCTCCAGGCCTTCCTGTCTTCTACCATCTTCTGGAGTCAATTTAAGCTCACGCCTACTGCTTCAATGACTCCATCCAGCCACCTCATTCTCTGTTGTCCCCTTCTTCTCTTGCCCTCAACCTTTCCCAGTATTAGGCTCTTCTCCAGTGAGTCCTTCCTTCTCATTAGGTGGCCAAAGTATTTGAGTTTTAGCTTCAGGATCTGGCCTTCTAAAGAGCAGTCAGGGTTGATCTCCTCTAGGACTGACTGGTTTGATCGTCTTGTAGTCCAAGGGACTCGCAGGAGTCTTCTCCAGCACCAGAGTTAAAAGGCCTCAATTCTTTGGCGCTCAGCCTTTTTTATGGTCCAACTTTCACTGCCATACATTGCCCTATGGACAGTACCAACTTGATAGCGATCACATAACACACCTACAAATGTCATCTCAGCTTCAATACATGACATCAGTAACTGAATCCTACTGTGATCTGATTGGCTCCTTGCCAAAACAAGATGACACCTGATTGGCTCTCTAAACACTCATGCTTATTGGCTACAATCAGATGAAGGAAAGCTACCTGATATCAACCTAAGCATGTGCTTCCTTTTTCTGGTTATTTGGCTATAACCTTTCATAGAATACAGATAATTGATAACTTTGTTGCATTACATTCTTGATTAAATTATCTTTCCATTGATATATACTCCAAAAAAGGTGGTGTTATTAGCTATCAAAACTCAAATGTACACTTTTCCCCAAAGGTTTCCACAATTCTGGCCATTACTGTACATAGGTATGAGAACGTTATCTCATAAGATCAGATTACTTATTTATGAAAACTACAATCAAGTTTGGCTACCAAATTGCAAAATTAGGTCTTAGTGTTTAATCTTATCAGTTATTTTTTCTACTGTTGCTTAGCTATGGGAACTTTTTTATCATACCCTCTAATAGGTAAGGCAAAGTGATAGAAATAGAAGCAACAGAAACTGCAAGGTTTGCACAAACCTCTCCCCCAAAATAAAAAAAACCCCAAAGATCGAAAAAAAAAAACTCTTAAGAGAGAAAATGCCTGGTTGAAGCAATGTAAAGAACATCTTAAGAGTTCACAACCTTGTTTGGAAATTGGGAAGTATCTTGGTGAATATTTGTAGATCTCAAAACAGAATTCCTATAAATAGAAGTATGAGTAAAAATTAACTGCAGATGTTACTTATT
Source organism: Vipera ursinii (assembly GCF_947247035.1). Taxonomy (NCBI): domain Eukaryota; kingdom Metazoa; phylum Chordata; class Lepidosauria; order Squamata; family Viperidae; genus Vipera; species Vipera ursinii. The sequence goes on along the minus strand of NC_139514.1, from coordinate 35,001,793 downwards.
TCTTGTTGATAGATCAAGTTCTGTTGTCACTTTTATTGTTAGAAAATAACTATTTTTATTGCTTCTAATTGTTCAAAAATCATACTTATATTCCATGCAAAGTTGCATAGAAAATTAATAGTTTGTTGATTAATTGGCGAGAAATATTAACTGGTGAGAAATATTTTTTTAAAAATATGTATTCTTATCAGAATTCCTCATGGAATTTAGCACTTTTCCTCAGTGCTAAAAGTTGAACTTAAAGTGCTAAACACACAATTCCAAAAACACAGAAAGAAGATGAATTTGAAAGGAGGTTCTAATATATACCAATAGAAAACAATATTTATAGCTAAGGGTTGAACTAAGGTTTTGTTGCACTGATCTATTATCTAGTTGGTAATGAAACATTTGCAAGAAAACCATCAAAGTCAGAGAGCACCAAGGACCCCACATTCTAATATATGTTATCAAATATTACATTATGAAAGCTGCATAGCATTCATTCCTTTTAATAGTACTAATTTGGAAATTTTAGGCATGAAACTATTGAAAAGCAATATAACAATCTGCAAGGAATGTGTAATTCACTGAATAAACAACTTGAGACCCTTAAAAGACTGAATGAATCACTGAACCAACAGAATGAAAAGTAAGTTAAGTTGTTTTGTAAAGTTTAAAGAAAACTTCATTTAAATTAAATGGTTTGGTTGAATCGTAACAAAAGTTGTATAGATTTTTTTTTGTCAAACAGCCATGATAAAGGTTATTCAGTAATTGGGGACAGATGATTACTAGTAAAATTAAAATTATTTCTAAATAAAAATATTTTTAAATTTATTTCCTGTTGCTAAGATTCCCACATTTATATTGTTGTATGACTTTGAGATCTTATGCCTATTCTAATTGTACTATTTACTTTTTTTCTCACTTGTTACCCATACAACTTCAACTTTTTGTCTGACTCATTTTTCTTCTTAGTTCCTGTTTTCAACATTATTAAATGACATTGAAAGTTTCACTTGGGTCTGGGTACATCTCCCTGTTGAAGGTCTATATTATGAAAATAAACTTTGATAACAAGTAAGGCTGTAATTGGCATACATAAGGGGTGTCAAACTCAATTTCATTGAGGCTGCATCAGCATTGCGGTTGCCCTCAGGGGGCCGGGTGGGTGTGGCAAGGGTGGGTGTGGCCTACAGCATGGGCGTGGCTAGAGTGCAAATGGCCTACTGGGTGGGCATGGCCAGCTCCACATCGTTCGCATCAAGGGTGCCTATGGGGGCCTGGGCAGGAGTGGGACAGATCTGAGTGTCTCTGGCAGAAGGAGGGTCTCTGGGCCAGGGCCAAGGCAGTGGGGGCCGTTCCCTCACTGTTTCCAGGATGGCTTTGTGGGCCACATGAAACCACTTCGCGGGCCGGATCCGGCCCCCGGGCCTTGTGTTTGACATGTATGGCATACATACTACAGTATGATACTTAGAGACATCATTATTTTTCATATGTATTTTAAAATGTGAAAGCTAATATTTATGCCTACAATTTCAGAACTGTTGCTCAGCTTCTTGAAACAGAAGAACATAGAAAAGAATTGAACAAACAGATGCAAGAAAAAGATGGGCAAATATCAAGTTAGTACCTATAAGTATATCAGATTTTTCACACATATTGCTTATAGAGAAAGGGTAAAAAATTCGTCTGTTCTATTATTGCATATTTGTTGGGTTCTTCATGCTCTCTTTGCTTGTTTGTTTTCTTGTAGACATTTCATTGCCAGTCTGTTTATATCATTACATATTTTATATTGGAAAAGCTGTTAACCTTCATTTTTATGTTCCCTTTTAAGACATCCCAAAGACAAGCAGTATTTCAAAAACCTGTTTTCTACATTGTGCAGAACTATTTGCCTCTAATACTTTTGGTATAAAGCATACAAGTCCTGCTCCCTCATTTTTTAAAGCCAAACTAAAAAATTAGACAAGCTGAATCTAGTCTTCTCCCAAAACTGGCAGGGAACTATTTTATTTCAAGCATTATTAATGCTAGTGAGAAAGCCTAAAAAGCAAATATTTTAAAAAATAAAGTGCTACTCCCTATCTTCTGCCCTGGCAACAGAAGGGCATAATCCCTTAGAGCCTGCTGCTATATTTTATCACCCCTGAGCTGTTTAGGATCTGGTTTTTGCCTAAATTAAATTATATTTATGGGCTAGAGTTCTTTCCTCACTAGACAAGGTGCTTATGTTTGGCAAACAGCATGTTCCATTACAGATAGTCCTTGAATTACAACAATTTGTTTAGTATCCATTCAACAGTACTGAAAAAAGTGACTTACGAATGTTTTTTACACTTATGACTATAATAGCATCCTCATGGTCACGTATCAGAGTTCAGATGCTTGGCAACTGAGTCATATTTGTGATGTTGCAGTGGCCCGGGGTCATATTTTGGACCTTCTGACAAGCAAAGTCAACAGGAAGCTGGATTCACTTAACAATTGTGTTTCTAATTTAACAAGTGCAGTAATTCACTAAACAACTGTGGCAAGAAAGGTTGTAAAATGAGGCAAAACTCATTTAAAAACTCTCGCTTAGCAACAAAAATTTTGGGCTAAATTGTGATTATAAGTTGAGGACTATGTGTACTTGGACTCACAATTAAATGCTAAGAAAAACCTTTGGCAAACAGTAACTGAAAGTGCAGGGTATTTTCCTTGGTGATTAATAGAAACAGGAATATCAGTACACAAGTCACAGCACAGATTTTTTAACAATACCACAAGAGAATACTTTCTTTATCTGGCCAAATAACAGATGTCTCATCATGAGTTAGAAATAGTAATTGTTGTAGCCAGATATATTGAGAAACATGTAAGTTGCTGAATTAACTAATACAAGCAATTTAAGTTGTTCAGAATAAATTATTTGTATGTAAGGCAAATTAGGAAAAAAAAATCTGAGTTCACATGTTCCTTTGAGCTGGAATGTGATTTCTTTGGATTTGGTTCAATGTCACCTGTCATTAGTGGTTTATTAAAGAAGCCACGGTTAAGTGAATTGTGTTTCTTAAAATCTCCATTTCAAGTCAAGTATGTTTTTGCACTAAACTGAAAAATGCATCTTTATTAAGACAAATGCTGAGGACTATAAAATGTGAACGGTCAATGTTCAGCAGATGGCAGTGCTGCACAATTCATGCAATGATAGTTGTGGGAAAGTATCAGTGTCCAAAAATTTTGGAGTCACCCTTTTTTTTTCCTACATATTTTTTAAAAGGTTTACAACAGAAGATAAAAGTTCAGGAAGAAAAACTAAAAGCCAAACAGAAGGAAAAAATAGATATGGAGGACAAAATGGACATTCTTAGAAAAGATCTAAGTAAAACTGAACAGGCAAGAAAAGAACTGAGTATTAAGGTAAGTTATTTATTTAGGATTATTTGTGTGCTGCCACTTCTTGTGATTCTAGGGAATATAGAATAAATTCATTGTTGATATGTATACATATTGAACAAAATAAAATTAAAAATGGATAGAGGTTGCAAATATTGCTAAAGATATATTGAATTAAATGAGATACACTCTCGAATAAAAAAGACTGCCTTCTTAGATTCATAAAAAAATAATAGACATTAAGCAGCTTACATCCATAAATAGTGCCTTAAAAACCTAATCTGGTTTATTTTGTTAAGTTTTTTTGTTGATTTTCATTTTTATTTTGCAAAAGGTATATATGTATATATTATCTAGATGAGTATAATTTATCGACTGAATCATTGTCCAAAATATACTTAGCACAATTAGTAATTAACAACCAAACCATTTCAAAACATGTTTTATGAGTTATTGTCTAATTGCCGACTGGTTTGTCAGTTTAGATGTTCTAAGTAAGTTTTGTTATCTATAGCGTGGAATTTATTGGATTTTGACTTCACCCTATGTGAACAGAATGCATATCTGCATGTTTGTTAGCTATATTAAATAGTGTGTAATATGTATTTTCAGGCATCTTCTTTGGAAGTTCAGAAGTCACAGTTGGAAGGGCGACTAGAAGAAAAGGAGGCTTTAATCAAGCTTCAGCAAGAAGAACTAAACAAACATTCTCATATGATTGCAATGATCCATAGCTTAAGTGGTGGTAAACTAAGTGCAGAAACTGTGAATCTCAGTTTATAAAGCAGATTATATAAGTGTGCAATTAATGCCATTTTATGTTTTGTTATGAAAAATATTTTAGATAATTTTCCTTGAAGATATTGTGGCTTTTATGAATAGTAGGCTATATTCTATTCATTTTGATACTAATACCTATATCATTATTGGTTGCCTTGTTTATTAATTTAACAAGGACTGGATATAATTTTAGAAAACATTTAAGTAAAAACCAATTTGATGTGCAAATTATCAACTATGATAGGTTTACTTAAGTTAGTAATTCTACTCAAAATGATTTTACAAAAGCTTTCATTTCCTTGTATATAAAATGTTGTACCTGAAATCTTGCTGGTTAACCTATAAATTTCAAAATGAAAGTATGCAAATATATATATATATATATATATATTATGTAGAAAACAACATTTTAAGTCCCGTATTACAATACAGATAGACATTAATGAATTGCACATTTAAAAGAGGTCTGAATTTTCCCCCAAAAACAGAATAGATGCTCATTTTCATATATTCAGTTTACCTTCTAGTGTAAATGTCAAATAATTCTATTCATAGTTTTTCAAATTTAGAGATTTCTGAATATAATAGTCACAGGTTGTATTTGTTTCTTTTAAAAATATTCTACACATTTTCTAGTATTTATTACAAACCTATTTTTTTGCTGAAGATAGACAATAATAGTATATATTTTTAAACTATTGCATGAATATGTTTTAAAATAATGAACTTTCAACCAATATGTATAGTTTAAAAATCAACTTACACCATTTAGGACAAGGACATATACTTTATATACATGTACTTTATATATCTGTCATCTTTAATGATATAATGAAACCTGATTATGTTTGGAGACACTGAAACTCCAAAACAATTAGTAGTAATTCCACTTAAGAGGGTAGTGATCATATGCCAACATTTCAACAAATACCTTTATATTTTAAATTCAACATGCCAGCCTTCCTCTTTAACTATGTGCAATTGATGCTGTCAATTATATTTTTGAAAGCTATTGTCTGCAACTTGGCAGTGTTATTTGACATTTAAATGAAGTATTTATTATGGAATCTGTAGTGGTCTTTTTATATTTTTGTTGTAATTGCATAATTTGTCTCTGGAAAAGGAAATAAATAACTCAAGTTATACATGGATCTTTGATTGATGAAAACTGGTTTACTTTTTTCTTCCAATTTATCTTGACTTGGAGCTCGCATGAGCAGTTCATAATTAGTTCCTCAGCCAATCCCTTGCCATTCTTTTCTGTAATAACTGAAGTCTTCCATCTTTTTCTTTTCCACCAAAAAAAGGTGTATTCAGTCTAATGATGCCCATGTATGATGTACTATATATGCATGTATGATGCATATGAAGGTGTAATTTTATTTGTTGGAATACTGTTAGTAATGAAAAACATTGGACTGGGAGAAATTGGTAAGTCATTCTTCATTTCTTTTTCTTAGGTCGTGCTTTCCATCTAGGCTGTCCTCTTGAATATTTCCAACTTTGGTATTCCAAATGGCAACCACAAACAGCACAGAATGCTTGCATATTATGTCGATTTCAGATAAAACTTGAGCAGATAACCTGTTAATCTTCTCTGTGTCAATGGTTAAGGCATAAACCTAGTTAATTATTAACTAAGGTTTGTCTGCAAAGTCTAATTGATATTATTTAATCACTGTTTGCATTGTACCCAGGTATTGCCCTTACAATATCATTCCTAATTATGAAAGCAATGCCATTCCTGTGTGTCTTGAGTAATAAGTATGAACTTTTAGCTAAAAGTGCTCACTTACGGCCCCTCTTATTAGATAATGCCTAAGATGTTAATGTATGCCCAGTTCATTTCTCTGTGCGGCTTTTCTCATGTTCCTGATTTTTATGTTCCATGTTTTCACTGTATTTCTGCCTTTGAAGTTTGAGATTTTATTATACTTCAATATAAGCAACTAGCTGTCCCAAACTCTTTAATCTCACTGTGTCATAAACACTTTTATTACTCTTATAGATCCACAGCTTTTCTTCAGTAGCATGTTAAGCACGTTTAGTATATTTATTTAAGAAAAATTATATGGCCACCCAACTTACTGTCAATGACTCCAGATGGCTTGCAAGATAAAAACCCAATATAAAAAGCAATAACACTACCATTCTAGCAACAACAATCAAATAAGCCATTTGATAGGCTCCACACCACTCTGGGCCCCTAGGCCTGATCTGGGCCTTGAGAAAGACTGTCAAAGTGGGGGCCAATCTTATCTAGGGATGATGTTCCACAGGGAGGCAGCCACCACAGACAAGACCTTTGGTACCACTAGATGCACTGCTTTAAGACAGAGTACGTACTGTACTTTTTACTATTGTGTATATACTGTACAACAGTGCATGCTAGGATGATGAAAAGAAATCACACACTTAAGTTACATTTGTCAAGTGGAGATAATAACATAAGTTTCCATTAAAGAAAGATGAGAACAGGTCTTCCCAGAGGCATAGTTCTGGCAACACAGGAGGGATCGCAACCTCCTGGAGAGCCGACGGAAGCTTCCCGGACCAGCAGCTATCAGACAGCCATTGCGAGCCATCACAAGCCGGGGTGGCAACTTGGAAGATCTTGAAAGTAAGTTTGGAGGACTGCCTGGGTGAGACGATTGAGAAACCTTAAATGCTGGAAACGGGGGGGGAATATAGTGTTTTAATTGCCCTGTACACCGCCCCGAGTCCTTCGGGAGAGGGGCAGTATACAAATCCAACTAATAAATAAATAAAATAAGAATTTGAAGCCGTGGAGAAGTGGGGGGAGCGGATTTTTAAACTGCTCCTCTTCTGGAACTGCAGTGGTGGATAACAATGGAAGGCAAAAGAAGGCAATGAATCAAGTATCTCGGCTAAGAATACTCTTGAAGCTTAGGAAAAGGGAGAGTAAGTGACCTTGAATGATAGCTGCTGGACTCACTGATTAGAAGTTTACAGAGTCTGTTTTTTTAGTTTGCGGAATGGTGGATTGTTTTTTACTTTGGAGACCATATTTTTTATTTTCTCTTCTTTTGGACTAAGGCACGGAGATTCTGAAACGAACAAAGAGCGTAACCTGTATGGATTAATTTCTTTTTTAAGATATAAGAATATTTGGCTTTTTTCTTTTTCTTTCCTTTTCCCTTTGTTCTCACCTTTTCTTGTCACTGAAATTTTTTGTACTTTTTTTTTTTTGGAGCACATTTGGATTATAATACCCCATCGACATTTGGATTACAAACTACTGGAGAAAATGAAGAAGACTACAACACACCCAGCAACAGCTGCCCTAATATCACAGAGTCCGGTGGCACAGAAATCACTGGACAATACAACGCAGCAAGAGAGATCTAACATGGAATTGAAAAATATGATACTGGCTCTACACACAGACTTCAAAGAAGGGATTGGTAAACTAGAAGAGGACGTAAAAGAGGTCAAAGAACTGATGGAGAAAAATGAACAAAGATTGCAACAAGCTGAAGAAAGAATTGAATTAACAGATAAGAGACTAGAGGAGATTGATAACCGACTTACATTAACAGACAGGAATCAGGAAAAAATGATCATCGCTTTAGAGATGGATAGAGCTGATTATTATTTAAGATTCCAAAATGTTGAAGAAGAAAAGGGAGAGAACCTAGCAGATGTAATGGCGGGAATATTAGCAGAAGCATTGGAGGAAAGCAAGGAAAAGATAATTAATGATATAGATGAGATATTTAGAATACATACTAGATATGCAACGAGAAATACTCTCCCCAGAGAGGTGCATATAAGATTTACTAAAAAAAGCATTAAGGGCAGATAAACTACAGAAGCTGAGAAATGTTAAAATAAAATACAAAGGAAGAGAGATAGTGATATTAAAACAGATCCCAAGAAGAGTAAGAGACCTGAGAAAGGAGTATCAATTTCTGACAAAATGCTTAATTAAAAAAGGGATAAATTTTAGATGGTTAATACCAGAAGGAGTAATGATAAATTGGCAAGAACAGAGACATAGACTGGACACAGAGAAAGCAGAACTTTTCTATGATCAATACTTTGAGTAGCAAGAAGAAGAAGAGAGGGGAAAGAGTAATCAGACAGCAAGGAAACGAGACAGAGAAGCAACGCAGTAAGTATAGCATAGAACAGGAGGAAAGGGTGTTGAGAGAAGGGACAAGAGGAAAAGAGGCAAAAGAGCAAAGATGAGAATAATGAGAGCAACTAAAACTTCAAATAAATAATCATGGAAGAAGAGATAAAGCAATTTTGATAAACGTAAATGGACTAAATTCAGCTATAAAAAGAAAAAAACACTAAATAAATTGGGGAAATTAAAAATGGACATAATTTGCTTACAAGAAGTCCATATTAAGAAACAACATAAAAATCTACTAGAACACAGGTCGGCAACCTGCGGCTCCGGAGCCGCATGCGGCTCTTTGAGCCGTCTCTTGCGGCTCCCAGCCGCCCGGTGCGCGCGCACCTCTTCCAACGGGCAGTGGTGCGCGCGCACCTCTCCAAATGGAGAGTGGCACCGCCCGTTTGGAGAGGTGCACGCGCACCTCCCCGAATGGGCGGAGGTGCGCGCGCACCTCCCCAAACCTTTGGAGAGGTGCGCGCGTACCTCCGCGCGAATGGGCAGCGGTGCCGCTCTTTCAGGAAGCTGCCGCGGCCCGTCTGTGAAGCTGCCGAAAGCGGCAGCTTAGCAGACGGGCCGCGGCAGCTTCCTGAAAGAGCGGCGCCCCTGCCCATTCCGAGAGGTGCGCGCGCACCTCTCCGAACGACCGGAGTTGCGCGCGCACCTCCCCAAACCTTTGGGGAGGTGCGCGCGTACCTCCGCGCGAATGGGCAGCGGTGCCGCTCTTTCAGGAAGCTGCCGCGGCCCATCTTGTGAAGCTGCCGAAAGCGGCAGCTTAGCAGACGGGCCGCGGCAGCTTCCTGAAAGAGCGGCGCCCCTGCCCATTCCGAGAGGTGCGCGCGCACCTCTCCGAACGACCGGAGGTGCGCGCGTACCTCCGCGCGAACGGGCAGCGGTGCCGCTCTTTCAGGAAGCTGCCGCGGCCCGTCTTGTGAAGCTGCCGAAAGCGGCAGCTTAGCAGACGGGCCGCGGAGCTTCCTGAAAGAGCGGCGCCCCTGCCCATTCCGAGAGGTGCGCGCGCACCTCTCCGAACGACCGGAGTTGCGCGCGCACCTCCCCAAACCTTTGGGGAGGTGCGCGCGTACCTCCGCGCGAACGGGCAGCGGTGCCGCTCTTTCAGGAAGCTGCCGCTTTCGGCAGCTTCACAAGACGGGCCGCGGCAGCTTCCTCAAAGAGCGGCACCGCTGCCCATTCGCGCGGAGGTACGCGCGCACCTCCGGTCGTTCGGAGAGGTGCGCGCGCACCTCTCGGAATGGGCAGGGGCGCCGCTCTTTCAGGAAGCTGCCACGGGCCCGTCTGCAAAGCTGCCGAAAGCGGCAGCTTTGCAGACGGGCCGTCGCCGTCGGGCAACCGGGAACCGGTTCCATCTCATTTTTTAAAAAAATGGCAGCCGCGTGCGTCCGCGCATGCGCAAAAAACCTTTTTGCGCATGCGCGTGCATGGACACACGCACGCGGCTCCCTCTTTTTTTAATTTGTGATGGAACCGGTTCCCAGTGGCTCTTTTTCTTTTTTAGGTTGCCGACCCCTGTACTAGAATATCCAAAATTAGGAGAATTATATACCTCACTTGCAGATCAGAGTAAAAGAGGTGTGATATTCAAAAAGCAATACAAACTACATTGATATATTCAGATGAAGAAGGGCGAATTTTAATGGTGGAAGTAATTATGAATTTTAAAAACACTATTGGTAGCAATTTACGCCCCAAATGAAAACCAAGAAAATTTCTATTCAAAATTACACCAGAAAATAATAGAATTGGAATTTGAGAGCATATGTATGATTGGAGGTTTCAATGCTATCGTAAAGGCCGGGCTGGATTATAATATGACAAAAAAAACAAGACCCTAAGGAGAACACTTCCAAAATCTTTCCATAATATGGTGGACGAATTAAATATATTAGATGTTTGGAGAGAAAAACATCCGGAGAAGAAGCAATATACATTCTGTTCTAACAGACACCTGTCCTGGTCGAGAATAGATATGATATGGACATCAATAGACTTATTTACAAGTACACAAAATATAAACATAGAAACAAACACATGGGCGGACCACAACCCAGTCACAATTATATGGAACGGACAAAAAAAAGAACGAGATGGACATTAAATCAAACTGTTTTGAATGAAAAAGACTTCCAGCAATATATGGAAAAAGAAATGTTTTCTTCAAGGAAAACAAAACAGAAGATACTTCACTTCAAAATGTCTGGGATATGGCAAAAGCGTACATGAGAGGACTTGCTATATCTTATATGGGGAAAAAGAATAAACAGAAAAGACAAATTAGGAAAAAACTGGAGGAAGAATATAAGACTCTTGAGAAAGAACTACAAAAAGATAAAAAATTTAATGGAGTTGAACAAGCATAAAATGAACTTAATAGAAAATGAAGAAGTGGCAATGAAAATAAAGGCAGCTAAACAAACCTTTTTTGAACATGCAAACAAACCAGGGAGATGGTAGACATATAAAATTAAAAAGGAGAAAGAGAAGAGATGGATTAAACGGCTTCTGGTATGCCGACAGCTGTAAATGGATGCGTGGAGGACGGCTCCCGTCTTCCACGTCCAGATTCGCATCACTGGGGGGTCCTAAAAGGACCGAAGAGTCACCCTGGAGGGGTGTCCAGACAGAAGGCTTTTGCAGAAACGTGGGGGGCAGCAACCCCCTCATTAGTGCCTGCATTCCCTTTGTACCGGCGGACGAAAGACTGACCATAGGAATATGGCCAGCTCCTAGGCTGCAGACAGCCGAAGTCAAATCTACTATCAGGCAACATTAAAGCAGCATGGAAGAGACGAGGGTAAGATTCCTCTCTTGTACTTTAATCATCTTCTTTTCACCTAATTAAGCTGCTAAGTACTTTCCCCCCTGTGGAGAGGGAGGGGGAATTTAACCCTCCCTTCGGGAGGTGGCGAACAAACTCAGGGGTGTTTTTTGGAAACAAAAGAACATTTAAGAAAGAAATAACAAAAGAAAAGAACTCTTAAAGTACTTGGGGGACACTCAGTGGCTAAATTTGAAATTGCAATTTTGACTTTCTCTTAAAAAAAAACACCAAGAAAATATTTAAGAAAACAAGATAAAGAGTAACCTTGAACATCAGATGTGACAGTTTACAATGGAAGAGTTTCAAAAACAAATTCATGCTCTGTGGGAAATATCTTACCAAACTTATCAGCTCCTTTCTACAGCTAGCAATGAAATAAGAGCTTTTGGAAAAGAATTAGAAAGCATCTCGATGAAACAAACTCAAACTCAAACTGTGACTACAATTAATATTTTACTGGGACAGAACTCAACAGAAGAAATTGAATAATTAAATACATTGGCAGAAGAATTAAACAGTCAGCAAATACAGGTTTTTGAAGATGGTGATGGAGAAAATATGGAAGGAAGTTTATTTGGACCAGGACAATTGTATCAAGAGGTGAAAATAATAAGATGTGGCGCTGTTGGCAGATTCTTTAATTCTTTAAAGGTGGAGACTGGGGGTCCACTTCAATATGATATAGTAATACAAGAATGCTTTGATGACCCTGAAGCAAAGAAGCGCAAAATGACATGGCAAAGGAAGAAAGCAAGAATAAGACTGAAGAAATATGAACATTTTTAAAAGGCCTGAAATAGATAATATTAAAATAGACAGGATGGTACTGGGATTACGAGAATGTTTTGATGAGTAGATAAAAATATTGATTAACTAATAAAAAATAATAAAAATAAAAAATAAAATACAAATGTATGAATATCAACATTGAAATATTGAGTTTTTCTAAATGATATGTGGAGATTTGTAATAATATGTATTTGTCTGAAATTAAACTATTGTAACTTGGACACCACATTGCTTTTTAAAGATATTGTAAATATTGGAAAACTAATAAAAAATTTTTTTAAAAAAAGAAGAGATGGATTAAACAACTGGAAGATGCCAAGGGGACTTTACAACACCGGAATGAAGAAAAGAAAAAAATAGCTTGGGAATATTATGAGAATTTATATAAGCAACAAGCAGTTTCAGATGATAGGATAAAACAATTCTTGGAAAAAACAGAGATACCTAAAGTATCAGAGAACTTTAAAAAGCTACTAGAAGAGAAAATAACAATGATGGAATTAACAGAAGCAATTAAAAAACAAAAGAACGGCAAAACACCAGGACCAGATGGGCTACCAGCAGAACTATATAGAACATTGCAGGAACTGTTAGGCAATGTAATGCTGGAACTCTATAATGAACTCCTCTCTGAAGCTAAGATACCAGATTCGTGGTCGGAAGCACTTATTACCCTGATACCAAAGGAAGAAATGGAAATACAGAAAATAAAGAACTATAGACCGATTTCCTTGCTGAATGTGACTATAAAATATTCACATCAATTATGGCCAAAAGACTAAAAAAGTTCCTAAACAAATTTATACATTTGGCTCAAAATTAATTCCTGCCCAAAAGACAGATTAGAGACAATATGCAAATTATGTTAAACACATTAGAATACTATGAAACATGCTGAAAAACAGATGGCATTGATGTTTTTGGATGTGCAGAAAGCATTTGATAATGTGAATTGGCAATTCATGATAAGACAACTACAGAGTATGGATTTTGGGGAGAAATTTATAAATGTAATTAAAGCAATTTACAGTAAGCAAATAGCCAAAATAATGATTAATAGAGATATGACTGAAAAGATTAATATTATGAAGGGAACAAGGCAGGGATGCCCTTTATCCCCATTATTGTTTGTACTGACACTAGGGATACTAAATAGAACTATAAGACAGAATAAGGATATAAAAGGTATGAAAGTTAAGAGAGAGGAATATAAGGTACAAGCTTTCGCAGATGATCTAGTATTTATCTTGGAGGAGCCACTAGAGACAGGACCTGTATTATTAGAACAAATAGAAAAATATGGTGAGGTAGCAGGTTTGAAGATTAATAAAGATAAAAAAAATGTTAGTGAAAAATATTACTGAAAAACAAAAAAAAATTGATGGGAAAGTTAGAGATACAGATTGTAAAGAAGGTAAAATATCTGGGGATTCATCTGACAGCAAGATGTATAACAATTAAAGAAGATAACTATTATAAATTGAAAAGACAAATTGAAGTAGAGTTGGATAAGTGGAAAAAGGTACAACTATCATTAATGGGTAGGATTGCAACAATCAAAATGAATATATTACCATGATTGTTGTTTTTGTTTTCAACAATACCAATAAGATTGGAAAAGAAATATTTTGAGGGGCTAAATAAAATAATTCTGAAATATATTTGGCAGGGGGAAAAGGCAAGGATTAATTTAAAAATGTTACAGGATGCAAGACTCAGAGGTGAGTTTAGCTTACCTAATTGGGAATTATATTACCAGGCTGCAGCAATGTCATGGATGAGAGAATGGATTTTACTGAGGAATTCTAGATTATTGACATTAGAGGGACATGATTTATAGTTGGAATGGCATGCGTTCATATGGTATGGGAAAAATAGAATACACAGGTATTTCCAGAGACATCATATCAAGAATTCTTTATTGATGGTTTGGGAGAAAATAAAGAGGAAGCATTACTTGAGGATTCCAGATTGGCTCTCAACTATGGAAGCATTAATACACCCCAATATGTTTAACAATGGGAAACATAAGATATAAAGACCTACTAACAGACATGGGGAAGTTGAAAACCAAACAACAATTAAAGGAACAAGGAATAAAGATGGATTGGCACATGAGAACGCAAATACAATCTAGATATGAAAAAGATGCTAAAATAGATGGTTTTAATTTGGGGAGAACAGAGTTAGATGAAATACGGGAACTGAAGGAAAATGGATTTTAAAAAAATGTATAGCTACTTATTATATAGGGAATTAGAGGAGGAGTAAATTAAGGAGTCAATGATAAAATGGTCAAGAAATTTTGGATATACGATTGAATTAGATAGATTATGGGAAAGAAACTATAAACTGACAATGGCAACAGTGTATAAAGAAAATATGTATAAGATATTCTACAGATGGCATATGTCTCCAGAAAGACTAGCTAAAAGGTTTAAGGACAGATCTATGAAATGTTGGAAATGCCATCAAATACCAGGCTCTTTCTATCATATGTGGTGGACGTGTGCAGAAGCTAAAACCTATTGGAACATAATCATATCATGGATAGAAAAGATGATACAACAACATATAGAACTAAGACCAGAAATATTCCTGTTGGGTATTTTACCAGAGAAATATAGTAAAGAGAACACATATTTGATTATTCATATAACCACTGCAGCTAGGATTGTGTTTGCACAAAACTGGAAGGCACTGAAAGCTCCCCCAGAAGAAGAGGTGATCAGGAAAATAATGGAATGTGCGGAAATGAATAGATTAACAATGATAATTAAAGATAAGAGAGAGTCAGAGTATTATGAAATTTGGGGAAAATTTTACGAGTGGGTGAAAAAGAGAATATGCTTAAAAGACGGCTAACACTAATTTAGATGGAAGAAAAATGAGGAGATAAAGAGGGAGACCCAGGTGACACAGTACTGCATAACTGGAGGCAGTATAAAAATTTATAGAAGCATATACTGAGAAGGTCAGATTTATAGAAATATTGATGTAATAGAAAATTAATGTTATCATACCTAATAGATATTGAAAATCTAAGGAGAGGAGCTGCTTGGACATTACCCCTGAATTGTGTCGGAAGAGAAATGGGAGGGAAGAAAGGAGAGGAGAGAGGGAAGAGAGTAGAGGAGGGAGAAGGAAGTAGGAAGGTTAGAGGAAAAGAGGAGAAGTGGGGAGAAACGGGAGGGGAGTGGTGAGGGAAAGAGGAGAGGAGAGGAAGAAGAGGGAAGTAGGAAGGAAAGGAGAAAGGGAGAAAGAAAGTAGAGAAGAGGAAAGAGAGAGAAGGAGGGTGGATACAGTGAAAGGGGAAATGGACGAGCAGTACCCAAACTTACGTATATGTATCTATGTATTGCGGTATATTTGTTGACTTGTTTGTGGAAGAAATGGAAAAATAAATTTTTTTAAAAAAGAAAAAAATAGAAAAAATTGAACTCAGGGAGTTTATAAATGGAATGAAAATTTGGGAAGAAGATTGTTGTTTATCAAAGTTAACTGGAAGATTTCCTTTTTATTATGGTGTAAACTAGACATTTTTGTCAATGCTTTTTGTGTTAGAGTATTACTGCTACCGTAGTACTACCAAGTTTATGTGCTTCTGCTTGAACGCCCTCAAAGATTTAATGCAAGACTTGGCTGTTTTTGTCCTATTTTTTCTATCACAAGACTATACAAAGAGCTTTATATTCAATTTGTATTTTGAACACCTCAGCTCAGTAATCTTTAATCCCTGTGATAAGTGTATATGATGGTACTAAAGCAATACTTCTCCCCCAGCTATTTATGCCTAATGACATGAAATAAACATGTCAATGAGAATGAGACAATGAGGACAATGAGAAACAGCATAAACTAACAAAATATTAAAGGACCATAGTCTATAATCTTCCAATCCAATTACCTGTGATTAAGTTTAATTGACCTTAATTGGACTTGCATCTCAGTGAACATACAAAGATAGCATTCTTAAAAATATTCCAGTTCATTGCAGCACCTGGAGTTTTTAAAGTCCAAGTAGTTCTCCTTTAGCAAGTGCCTCATTTAGTAACCATTAAGGTTTACAAGGTGATTAAAAAAGTAACTGCGACCAATCTTTACACTTACGTCTTTCACAAATGAGTAAAGCAAAGAAAAGTTGAAGATTGTAAGCACAGTTGCAATTTTACTTAGCAACCACTTTGCTTAATGACCAAATTGTGGTCATGAAATGAGGGCTACCTTTAATAGATTGTGAAGATTCTTTTTTTCCCCCACCTTATTTTTTTGAGAAAAAAATGGTAAGCATGAGACAGATCAATTTGGGGGAAAAAAACATTCTCTGTATCTTACTATCTGAATAGAATAAGTGAAGCATCCTAAGAAGAAAGTTAGATCTTTTCTTCTAGTTTGAGAAAAAAAAATACAGTTACAATGGCAAATGACACGAGAATGCCCATGGCTAAGCAATATGGTTGAAAGTATGATGTCACATGGCAATCCTAGCATTTTCTGTTGCTGTGGTTAACCAAATCCCACCAGTCATCAGACAACTTACTCTAATCCAAGCCACTCCTAGTGTGGTCCCTCCCAGCTTCTGCCATCCTGCTGATCCTGTTGGTCTGACAGCCTGTGTATTTCATTCACCCTGCTGCCTGGTGCTCACCAGCCTGGCTATCCTGCTGACCCTGACACTCCCACTGACCACCAGGCCTACTGTTCAAGACTACTCATGCCATTCCAAATAGCTTCTGAAGCCTTCCAAAGCATCACAAGGATGACATGTGCATTTTTGAGAACAATGGGCATGACTTTCCTGTGAGATTTTTGAGGGTCTCAAAAGTCTTCCAAAGCATTACAAGAACAGCACACACTATCTGGAGAATGGTGAATGTGGCCTCAGAAGGTTTTAGAAGGCCTCAGGCATCTTTGAAACATTGTGAATTTGGAGAACAGCACGACCAGTTTTAGAAAGAACATCTGGCTTCCCAGCAGCTGCCTGGCATAGAATCAGGCTGGGTGCACCTTGTCAGCAGCAGGAAAAAAACAGTGAAGGGTGCAACAGGACCTGAGAAGCATATGGTGAAGGGGCCTTGGGAAGAAGGCATGATGTGGCCAGCAGGTCAAGCTTGTGGATGTTTTGCCAAATGCCCAAATTTTGATGAAATGACCATCATAACTTTGGAGACTGGGTGTAAATATCATTTATTCAGCTCGCCCGTAACTTTGAACAATAGCAGAACAGATGGTTGTACTTAATATTGTGATTCAGGGTCAGCCTGTGGGTTCGGCAGTTGGGTCGGATGACTCAGAGGAGGAGGGGGGTGTTGAAGACCTTGCTGAGGGGGTTGAAGATCTTGCTGATGATAGCCCTCAGGCAGGCCCCTCCCACTTGGTCACCATGGAGACCCAGCTGTGTGAGCCTGACAGTGTGGATGAAGATGACCCACAGCTGGCCCTGTTCAAGGACGCCCGACGCAGGAGGCAGTCAAGTAGGAGTAAACAGAGGAAGGCTGTGGGGCTTCTCGGAAGGAGGCAGAGAGAGGCCACGCCCTGAACTCTTTATAAAGGGAATGTGTGGGGAGGGCTGGTTTGCTGAAAGCAACCGCTCAGATAGTGTTTCAAAGCTCCTGTATCTTGGTTCGTGTCTTGTTTGTTTTTTGTAGTAATAAATTTGGCAGACGTCATTCCAGCCTCTTGCCGTTTATAAAGGGGTTGCCTTTTCTGCAGGGACGGTAGCAGGCTGGTACAGAACATGTAACTCAAAGACTATATGTGCGATATTACTATCTGCTAGTATATAAAGAGTTTTTATTTTTCCTTTAAAATATGAAGTGATGCTCTGCAAACTGTTTTCTCTGAGCATACTCCAACCGTACATATATTAATAACTTTTAACCAGACTATTCTTAATAAAAAGATACAGTAGCTAGACAGGAGCATGATGTACTTAAAATAAGCCTTTACAAAATAAAGTAAATATTATATGCTGACCTAATGTCTTCAGAGTAGCAGCAGCTATAATGCATATTAGGCTCTTGCTTGGTATTATCTGATTAAGAACTCATTTTGTCAGGAGGCAGCTGTTGTCTTGGCTGGGTATTACTATAGAAATATCATGCCAAATTGTTTATATTAGTATTCAAAGGTTACATTTCAACTGTTTTATAAGTTAGCCAAATAGTTTTGACATCTGAACAGAATGAAAGGCCATAGTAATATCAAACTCAAAGGCTTAAGTACTGTATTGTATTCCAGGGTTTATCATTTATCAGTTAACACTAGATTTTAGCCTCATTACAGAAAAAAGGTCAAGGGTCATTGCAGCCCTTTCATTTATGATGCATTAAATGCCTTTCCTCTGCTTCCTGAGTAGATATTTCAGATCAAGATTGCCCTGATTTTTCCCACCTTTGTGCTTGCAGTGTTCAACCGCATTAGGAAAGTTGTCTATTCCTGAACCACTTTATGTAACTAAAGCACTGTATTATAGATCTCAGTAGCACATAATAAATGTATAATTTGTTTATTTGTTTATAGCATTTAGCATTATCCAAGACAGAAAGTACTTGGAAATAATCTAAGATTCCATCCATAGTTTACAATTAATGTGTCATGGTTCCGATTAAAGAATACTGCATGATTGTTTATTCTAAAAAGTCTGTATTAATGAGAATGGAGCATCAGCACTCATGGATGGATGCCAGAATCATCCAACAAAGACAGTACTTGGAAATAAGTCTGTATTAATGAGAATGGAGCATCAGCACTCATGGATGGATGCCAGAATCTGAATTCTCCTCCCCTTGAAATATCATATCCTACAGAATCTCCCTCCCTTAATTACACATCATGAATCACATTCTTCAATTAGTTTGACACACAAAGTTTCACTTCCCTTGAAGCACGCTATTTCTTATCTTCTTAAAATGTCCGGGTTGAATTCCTCTCGCACTTATGATTCAAAGCCAAACAGTTAAAGCAAAAAGCTGCCTCTTATATTGTAGTTCCATTGAGGACTACATTTTGAGTATCTTAAAATCTAGATTCTAAAGGATGGAGGGGCTAAGACTTAGGAAACTTTTGACGAGAGATATGGAAGAGCTGGTATCCCTGAGATGTAACAGTTTGTTCCTTCCTGGGTGAGGGTGGTAAGGGTACACATCACTTCACTTTAAGTTAGTTATTGTTGTTGTTAACTGCGAAGTTGTGTCCGACCCATCGTGACCCCATGGACAACGTTCCTCCAGGCCTTCCTGTCCTCTACCATCTTCTGGAGTCCATTTAAGCTCACGCCTACTGCTTCAGGGACTCCATCCAGCCACCTCATTCTCTGTCGTCCCCTTCTTCTATTGCCCTCAATCTTTCCCAGCATTAGGCTCTTTTCCAGTGAGTCCTTCCTTCTCATTAGGTGGCCAAAGTATTTGAGTTTCAACTTCAGGATCTGGCCTTGTAAAGAGCAGTCAGGGTTGATCTCCTCTAGGACTCACCAGTTTGATCGTCTTGCAGGCCAAGGGACTCACAGGAGTCTTCTCCAGCACCATAGTTCAAAGGCCTCAATTCTTTGGCGCTCAGCCTTTCTTATTGTCCAACTTTCACTGCCATATATTTCAACTGGGAAGACCATAGCCTTGACTATACGCACTTTTGTTGACAAGGTGATGTCTCTGCTTTTTAGTGTGCTGTCTAGATTTGCCATTGCTTTCCTCCCCAGGAGAAAGCATCTTTTAATTTCTTGGCTACAGTCCCCATCTGCAGTGATCTTGGAGCCCAGGAAAATAAAATCTGTCATTACCTCCATTTCTTCCCCATCTATTTGGCAGGAATTGAGAGGGCCGGATGCCATGATCTTGGTTTTCTTAATGTTAAGTTTCAACCCAACTTCTGCACTCTCCTTCTTCACCCACAACAAGAGGCTCTTTAGTTCTTCTTCACTTTCTGCCATTAGAGTTGTATCATCTGCATATCTTAGGTTGTTGATATTTCTCTCGGCAATCTTAATTCCAACTTTTGATTCATCTAGCCCTGCCTTTCTCATGATGTGCTCTGCATATAAGTTAAATAGGCAGGGCGACAGTATACAGCCTTGCCGGACTCCTTAACCAATTTTGAACCAATCAGTGGTTCCATGTCCAGTTCTCACTGTTGCTTCTTGACCCGCATATAGGTTTCTCAAGAGACAAATAAGATGGTCTGGTACTCCCATCTCTTTAAGAACTTGCCACAGTTTGTTGTGATCCACACAATCAAAGGCTTTAGCATAGTCAATAAAGCAGAAGTAGAAATTTTTCTGGAACTCCCTAGCTTTCTCCATGATCCAGCATATGTTGGCAATTTGATCTCTAGTTCCTCTGCCTCTTCAAAATCCTACCTGTACTTCTGGTACTTCTTGATCCACATACTGCTGGAGTCTACCTTGTAGGATTTTAAGCATAACTTTACTAGCATGTGAAATGAGTGCAATGGTGCGATAGTTTGAACATTCTTTGGCACTGCCTTTCTTTGGAATTGGAATATAAACTGATCTTTTCCAATCCTGTGGCCACTGCTGAGTTTTCCAAATTTGCTGGCAAATTGAGTGTAGCACTTTTACTGCATTGTCTTTTAAGATTTTGAATAGCTCAGCTGGAATACTGTAACCTCCACTAGCTTTGTTGTTGCTCAGCTTTTCTAAGGCCCACTTCATTTCACATTCTAGGATGTCTGGCTCGAGGTCAGTGACCACCTCATCGTGGTTATCAGGGACGTTAAGCTCGTTCTTGTATAGTTCTTCTGTGTAATTTTGCCACCTCGTTTTAATCTCTTCTGCCTCTGTTAGGTCCCTGCCATTTTGGTCCTTTATCATGCCCATTTTTGCATGAAACGTTCCCTTCATCTCTCCAATTTTCTTGAAGAGCTCTCTGGTCTTACCTATTCTATTGTTTTCTTCTGTTTCTTTGTACTGTTCATTTAAGAAGGCATTCTTATCTCTTCTAGCTATTCTCTGGAATTCTGCATTTTGCTTTCTTGCATTTTTTTTTCTTTGGGATGGTTTTAGTTGCTACCTCTTGTACAATGTTGTGAACCTCTGTCCATAGTTCTTCAGGCACTCTGTCTATCAGATCTAATTCCTTAAATCTATTTGTCACCTCTACTGTATATTCAACAGGGATATGATTTAATTCATACCTGAGTGGCCTAGTGCTTTTCCCTACTTTCTTCAGTTTAGGCCTAAACTTTGCAACGAGAAGCTCATGGTCTGAGCCACAGTCAGCTCCTGGTCTTGTTTTTACTGACTGTATAGAGCTTCTCCATCTTTGGCTGCAGAGCACATAGTCAATCTGATTTCTGTGTTGACCGTCTGGTGATGTCCATGTGTAGAGCCGTCTCTTGGGTTGTTGGAAAAGAGTGTTTGCTATGACCATCGTATTCTCTTGACAAAATTCTATCAGTCTGTGCCCTGCTTCATTTTGTACTCCAAGGCCAAACTTGCCTGTTATTCCAGTTATCTTTTGGCTTCCTACTTTAGCATTCCAATCCCCCATGATGATAAGGACATCATTTTTGGGTGTTAGTTCTATAAGGTGCTGTAGGGCTTCATAGAACCGGTCAATTTCATCCTCTTCAGCACCGGTGGTTGGGGCATAGACTTGGACTACTGTGATATTGAATGGTTTGCCTTGGATTTGAACTGAGATCGTTCTGTCATTTTGGGGATTATATCCCGGTATTGCTTTTCCTACTCTTTTATTGACTATGAAGGCTACTCCATTTCTTCTGAGGGATTCTTGCCTGCACTAGTATACCTGATGGGCATCTGAATTAAATTCACCCATTGCTGTCCATTTTAGTTTGCTGATTCCTAAGATGTTGATGTTTAGTCTTGTCATCTCTTGTTTGACCACGTCCAGCTTGCCTTGATTGATGGATCTTACATTCCAGGTTCCTATGGAGAAAAAATCTTTACAGCATCAAACTTTCCTTTCACCACCAGATACATCCATAGCTGAACGTCCTTTCGGCTTTGGCCCGGTCACTTCATTCTTTCTGGCGCTACTAGTACTAGCCCTCTGCTCTTGCCCAGTAGCATATTGGATGCCTTCCGACCTGAGGGGCTCATCTTCCAGGGTCATATCGTTTTGCCTTTTGGTACTGTCCATAGGGTTTTCATGGCAAAGATACTGGAGTGGGTTGCCATTTCCTTCTCCAGTGGATCATGTTTTGTCAGAACTCTCTGCTATGACCTGTCCCTCTTGGGTGGCCCTGCCCGGCATATCTCATAGCTTCATTGAATTATGCAAGCCCCTTCGCCACAACAAGGCAGTAATCCATGAAGGGGTTAAGTTAGTAGGAGTGGTTATTTTTGGTTCCCTCCAGCTACCTAGGTAACAGCAGTATATCTGGGAGTGGGTGTGGTAGACTGACAGATAATGGAGTGGTCTTGATTGGGAGCACCAATTCTAGCCTTAGACCTTACAATTGGTTGGGAGAACTGTGGCATCTAGTTATATGATGGGTTCCTTGATTGGAAGGGAGGAAGGATGGGGGTTGAAGGAAGTAATTATGTCATGAGGGAGTGGAAAGAAGTTGTATCATGGTGGTGATGAAAAGAAGAATGTATGGTTGTAGGGCATGGATCATGAATCTGATCCAATTCTCTCTGATCCAGCTTACAGTGAAAATCATTCTTTAGATTTGGTTTTTATCCTAGGGCAATGGCCAAATGAATTGAATGTGTAGTACCTTATAATTATACCCTTGTCGTGATCAAATCATTCCCTGTTTCTTTATGCCCAGCACCCCACTGGATGGAGAAATAACCTATTTGATGGGTTCACGCCAGTTGCCTAATGGACAGTGCTTGATTCAAAAGGAATTTGGGATTGTTCTTGAGGTTCTGAGGCATAGTTCAGCTGAGGTCTTAATTGCAGGCTGGAATGAGGGTTAACAACAGCCTTATACAAAATCAGGCCTATGCAAGTTTTCAAAGAAACTCTAGGTGACATAAGCTTGTGAACAAACTTTAGATTAATTTTTAATAGTCCTTGCAGGATAGTGATAGAGTGATGAAAGCAACATCAAGGTATAACAATACAAGCCTCAACCCTTTTGTAAATGTGTGAAGTTGAATGAATGTGTAAAAGTGACAAAGATTGCAAGCTCCTATGAAAATTGCTGATTTCTTGTTATCACTACAGATCATGAAGACAGATTTGATATCCTCAAGGCATATTGGATGACTATCCTCATGTATTAGCAAAGTTATAACTGATATTAACTTTATTTTAGAATTTGCTTAATGCAAACTCAGTGTAAAATTTAAAAGACATGCAAAAATGATTAGAGTTTACAAAGCTTTCAAAAGAGATGGTTTGCAACTTACAGAGATGCATAAAGCATGGGCCTCCTTTTTAATTTACACCAGCCGCATCTTTTGGAAGGTTGATGAGGCTGCTTTAACAATTCGAAATAAGAATGAAAAACATTCTATGGTGTTGTGAGGCATCTCTTTTTCTTTAGATCATGGGTGTCAAACTCAATCACATCCTATGACGTATCGTGACGTATTACAATGTTTTTTTTGCCTTTGCAGAGCTGGGGTAGGTGTGGCTT
Organism: Vipera ursinii; assembly: GCF_947247035.1. Taxonomy (NCBI): domain Eukaryota; kingdom Metazoa; phylum Chordata; class Lepidosauria; order Squamata; family Viperidae; genus Vipera; species Vipera ursinii. Next base: position 34,978,298 of record NC_139514.1, on the reverse strand, counting down.
GCACCTGATGTATCTGGCTTCCAGGCCGCCAGTTTGACACCCCTTCTCTAGATCATAAAACTTTATGAAAAGCAACTGTTTAACCAAGAAAATGCAAGTTAGTTCTTGAAAAATTGCTACCTGTGACATGTTGAAAGAAACATGTTTATTGGCAACAATAAACAAGGTGATTGTTATGTTGTTATATATGTGATGATTAATTCAGTACAAATATACTTGCTTTTTATCTCCTTATGTTGATTAAAGAAATTCTAAACCTATATAGATGAATTTCCAAAATAAAAATAAAATATATTTGATATCTTAAAATACTTTGTATAAGTGAGAGATTTATAACATGAATTTCATGCTGTAAATAGCCAGCAGACATTGTTCAAATTTTGTTTTAAACAGAGAATAAAACTCCTATCTGACAATGCTGTCTCCTGCTGTCAGTCTTGTTTTCTACCTGTTAATCTTGCTCTCTTGTATTATGTTACTTTAAAGAATTGTCTTTATACACAACAATTTTAGAAACTTTATCAGGATTTTAGAACTTAGAACTTTATCCCAAGTACTCTAAGAACATTATTCCATCTCTTCCCCCTAGTAATAAAATACCACACCCAAAAGGGTTTTGCTCAATGCCAGATCAATTCTCACAGGCTGGTTATACAAACTTTTGTATCAACAACTCAATTAGATAAATATTGTACAAATATATCATACTTAGTCCTTAAGATCATGGCACAGTTGAAATAAGCAGTCAAAACGCATTGTGGGCAAAATCTTTTTTGACTAGCAGAAAAGGAGTAAGAGCCTTCATTTTCTCTTGAAATTTTTACCTGCTCAGTAATAGCATTGTGCCAAGTTGTCCATTGTTCCACCACAATATTTAACTCTTGCAGCTTGATAGGCCGCTATCAAGCTGATACAAAGTTCCTTACCTTCTCATCATTTGTAATAGTATATTTTCTTTTAAGCATTGAAGTTTTAGTGCACGATAGCCAGAAAATGTGGACAACCACAAGTTTCTATTTACCCACTTCTCTCACATTTTAAAGAGGCAAGGTTGTTGTTTTTTCAACACAGAAAATATCATGGAGGTGACAGTATATTGTCATTCCTACTTTATCTCTTTGATGCTCTGCTGTTTTCAGCTGTTCTATTTTAAGTCATCTGGGAGCTGGGTCTAAAACACATTCTTAAAGTTCAGAATGGAATGAAATAAAATAAAAAATGAACGTTCTTGTACCACAGTAGAGATTTTTAATTATTTTCCAACCACAGAGCTATACTTAAACAACAAAAATTCCTTGAACCATTGTTCTAGCAAAACTTTATTGATAGAAAATTACCAATAAAATAACACTTGTTTTTGGTTGGAGTGTGTGCATTGTGATTGTGTTATTTGAATTTCACAAAAATAGATTCCACAATTACTGTGTCAGAAATTCATAATGTAAGTATAAAATGTAAATTATTTATCATAAAGACCAAAAATTAACATTTTCGATGTATAAAAAATAAAACCTGAGTTTCACAATTACATGGGACATTAATGTTTTAACCAAACAATATTCAATAATTAGGACATGATTGCTTTTCCTTTTTAAAAAAATGCCATGGATATTTCATTGAACTTATTTTTTTCTATTACTCTCTCAAGGAATTCCATCAGGTTCTTGAAGAACTCCAGAGTTACACAGAACACAGTTGTAAAAAAAACCAACTGAATCACATAGTCCTTTGCACTGAAAGATAGACTTCTATGTCTCTTTAAATATGTACTCTCACACACATTTGTATTTCTACACATTTCTTAAATAATCTTCAGATCCTGCTCATGTTGAAAACTATAGAAAATAAATATTGTGTAACTTCATACAACTAATTAGGTCACTATTACATGTCAACAAGCAAGGATACAGGGCTTTTTTTCCTCATAGAATGCTCAGAACGGAGTTCCGGCACCTTTTTTGGATGGAACCTTGTAGGGTAGGCATGGCGGGTTGTATGACGTGTGAGTTCCGGCACCTTTTTCTTTTACAAAAAATTAAAGTTTAATCATCTTGGATTCTAATCTTCACACTCTTTCATATACACACATAGAGTTAGCAACTATAGATTAAATGATTCAATGTGATGTTAGTCTCTATCCCTAGTTAGAAAGTCATGGGGGTCTTGGATGGAAAATAGAACTGTGCACATGCTCCTTAGCCTTTAAACATGAGGACAATTGTTGACTAGTTTCAACATTGCACAGGATGTGATGTGACAGTTTTGACTTAGCATCTATTGTAAATTCAGTTATTTTGTAAATCATAGCTTATGACTAAGTACTTTATATGTAATCTGTTACTGTGCATTTGCAACAAACTTCATGCTATGTAAAAAGCAAGTCATTGATTGTTCCAGCTACATCCAGTTACCAGCCCCAACCCTGACTTGTACTGCCTGGGAGAATAGAGAAATATTGTAATCTAAGGCCAGAGAGTTTTCTTCTCCAATCTGCTAAAAAGGGAAATCTGAGTTGTATTCACATAGTTCACTATGCCATGCTATGGTTCCTTAAGTAAACTCAGATTGACTGGCTTCACACAATACTGCACCAAAACCAGCCAAATTATAGGATTTAAAGTGAACTGTGAAATGTAACACCAGCCACTAGAAGGATAAGCTAGCACACTACAAAATTGGTGCTGAATTCCACCCTTCTTGTAATATATTTGCATAAGAAGTAAAGTCATCTCTGACTTCAAATGAGACTATTTAAGGCCTCGGCTCCCTACTTCTTCTATACTTTGGATTATACCAGCTGGTTTATGAGTAGTGATGATGGCTATTAAAAGGTCTAAGAACTCCATCAGCCTCACTTCCTGAAAATGAGTTCTTCAGCTGCAGGCATGACCTATTTAGAAGTGCTTGAGATACAATAATGATAAAATGTCAGCAGGCAGAATGAGTAATGACAACTTTGAAATTTATCTCAAGCTGAAAAGGGTGGGGGATAATGGTACTTGTGCACAGTCTTTCAAAAACAGTCTTCTGGGCTGCCAAATAGGCTTGTACACTTAAAAACTTACTAGAGATTAGCCATATCTTTGCCTGTTTATGAAACCTATGAAGAATGCAATATTATTTTCATTTATAATGAAAACATTTCTTTTGGTCCTGTTCTGTTTTCCAATTATTAGAGACTATCCAAATTGTAGCCTTCAACTCCCACGAGTCATAAAAGAGCCAAGGTTGCCTACCCCTGCCATATACCATTAAGCAAACTATGATTTAGTGCATTGCATTCATTGCATTCAGAGCCTAATCTCCAAGTATTTCATTTCATTTTACATATTGCTTTCTAAATTATAATGACTGGATTCTTGCAAGATGTTTAGTAAAGCAAAGCACTGTGAAACCAGCATTTGTAGGTCTTTTCCCCCCCTCAAAGGACCTGATATATGACCTTCTATGCATTCTTCTATCTTCCTTATTTACTTGTATACTTGTAAATAAAGTAGTTGCTGCATTCTGCTGCTACACTCTCAGGCAATATTCAACTTAATTTTTTAAGACTGTTAATTTTTTATAAATATGGCAAGAATGAACAAATCTCCAGCTTCATCTTTATTTACAGAAGAGCCTCAGAGTCCCACATGGACCATTTACGCATTCTTAGAAAGTAATACTTCTGTCCAAATATGTTGTTTGGAAATATGCCCAGCAGGTTGAGGAAGAAGTGATAGAAAGGGTAGATTTTTGCTTGAAGATTAGAAATGGGAGTATCTTAGCACTTTGCTATATGAGAAAATCCACAAACATTATGTTGTCAGTAGTGGCCATTTTGTGAGAATATCCATAACAGGCTCTCAAAGTTTAAATTGACCCACCTGCCCAAAAGTTAAAAAAAATGTGCTTTATTTCATTCTAAGTAGATAAAGCTGAGTACCTTTTGATTGAGGAAGTGTGGTCTGTCCATATGAAAAATAATGTTGGAACCTAACCTGGAAAAATAATGTAGGAACCTAAATAAATAAGTTCTTAAGTGTTAACAACTAGTTGTAGATTGGTTTGCAAAAATATTTTCTGTTTTGAGTTTCAGTGGATGGGCTAGATGTCTGATTCAGAAAATGGAATCACATGTCATGAATATATATTTAAGTTTTATGTGCTTTGAAAAAATATATTTCATATTTTGATGTTTTTCAGGTTTGTGAACTGGAAAAATTGAAGTTAAACAAATAAGTACAACAGCTCATTAGCTACATTCTAGTACTCTACTCTGATAAAAAGAGCCAAATCTGTGCCTTTTCACATAATTAAAGAGAAAATACATATTAGAGAAACTACTAAGCACTTCCAAGTAACTATGACAGTTTGTTACAATTGAGGATCTAATTGTATATCTAACTAAGTTAATTCAGAGCTAAGATTTTTTTCTGCAAGTTTTTTCTGCATGTTTTTTAACATTAATCATTTAATGAGACCCTATGAATAAGACATTTCCTCTTCTCCTAGAGTAATTCAGAAAAAAATATTGATTTAATTCCTCTGCCCAAACATTTGTTCAAGCATAGTATTTATTTGTTCAGCTCCATATATAGTTTTATATTTTTATTACACAAAAAACAGAACAAAAATATAAAAATATAAAAAAGAGAACAGAAAGTTGGTAAATTGCTACACTACAAACTGGGAAACCATGAAAGTCAGCTGGTGGTGACTTTGCTCACTTGCTCTTTCCCACAAATTAATACACTTCCCGAGGTTGTTCTTGTTGTGGTGAAAATAGGAGCATTACGTATGTTGCCTGGAATTGTACAAAATAACACAAGGATATCAATCTACTGTAATCCTTGTGCAACTTCAGATTGTGTGCCAGTTGCAGCCTCTTCTGGATCAAGAGACCTCATGCTCAGTCATTCAAGCCTTAGTCTTCTCAGAGTTGGACTATTGCAACATGCTCCACATGGAGCAACCCTTGAAGAACATTCAGAAGCTACAAGTAGTGTAGAGTGAGGCAACACAGGCAGTTTTGGAGCCCCAGAGGTAGCTCATGTAACACCACTGCTCCATGAGCTGCATTGACTGCCACCTTGCTTCCAGGTGCAATTAAAAATGTTGCCAGTGTTTACATTTTCTATTCCTGACAGTTATTACATAATCGCTGTTGTGTGGTCTTTTGAATGTACCGTATTTTTCAGACCATAAGACGCACCTGACCATAAGACGCACCTAGTTTTTAGAGCAGGAAAACAAGAAAAAAAATATTCTGAACCAAATAGTACCGGTATACTAAAACAGGGCTTTTCAACCTTTTCATCCATTGTACCACTTTTAGGACAAGGCAATGTCCGAGTACCACCAGTCGCCCAGCAAGGTGTCAAAAACTTGACCCCCCCAAAAAAAGAAAAAAAATGATAAAGTACAGGTAGTCCTCGACTTACAACGATTCACTTAGTGACTGTTCAAAGTTACGATGGCACTGAAAAAAGTGACTTATGACCATTTTTCACACTTATGACCGTTGCAGCATCCCCAGGGTCATGTGATTTACATTTGGATACTTGGCAACCGATTCATATTTATAATGTCACATTGTTCCAGGGTCATGTGATCGCCTTTTACAACCTTCTGACAAGCAAAGTTAGTGGGGAAACCAGATTCACTTAACAATCATGTTACTAATTTAATTTCTCTCTCTCCTTCTCTTTCTCTCCGTCTCTCCCCCTCCCTCTTTCTTTCTCTCTCCTCTCTCTCCCTTTCCTTTGGGAATAGGGCGGTATATAAAATCAATTAATAAATAAATAATAAATAATAATATCACTTCATTTTTGACCAACCTCCAAACCACCCTCATTTCTTTAATCTTTTATCCATCCAAATATACCATTTATTCCATAATAGAAATGCTGGTGCCTCTTCTTTACCCTTCAACTTCTTGGTCAATGTGTCTGCTTCTGCACAATCAAGTATTCTCTTAATTATAGCTTCATCCGGCGGGGTATGATTTGCCTTCCAAAATTGAGCATACCCCATCCTCGCCACCGTTAAGATATGTAAAACCAAATACCATATTCCCCTCTTAATATTTCCAGGCCTGAAGCCAAGCAGATACGCCTCTGGTTTAAGATCAACTAAACACCCTGTGATTTCCTCTATCCATTTTTGGATCCTTGTCCAATATCTAACCACTTCTGGACATGTCCACCATAAGTGATAATACATGCCAGTCCCTTTACCACACTTCCAACAATTGGCCGACAATCCGGGGAACATTTTGGAAAGTCTAGCCAGAGGGAGATGCCATCTATAAAGCATTTTGTATATGTTCTCCTTATATGACGTGGAAACCACCAGCCTCATATTAATCCACCAAATCTCTTCCCATTTCTCAAGTGGAAGTGGATAACCAAAATTCTTCCCCCAGGCAATCATCACGTCTTTTACCACCTCCTCCCCTACTACCCTTATTAGCAACAATTTATAACACTTAGATATTATCCCTTTCTCCGGACCCAGTAGAATCTTATCTAATTCCTGCAGATTCAGATAAATACCCCTTCCTTCCTTATCTTTCTTATACCTTGACTGAATCTGCAGGTAGGCCCACCACTCCAATTGAAACCCTTACTGAGCCCGATCTTGTCGCATTTTGAGTTCTCCCCCACTATCTAAAAGTTCTTTGTAAGTTGGTCTTCTTTCCTTCTTGAGTAGGGTCGAATGGGTCAAGGCTTCCAAGGTTGATAACCAACACGGAATTTGCACATAGTACTTGGCCTTTATCTTATCCCAATTCCGAATCAATATATCCTTTATGTAATGACGAGTAAACTGTTTGCTTGGAGGAGTACCTTCCCACCAAAGAGCAGCATTCCATCCCTGCAACAAATTGAATCCTTCCAAACTCAACAATCGATTATTCCTTAAACTTATCCATTCCTTGCTAAATAAAAGGGCAGCCTGATAATAAAGTTCTCAATTCGGCAGGCCAAGGCCCCCTCTTTCCTTGATTTCTTGCATCATTTTTTTCCCAATCCTTGGTCGTTTCCCCTGCCATACGAATCTAGAAACTACCCCCTCTAACTCTTTTAAAAATTTCATCGAAAGTTTAACCGGTGCTGTCTGGAAAAGAAAAATCCATTTCGGCAAAATATAAGATTTCACCACGGCTACCCTTCCTAATAATGACAACTGTATCCTACCCCATTTTCCCAAGTCCATTTTTGTTTGTATCAGTAATTTAGAATAATTATCCTCCCTAATACTTGAACATCTTCCCGTCAACCAAATTCCTAAATATTTCACCTTCTTCACAATTTTAAACCCTGTAATGTCCTCTAACATCTGTTTACTTCTATTCGAAAGATTTTTTGTTAATATATTCATCTTATCTTTATTTACTTGTAGACCGGCCACATTTCCAAATTCCTCAATCCTTTTTAGTAATTCTGTGCTGGATTCTAGAGGGTTTCCCAAAACAAAAACCATATCATCTGCAAACGCCTACAGTTTGTAAATTTGGTAAAATTTAGGGATATATGGCGTGAGATTAACCCGGCCTCTCAATGTTATACCTACTATTCCCCCAGGCATAACTCGTGGTCTAGGTTGGATATGGTATGGTTGTCGGATGGGCTGATATCTTATGCGAAAGATGCCATGATTTTGATGAATGAATGGGCGGATCACAACCCAGTGGCTATTACGTTGATAAGGGGGAGTAGAGTGAGGAGTAGATGGATGATGAACCTGGAGGCTCTAAAGGATACATTTTTGTACAAAAAAATAAACAAGAGATGAGCCTGGTTTTTTTTTAGAAAATAGGATGGAAGGGATGCCCCTACGAATAGTTTGGGACACGGCTAAAGCTTATCTGAGAGGCTTGATAATAAAACAGATGGCAGTTAAACGTATGAAGGAGGAGAAAAGTAGGAGGGAAATTGCTGAGCAACTTATTAAGGCAGAGATGGCTCTTCAGGTAAACCCACAGAAAGTGTATGGGAAAGAGCAGGTGGATTTTTGGAGGCATAAACTTAATCTTGTGGATCAAGAGAAAATTAGGGTGGCGAGGCAGAGCTATTTTGAATATGCCAATAAGCCAGGGAGATGGCTTAGCTATAGAATAAGGAAAGAGAAGGAAAGTAGAAGAATTGATCAGTTAGAGGATAAGAGGGGGACACTGATAGGGGAAAAAGAAGGGAAAGAAAAGATAGCAACTGAGTTTTTTACAGAATTATATCAGAAAGAAAAGGTTCCTAAGGAGAGGATTAAACAATACCTGACGGAGTCAGACCTTCCTAAGTTACTTCCTAATGAGAAAGAGGCCTTAGATCAGGAGATAACAATAGCAGAAATTGAAAAAGCGGTAAGACAACAGAAATGTCAAAAAACCCAGGACCTGATGGAATTCCTGCAGAATTGTATGAGGTATTAGTGGAAGCGCTTGGAAAACATATGAAAGATCTATTTAATGAAATTTTGGATAAGGCTATAGTCCTGCAAACTTGGTTGGAGGCAAATATTAGTTTGATTCCAAAGGATGATTCCCCTTCAAAGCATATTAAAAATTATAGGCCAAAATCCCTTCTTAATTCAGATTATAAAATATTTGTGACAATAATTGCTGATAGATTAAAAATTTACTTAAACCAATTCATACATAAAGACCAGAATGGGTTCCTCCCCACCAGACAAATAAAGGATAATCTCAGAATTATATTAAATGTTCTGGAGTATTATGAAAGCCGACCAGATAAACAATTAGCTTTAATATTTATCGATGCTCAAAAAGCATTTGATAGGGTAAATTGGGACTTCCTAATGTGTCAGTTGGAACATATGGAGTTTGGGGCTAAATTCTGTAATATGATTAAAGCAATTTATACTAAGCAGGAAGCGAGATTGTTGATAAATGGGAATTTAACTGACAAACTTGATATCTGTAAGGGCACTAGGCAGGGTTGTCTACTCTCCCCATTTTTATTTATCTTAACCTTAGAACCCCTATTGAGAATAATAAGGAAAGATGAGGGGATTACCGGGCTTCAGATAAGAGCCCTTCCTTCTTTCCTTCCTTCCCTCCCTCTTTGTCCTTCCCTCTCCGCGTTAGAGCAGTACCCGCGAAGGTGGCCCTGTGGCCCGGCTTTCTCTTGCAGAAAGCAAGCTGAAATGGAGCAAGGGAGATTGCCAGGAACGCGAATCGGCCGATCTCGCGCTCCTGCAATCTCCCTCGCTCGGTTTCTGCTTCCCTTGCTACAAGAGAAAGCAGGCTGAAAGCGAGCGAGGGAGATTGCAGGAGCACGAGATTGGCCAATTCGTGTTACTGACAATCTCCCTTGCTCCGTTTCAGCCTGCTTTCTCTTGTAGCATGGGAAGCTGAAACCGAGCGAGGGAGATTGCAGGAATGTGAGATCGGCGTTTCTCAGCACATGCCAATTTGTGCTCCTGGCAATCTCCCTTGCTTTCCACTTGTGGAGGTTGGGGCTGGCCACATGGGTCACCTTCGGACCATAAGACCCTCGTTTTCCCCCCAATTTTTGGGGGGGAAAAGTGTATCTTATGGTCCGAAAAATACAGTAATTTCTTTTTTTAAAAAAAAAATATTCTAGGCTGACCATTCAAAGCACATCTGTGCAGTTTAACAGAATTTAAAAACAACTGTAGTGAACAACAAAAACACACTTTAAACAGTGACCATTAAGGGAACCCAACTATAACTCCATATCCTGAAAAACCCACAAGGCCCATCCACCCATTTCAACCCCAAAGCTGGAGGGAAATGCGAGGTTTTAAAATAATGCTTTAACACAGGGAAGGTAGAAGCCACATGGATCTCTGAGAGAAGTCAATTTTGAAACAGAGAAGAAAATTGTAAAAAGTTTTCATTGTCTTCTATATACAGCAAACCCCTGTAGTCTTCTCCCTAAACAACTATTTTATATTCAGAGCATATTTTAAGAGAACTAAACTCTTGGTGCTAATTCTTTATTTAGAAAGCAGTATGGTGTCATGAATAGATTTTACACAATCCAGACAACCACTAGAAGATTGTGGCACTGCTTTTGACACTATCTTGTGTCTAGAAAAGATAAATCTTATTACATTCTTTTCCAAGAGGCAGTGTTATTAAAAATAGACTAAGCTAGTCACAAGATGTATTATCAAGAGTCTTTATTTTTTGTTTTAACCTACCAGTTAAATATTTGCTTTTTATATAACCAATGTGGACACTGCATGTCTTGATTTTAAATATCTTAAAACAAAATTCTATTCTGACAAGAAAAGGATCCAAAGACATGAATCATAGGAAATATCTGATATATACATTCTGAAACTGGCAGTTTTAATTAGATAGATAGATAACCTTTATTGCATTTTTTACTGTGGGCCCAATGGCACACATTAAAAATGAAATTTAATTGCTTGTTCTCAAAGTGTACACATACATAAAACACATTTAAACATACTATATACAACATATGTATAGACCTACACCCGTTACATGTAAGTAACCCTTTACATATAATTAATTATATTGATTTATATACTGCTTCCCATATCAAAGTGTTGAAGGAAAAATCTTCATCAGGGTCCAGTCCAAGCCGGGATTAACAACATGGCAACTGCTTTAGAAAGAAGGTTGTAGTTTATTGAAGAGGAGAGCCAGACAGAAAGATGGCTCTGGAAAAAAAGAAACCACATGTAGCAGGGAGTGGATTTTTATACCTTCTGGGGCTCTTGAGGTTAATTCCTGTTCCTGTTTGAGGCTTTGTATTTCCTGTGTCATGTACTTTGACCTGAGTCTGAGTGTTCCTTTCTGGTATTCTGATGGTGGTGGGTTAATCCTATTATGTTTCCTGAATTTGGGTGAGGTATGTAGATTTTAAGGGTCTTTGTTTTCCTATTATGTTTCTTTCTATCTACCTATCTATCTATCTATCTATCTATCTATCTATCTATCTATCTATCTATCTATCTATCATCATCTATCTATCTATCATCTATCTATCTCTATATCTATCAAAAAATAAAGGGAACACTTAAACAACACAATGTACTGTATTTAATAGTAGGATGTCTTATCTTGTGTTCCCTTTATATATATATATATATATATATATATATATATATATATATATATATATATATATACACACACATATACAGTATATATATATATACATATACAGTGTATATATATATACTGTATATGTATATATATATGTACTGTATATGTATGTATATATGTATATGACAAATGCTTGTTAACTATTTTTTAGATTACCTTGCTAGGCCCCAAACATGGGACAAATCTTTATTTCCTGTGTCAGCTTATCCTGAAGGCCATCGACAGGCAGTAGTCACACCGGTGACAGCTCATATTTGTGTAAATTTTAAATTGCTAAATTTACACAAATTAAGTCTCCCTTAATTCTTTGTTAGCAATTTAAAATTTACATATATACACACAGAGAGAGAGATGCTTTTGCCTTTTTAAAGATCTTCTCCATTATTTCTTTGGGGAAATATATTCTGCCTTTTTAATATTCCCCAAAATATTTCTTTCTCTGAATTCTTCCCACAAAAGGAAAATAATAAGTTTGAGAAGCGTCTTAAGATTTTGAGTGGTCTTAATTCAGAAAAGATTTCAGGGCTTTGCTAAAACATAAAATGGTGTAGAAATTGCTAGTTGTATTTTGTAATTTTGGCAATAGAATTGCTGTTTATTTCTACATAAATCTAAGTCACATTAGAAGTTATTTTAGAAATATTGCATACTTCATTGTTTATGTACTTAAAAAATCATATGCCTCCTTATCTTATGTAGCATAACCCTGGTAGTTTTTAAATCATAATAAAATAAATGAAAAGGGTAAAACTAGCAGCACATCCCTCACGTCTGCTAAACAATTTTATGAGATCAGCCTCACCCTACCCTAACACTACTAGGAAACCCAAGATTTTCAGAGGCTAGGAGGCTAGAGGCCTGAAGAAAAGGTTTTCCAAAGGGACAGGGCTGCTATGGAGAAAGTGTGCTGCCTAAGTCACCATGGAGGGCAATATTTAAGAAAAAGTGGAGTATACCCACTTTAGTGGACCTAGTAGAGCAGGCAGATAACCTTAAGGAAAGAGGATGCCACAAATAAACTGATTTTGTGATATTTGTAGCTTTAAAGATGATAACCATCACTTTACAACATATATGGAAAAGAACAGGAACTGTGCAACTGACACAATAGCAGTGCAACTATGACATACCCCTATGCACACCACTGCATTATCGACCATTTGTAGTTTCCAGAAGGTCTTCAAAGGCAACTCTTACAGAACACATTGCAGGCATAGAGTCAGGAAGTGACCAGGGCCTGAATTACCGTGAGCAAGATTTTCCAGTCCAGAAATGCCTATGCTGTAATTGCTGCATGAGATGGATCTGTGCTAAGTCTCTTAGCCATAACTGCCACTTGCTCCTTTAGCAGGAACCATGAGTTCAAGAAAACCCCAAAACTATACACCCTCTCTACCCAGAAGAGTGCAACTCTAGCAGAACTCAAAGATTATATGTCATCAGATCCAGGGATCAATCTCTTTCTTGCTAGGGTTGAGTTGAAGCTGGTTTCTCCCCATCCAGTCTCCAGGAATCAAAGCCAGGACAATGTTGCTTGGCTGATCAGGGATAGACATATGTAATTGAGTATTATCAGTGTGATATCAACCCCTGTCAGCAGATGACCTCTCCCAGTGGCCTCATGTAGATGTTAAAGAGGAGAAGTAAAAGTTCCAAGCCCCGAGACAGCCCACATTGCAAGGGACCAGGACTTGACCTTTTCTTACTTCCCCGTACCCACAGCATTGACTGGAACTGGCCACAGAGAAGGAGAAGCATTCTCCTCCCCAATCCCAGAACTGGTCCAGAAAAATATCATAATCAATGGTATCAAATGCCACTGAGATAGCCAGGACAGCTAAAATGGATGCAGCATTCTCTGCAGGTTACCCACAAGCATAACAACACTGTCTCAGTGCTGTAGCATGACCTAAACCCTGACTGAACAAGGTCTACACTGAGTGATATTTGGGCCATGTAATTTAGTATTTTTTTTTACCTATGTTAATGGTACCTATGCTTCTCTATACGTTGTTATGTTCTTATCCATTTCAGCCAGTACCAGGTCAATAATGATAAAAATTATTACAGTCCAACATCAGTATCACCACAAGTTCCATATCCTTATTTTATACTGGTTCTAAATCTCCAGCAAATTGCTTTACAATAAAGCTGCTAAGGGGATGCAGGAGGCATTTTTATAGCAAACACAATTACTGACAGTATTTAATATATTTTTATTCATTATATTTATAGCTATTCCTGCTTTAATTCTATCATTTTATGAGAAATGTAATGTTATCATCATCAGATTTCCATCTGACAATATAGATTAAAAGAAAAAGAAAAAGAAAAGAGGGCAGTCACTCTGCCAAGACTACAAAGAAAGATCACCAAATTTTACTCCCCCAAGTTGTTTCTGAGTTTGGATTTTGCCTGTGTTTATGATATTCAATCTGTACTTTTGGTCTTGCATATGATTAACAGTGGCAACTGCATTCCTTTGATCCCTTTTAGATCATTCTGTAATTTTTAATTCCAGTGACTGAGAAATCATCCAGATGGTAGATGCTAGCAGAATTTAATGTGTAATTAGTCCTTCTTTTCCTCCTAAATGTTTTTGCCCAATTAAAAAGAGCAAATTAAAGACTTGGGAAAACAGAAGAGAGAGAGAGAGAGAGATGACATACTACACATCTCATTTTACCTTATATCCTACTAAAATCCACAAATTAGGAATAGTGAAACACAGTAAGACCAAAGTCCAAAAGCATCCTGAGACATTGGCAACACATATTAGTAGCTGTGTAATTGTTGGTTATTTTCTCAAGGAATACAGTCAGATACAGAACATTATCTCACTCCTATCAACAATTTGGTCCTTGGAGAAATAATTTTACTTGTTTGCAAATGTATTATGTTTATGCACTGCATAATAGTATTCAGTGTTAATATATGTATTAATGGCATATCAACTACTGTTACAAAGCAGTGTCATTTTAATTATGCACACCAATTACCCTTCCATCTCCAACTCTTTATATGCTTTATATGCTCTTTATATGCAACAAGACAGGTTGCATTTATTACTAGTTAAATGACAAGATTATGAATTGGAAATAAATGCAACCTGTCTTGTTGAAAATAGCTGCAACTTAAACTTTTTGGACACCCTTGAAATTAGCCAAGGGTGGTTTGGTGTTTCCACATGCAGTGCTATTTTGGAGATTTGACTCTGTTTATTTCTGGCCTCTCTCCAGCTTATTTGAACCACAGCAAAAAATATATTTTCTTATCAATCATTATAACTCTGCAGATCTAGTGATTAATCAAGATTCCTGCAGATGGATTTATGAAGGCAACAGCTGTCAAGAGCCAATGCAAAGGAGAGAGACTAGACTTCATTACAGAAACAATGGACAGGGGCCAACCACTCATCACATTGGGAATTTTTTTTTTAATTTTAATCCCATTTATATCCCGCCCTTCTCCGAAGACTCAGGGCGGCTTACAATTTAAGCACAAACCAATGTGCTTAGCAATAGCCTTCATTCTATGTATATGCCTGCTTATTAGGGCTTTCAGCCCCCCCGAAGTGGCATTATTACAAAGTCAGCTTATTGCCCCCAACAATCTGGGTCCTCATTTTACCTACCTCGGAAGGATGGAAGGCTGAGTCAACCTTGAGCCTGGTGGGACTCGAACCTGCACTAATTGCAGGCAGCTGGTGTTACGTAAGGAGGCATTAGCCCACTGCTCCACCAAGGCTCCTGGATGAAACCTAGTTCATAACTAAGTAAAGTAAAGAAGTAAAGAAAAACTACGGTAAGTAAAGAAAAAAGAAATGAATTTTGAGTAGACATACACAAAGAGGCAAATAGCTTGAATTATCATAGTGATCTCTCAATTCTTCAGAGTTTTTTATTTATTAAGACTTTTCTAAGATCTTATTAGAGCTTGGTACTTGTATTTCCAACTGTAGATTTTCTAGTTCTAGCCTCAGATTGGATGAAGCTTGACCAAGCATATGCCGGGCTCAAGTCTGCCTTGACGGTACTTTTCTTTTACTCATTCTGAAAAAGCTAGGCTCTTTGGGAAAATGCCTATAGATAATAAGACCTACTCTATGCAGAGAAAGAAATAAAATCCTCTGCCCTGGATTTGCTTGAAATATAGGATCTGTAATCTTGGTTTTTAGCTTTTCTTTTTGATAGCTGTTGTCTTCATACATCAAAATAAAAATACTTTTGAGTATTGTAATGGCACAGAGACAAGAAATTTCTATAGCTCCAAATTGTTGGCTTTGGTCGGTTCATTAAAAACTTTACTGTCTGGCTCTGGAAAGTCCACAGTACAATGTACAGTATATCTACAGAAATGTGGGACTTTTGTTTGTGTATTAAGACTTTTTTTGTACAGGTTAAGGGGAATTTTCAAACAGCAACAATAAAAAAGTTGCAGCTATGATAGGTGGGATGCTGAGTCAATACTAGATGAAAGCGAAGCTTTCAATCAGGATCTGGATGCTTGTTAACACTTCTCAAAATCCATAGCAGAATATTGCCTTTTTATACTGCTTGTTGGTCTGAAATGCAGTATGTGACTGTCAACACATTCTGCATAGTTTTGACAACCTAATCAAGATGGATTTTAATTTTAAGATTACTTTCTGCTTGGAAAATAAAATGAATATTTAGCTTTCTTGTTCTACTTTATTTTGCTTCATGTTAATTTATACCATGAATAGAAAGCTGTGATTCTTTAAGCACTGGGGAACTACAATTCCCAGCCTTTTTCATTGAAGTCATGTCAGCTATGGCTGTTGGAGTTTATAGTTAACATCTAGGTAAAGGTAATGGTAAAGGTTCCCCCGCACATGCGCGCTAGTCGTTTCCAACTCTAGGGGTCGGTGCTCATCTACATTTCAAAGCCGAAGAGCCAGTGCTTGTCCAAGGACGTCTCCGTGGTCATGTGGCCGGCATGACTAGACGCCAAAGGCGCACGGAACGCTGTTACCTTCCCACCGTAGTGGTCCCTATTTTTCTACTTGCATTTTTATGTGCTTTTGAACTGCTAGGTTGGCAGAAGCTGGGATGAGTAACAGGCGCTCACTCTGTAACGCGGCACTTGGGATTCGACCTGCCAAACTGCCAACCATCTGATCGACAAGCTCAGCATCCTAACCCACTGAGCCACTGTGTCCCCCTTAATATCTAGAGAACTACCATATATGTTTATAAGATAGCCCTGTGATAGAGTTGTGATATATCAGTTTTATAATTATACATTTTTATTTGCAATAAAATAAAATAAAAAGTCCATTGTATTTCCAGTGGGAAAAGAAGTCATGATTGATCTAACCGATGTATGAATACTATGTTTCATACTAGAAAGACCATGGCTTGTATTTCTTATAACAATATTATAATTGCCTACAGCAAGTATGTGCAGCTGTTGATTGATAACTACAGATGAAAAAATCATTTAAATTATAAATAATAGAAATAATAGAATCTAAAAGCTTAAGAGGGATTCTGAAGCAACTCTGTATTTATGCCTGAAGTATAATTTTTGCTCTTACAATATACAAAAACTAATAATTTAATATAAAAAGTAATATTAAATATTTTAAATCCATTTCATGTGTAAACGTAGTTTTTGGAGCACAGCTCTTGCACACTACTCAAAAATCTGTTTTTGATGGGACTGTGGTATGCACCCATATAAACATGGTAAGCACCCTGTATTAATCTCAATTATTCTTTACTGTCCCTATTATTTTCTTAGTAAGAAACTCAGTATAATGTCTCCTCACTTGTGAAAACTCAAATCTTCCACAGGGTTCAGTTTTTCAACTACTTACTTCTGCTGGAATCACTTCGCAGGTAGACTATTCAAAAAGTGAGAAGTATAAAAGTAGTTTTTTATTTGCCTGGCTAAAAATAGTGAACACTTCTTGTCTAGAGAGGGACAGAATAACTAACCTAAGCTGTTTCCTTTGGAAGTATCCACACTAGCAAGCTATTTGCACTCATATCTGTGCTCCTTAAAGCTAGACATCTTAACCTGATTTCATTCAAATAGGAATGGGCATGAATGTAAAGATATTTAAAGAGCCAGTGAAATTCATTTCTATTAAATAGTATTCTGGCTGAGGAATCATGTTACTTGAAAGGGTATTGAAGAAGACACATTCCAAAACAGCTATTGACTCCAATTTGTTTCCAGACACAAAATTCAGTTAGTTCTTTAAGATCTATTTAGTTCTTAACAGCCAATACATCTGGGACACTGTTCTCACATGAACCATTCCCTTCATGTGGGTTTGCCCAAGAGATCCCTTGCCAAGTTCTATTTCCTAAAAAAGTCAGCACTTGGCTACTGAAGTCGTTTCCATGACAGCATCCTACATTTGAAAATATCTTTTATGAAAAATAATATTGATAAGAAACATTTTGCCTTTTCAGTATTTGTTTATTTATTTGTAAAATTTATAGGCCTCCCATCTTACCTCAAGATAACTCTGGGCGGCTTACAATCATAGCCATTAAAAAAAATCCTCAGGTGTTTAATGTTTTAATGAAGTTGTTTGTTGAAATGATCAGATGTGGAAGGTGTTTTTTTTTTGAATTACATTGAATATATGGAGATTCCAACAGAAAACAATTACAAGTTACCTGATAGAATACCCTCTGTTTAACACAATTATAAAAGGAACAAGAATCCCTTACTTCTTTTTTAGAATTCAACATGTGCACGTGCAGAAGAGGGAGCTATCCCAATGCATACAACTTGTAATTTACCTCTTTTTACGTATGCATATTTTCCTCCTATGCATAAAATCTCAATATTTCACTAGAAAAAGTCATGACTTGACATGATGAAAAATGCTTCCAGATGATTGGCAGGGGGTGATTCAGTTGATTGGCTGGAAGTTTAATTGAGTTTCCTAAACCATGCAACCCAAGGTGTGAATTAGGGAGTTTCCAAAAGATGCAGCCTGTGTGAATAAAACACTATCATTTTAGATTGTGATTGTATGCTGAAGCCCAGGAGATTAAATTAAATAAAATCTCCAAGTGAGCAAAGCACGTTCAATTGCCTTACTAACCCCAGTTTGGCTCCGTGCTTTTCTCTCATTAATTAAGCCAGACCAGGTTAATATTACTCACTGAAACAAATTAAAAGTAATCTGGCCAATTACTACAAATATTTCTGTGATGTCAATTTGAATTTTGATAGTGACTAACAAATTATTAGCAGTCTTAATTTGCAATTTGTTTGGTGTGGGATCCTAGTAAATGTTACCCATAGTAGGTACTAAAACTGTACAATGCCCAAATATTCTCCCAGTGTATATCCACTCCACCCCCCTTTCTCTCACTCCCATAATGTATCACAGGACTATGAACTTTCATGTCCAGAATTTAGTATTTTGACCAGCCCTTTGCAGGATTGTCTTGCAGTCCAAATAAGGTTTGTGGGTTTTTTTCCCTTTTAATTTGATCAGCAGTAGTTCTTGCTTGGAATAACATTTATTTTGTAAATTTTGCATTGCTTAATAAAGAATGGTGAGTTAGAATCCAAACTAATTAATAAACCCCTGTCCCTAAAATGCTACGTACTTTGAAATGTGCCTGCTTTCTCCCACCCTCCCCATCTTCTTCTAGGACCAGCAGCCAAATTTAGAAACAAGGGAAACTATTGATGCCTTTTACGTCGCTATCATCGATGACCTTGGTGAAAGATGTATAAAAGCCAGGAACAGCAGAATCTCCTTAGTTGGTCCTTTTCTTGCCAGGGTAGGTATTAACCTCTCTTCTTTCTGAAGATATATGAGTATATTTTGAGCCTGGTGTCCTATAAAGTGTGATTGGCGTTGTATGTTTTTCTGCTAAAATATCAAGATGTAGTTTTGCTAGTCACATAAACAGAGAAGATTGTTTTAGTAGCGGTAACCTGCTGCCAATAATGTATAGATTAGATGCACTAAATGCTTAGTGTTTTCAAAGGGGATTGTTCTGCTAAAGACTGACTGATACGTTTTTAGTCATATTCTATTTTTCCAATTATCATTGGAATCCATTCTTTTGCTACAGTTTAAACAGATTGTGGGTTGAGATTAAGTCACAGCTAAACTGGAGTCCTCTAGAAATGCATAGTTTAAGCCAATTCTTATTGCAGATGAGAAAATATTAATCACTGTAATGCTATACAGCTATTGTTGGGGTTTTTTCTTTGGTTTGTATTCTTCCTGTTTTTACTCATAATACTCTTCTTTTTAACTTTTCAATATTTCATTTTTTAAAAAAAATATTATTTTCTTTTATTTTATTTTAAATTTTATTTTAGAGTAGAATTCCCCTTTTCCCTATTTTTAACCTTACTTCGTATTTCTGTTCTATGTTATTTAGCTCAGGAATTATATCCTATTTCCATGGCTCATATAGCACATTATGACACCTTTCTGAAATTAGCCTAATACTTAAAGACTATAGACAATCTCAACAGGTGAGAAACCCTGTATGGAAAAAGATTATTCCTATTATTTCCAAACTTAATAGCTGAAAATTTATAAAGATTACTGAGATTTTTCTGTCTTGGGATAAAAATCTTGATATAGTGGTCCTTATTTCCAAGTATACCACTTTAGGATTCTGTAGTGGAAATCTGATACATTAATACTTTTAGCTCTGAGTCATGCTAACATATAAAAGAAACCCTGGAGAGATTTCTTGTCACTGATGACATGAAATTACAAGCAGAGGTCAATTGCATTCAGTGTAGTTTTCACTGAATGAGACATTTGTCATATAAAAGTGAAACACAAAAGGAACTCCTTAGTTTTCACTTTTTTGAAAACCAAGGCTTCCTTTTTGATAACTCTTATAAGAGTGTACTAAATTAAGCAGACATAATAGGAATTATCACCAAGAAGGTATTGTGTCAGCTATATAAGCACTGAGAGCATAAATAAGAAATAATGTTGATTATTCTCTTGAATGTCTAGTTTTAAGATGAACTAATCAGGGATAGCTATTATCATCCTTCTGTTTAATATACATTAAAATATTAACATTAGCAAAATCCAAAAAGTAATATAAAGGACAAAAAGTATTTCTCACTCTTTATTCTTTCAAATCTAATTCATTTGGATAACTGTATAAAAACATTTAAAAAGTTTTGCAACATTATCAGTAATTATCAATTATTTTTTTAAAAACTGTAAAACATGGTTATATATAGGATAGAATGTATATATGACCTTATAGAAAAAGAAGGGCCTATCTGGAACAAAGGACTTTTATAGAGATTTAGTAAGTTAAAGCATGCAGGTGAGACACGTTATTAATCTATAAAGTGTGTCATGGCTCCTTCCGTCTTGGCTAAACTCACGAGCAAAGAGGATACTGGAACTTGTAAACCAAGTTTTTGAGAAATCAATAATCATTCTGCACCAAGCCAAAGGTTTAATATAATAAATTTACTCATATTTGTTATAAATACTTATCTGTGGTTCTGCACAAGGTTTGAGACAAGTTTAAGAGTCAGATTTAGGCAAAGCATTGGATGGCTCCATATGGCATTCTGGAAATTATTATATGTTTCAAGGCAGGAATTATACTGTAAGACCTTACATTTCTGTTATTTAATTCCTATAGAAATCCTATATAAAATACATAATTATAGAATAGGTGATGGTGAGTTATAATAAAAAAGAGCTCGGTTCCATTCTAGGTGGGAATGCAGTAAAGCCTCAAAATTTTGAGGAAAGGTCTTTGACAGAATAACTAAATAATGAATGAGTTCCTACCAAATTTAAACATATTGTATGCAGTATATTTGATGGAAGGAATAAAATTTTACAAAACAAAAATCATATTGTTTACCTGCTTTTAGCAGCAAAGTTAATTTTCATGGCTATTGAAATATCTGGAACTAGTTTTGCTTGAAAAATAATTTACTAAGATTTGATCTATTGCTGTGCTTGAGAAGTGGAAATAATTATTGCACAGAAATTGGCAGAATTTTATGTTTTATAAAGAGCAAAATTAATACTCATCAAAATATGGAAAAATTAAATTTAAATGAGCTTATACAAGAATGTAGAAACTATTTTATTTTGCATAATGAAACAATGTAATAATAACATTTTGAATGTTAGAAATTTTATTTAGTAAGTCCTCCTTTCACTCACTATGGCTTCAGAGCAGGTTCTTTTAATAAATAACAGAGCTTCTATTATTACTTTTATTTTTGAAATATGCGCAGCCCTGGTATTTGTGTTTACTGTAAAATAAACAAAAAGTGAACAGTCTCCTGGCCTGCTTGCTTTGAAGACAAACAAATGAATGAATGATGTGTTTCTGTTGATACCAACATTCATTAATAATGGAGAAAAATCATATATTTAAAAGATTGCAGTGTCACTTTTACTCAAATTCATATTTAGAATCCAGTGTGAGTTTCTTAATCCCAAGTTATCTTTAAATTCAAACTTTGAGGGGAAAAATAAGCAAAATGCCCTGTGGCTAATTCATTTTGTATCTCAAGTTCATTTTGTATCACTCTCAGAACCTCTACCAGTTTATGGTCCTATGTAATTTTTGGGGTGTTTCCCCTTTATGAGAAAATTCTAGCAAAATGTTACAAGATTTCTGTATTCACTGCGAAAAGAAGGAAATGCCATTCCTTGGTTTTTGTAATCCACTCAGACAACAGTAATAATTAAAGTTGATAATGTTGCATGAGCAATTATATACTAAATGTCAGAATATCACCAAGGAATATTTCCATGCACTCCACAAGAAATCTGAAGAACAAAAGGTATTTGATTTACTAAGTTTCAGGTATGCATTATTTTATTTGCTTCATCAACTTATATAATTGCTTACTCAACACAAAAGTCAGGGTGCATTCATCATTACAGCACAAAATAAACTCAGTAATTTTTTTTAATAAAAAAGACATAGAATATATAAACCATATATACATATACATACATAGAATTTGTAAACATACTAAGAACAGGGAAAGGATTCATCCAATAGTCACACTGCATATTGACAATAAATGGTGAAATAGTAATGTTCTAGAAGGCAAAACTCAAAAGAACCTTTAGATCATTTTTGTATATTTCATTTTATTTATTAAATTTATATAGCCAAATGTGACTCTAGGCCAAGGGTCCCCAACCCCCGGTCTGTGAACCGGTACCCGGCCGTGAGATGCCAGAAACTGGTCCATCTAAACAAGCAAATCCCATCCATGGGATGCAGGCAGTACAGGAAACCAGGTCCCCTCTGGTCTGCGGAAAAACCTCTCTCCACAGAACTGGTCCCTGGTGCCCAAAAGGTTCGGGACCTCTGCTCTAGGCAGTATAATCTTATTCATCATAGTGTTTTGCTTTATATCAAAAGTGGTATTTGCCGGAAGAAGTATTGCCTGCCTACTATAGAGGAATGGACACTTAAATGTCAAATTTAGCAGAAATGGCTAAGATTTCTGCTTACTTGAAGGATCATTCACAAGAAAGATACATTTCGGTTTGGAGAAGATGGATAGATTATATTCAGAAAAAATATGGGACTAAAAAGTTCTATTTAGCTTATGAGTAAACTTTAGATTGTTATATTTATAAGTTGGATATTTTTAGAGTGTTTGTAATTATGATATAGGTGAGTTAAAGTGTATTATGTATTTGGTTATGTAGATAGTTGATCAATGTTAGTTAGTTTATGATTATTATATATTTGTAACCCTGTAATCAGCTTTGGGAAGTGGGGGAGGGGGAGGGGTGTTTAGGGGTGGGTTGGGGATGGGATAATATTGTAACTTTTATAAAACTCTTTAATAAAAAAGTTGTATTTGCTAGCTGAAAATGTCATTTTATGTAGGGCCAAGTGCAACTGAACTCACTGGGACTTAGTTACAAATAAATCAGTTTAGATTGGATTGACAATGTATTTAATGTTATTTATTTGATAGCATTAATTGTACTGAAAGGGATTTTTATTATTTATATGAATATTTTCACTCCTGAACCACTACAATATTTCATAATGTTTCCTTGCTTCATTAAGAGGATATTGATTTCATTTTGCACAAAAGAAAATCACCATGATGAATGGTTCTAGTTTTTAACCTAAGAAAATTCAGATTTGACTTTGACTTCAAATGGATATATATATATATATATATATATATATATATATATATATATATATATATATATATATATATATATATTTCAGTAATATATATATATATATATATATATATATATATATATATATATATATATATATATATATATATATATATATTACTGAACAATATTCTGCCTGTTTCAGTTGTTTGTGACTAGTTGTTAGCTATGTTGCTGTCAATCTGAATAAATACTTCTGAACTAAATGGTCTGATTCAATATGGCAGCATTGTGTGCCAAAATCAGCCTTCCTTAACTCCTACAATCTCCAGCTGGCAGAATTAGTAAGCAATTATAACAGTTGTAGTACCAACGTATTTGGAGGCACTAGGATTTGTTGGGAGTAGAACAGGAGTGGGAAGCTGACTTCTCCAGTGGGGAATATATCTCTTCAAGTTCAACCAGTAACTGTGGATTTTGGTTCATATTTTGAAGTGCCTTGAGATTGTCACATTATAGCACAATACTGGGACATAAATAGCTTTAACAAATTTATCAGCAATTGTGTATTAGGTAGAAAATTGTGCCCATATAAGAAAGAATGTTTCCACAGAAGATTGAGTCTGATCATTATCTTTCTACTCACCTAAAAAATTGATGCTGGGTGACATACATTGAAAATGTTCCAAATGAATCACATAAGGTGAAAAAAGGGGACTTGAAATAATAAGAATAATCTGAAATTGTATAGAATCAATTATCTGCACAATTAAATCAGTACTACTGAACTATTGTAAGCAGTCCTAGAACAACAGAGAACAACAGAGATATTTAAAAACAAATGAATGTGTATGTTTGGAACTGGGGAACAATGTTACCTGTGGGCTTTAGAACATCCATTTATTTAATTTAATTTAATTTAATTTTTCATTTATTAAATTTATATTATTTTAGAAGTTTCCTTTTGCTGCAGAAAATGAGCAGTCTGCTTTCAAATTTATTAACTTGCTCAATGTATGGCCCATTTTTTCACTAAGAGTACAATATAGTATTTGTGGTAAGTACTTCTCCAGAATTCTTCTACAATAATAATCCCACAAATAATAATCCCACAAATTCTTCTACAATAATAATCCCACAAAGTAAATTGGCTGAAAGATAAAGGTTAGCCCAAGGTCAGCTTCTTTCCTGAAATTTAAATCTGTTCAATATTTTAATTTAAAATTGTTATTTCAACCAAGAAGCACATTCCTTTTCTACTTTAACTGGAATGATTTTTTTGATGCAAATGTATGTTTAATCTTTTTAAAAAAAATATTTTATTGGTTTTCCAATTTTGCATTTGAGTTTTTAAAAAGCAACGTGGTGCCTGGGTTAATCAATAATTCAGTAACAGAATCTTTAATACAGATCTCAGGTTATGTCATCAAATATTTCTTCTCTTTTTCCCTTAACATTTAATATGGCATATTTAAACTAGTAAATTTCTAATTGTATCAAAATAAAAACTTCATTATTACATTTATCAGTGCATTTTTAGTTTATACATATCTTAATAGGTCTTCATAGACAGTCTATGTCCTGTTATTAATTTCTACCTAATTTTAGTTTTTAGTTTCTGATCAATACTCAATTTAACCTTTAATATCCATAGTTTTCAGCTTTTGGGTGACCAAAGTTTCCCTTATCTCACTTCACAAGAAACTATAATGAGTGAGTTTTTATCCCCTGTGGATAGGGCTCGCAACTTGGGAGTCCTCCTAGATTCACGACTCACTTTGGAGGATCATATAGTGGCCGTGACTAGGGGGGCTTTTGCCCAGGTTTGCCTGGTGCGCCAGTTGCAGCCCTATCTGGACCGGGAGGCCTTATGTACGGTCACTCATGCGCTCGTGACCTCTCGCCTAGACTACTGTAATGCTCTCTACATGGGGCTTCCCTTGAAGACTACTCGGAGGCTCCAATTGGTACAGAATGCAGCCGCGAGAGTTGTCTTGGGAGTTTCCCGGTACTCCCATGTTACACCTTTGCTCCGTGAGCTGCATTGGTTACCAGTTGTCTTCCGGGTAAGGTTCAAGGTTTTGGTTATGATCTTTAAGTCCCTACATGGCATGGGTCCGCGATACCTCGAGGACCACCTGCTGCCGGCGTCGACTCCCCTCCGCCCTGTGCGTGCCCACAGAGAGGGCCTCCTCAGGGTGCCTCCGGTCAAGGAATGTCGACTGGTGGCCCCCAGGGGGAGGGCCTTCTCTGTGGGTGCTCCGGCATTATGGAACCAACTGCCGGTTGAGCTCCGGACGGCATCGGACCTCCGATCCTTTCATCGCGGGTTGAAGACCCATTTATTTGAACTAGCGGGTCTGGCCTGATGGGGGTATATGGGTTTTTATAGGCTTGTTATTACTTTATCATTCTTGTTTTAATTGGGCATTGGTTTAATTTTCTTTTAATTTTTGTATTGTTATTTATATATGCCCTGTGAACCGCCCTGAGTCCCTTAGGGAGAAGGGCGGTATAGAAATCTCAATAAATTAAAATTAAATTAAATTAAATAATGTCTAAAATACACATTTTATCTACTTAAATGTAATCTTATTCTATTACCTAAAAATTTTCTATTTCTCACCACATTAAATCACCAATTTAGTAATAAGAGCATAATCAAAATTCCCCTTATTTCAATGTCTCCCTTTAACCCTCTATTTTGACAATATAGAATCCCTACTATTAAATCAAAGACCCCAATTTTTCAGCCTAATTCTAGCTTTCTTCCTTTGCCAACTAGGCTTCCATACCAACGCTTTGAAATCATCGAATAGATCTCCCTCCATTCTTGCATATGTTGTTTGAATTAAAGGAGACCATTTGATTGCACATTTTCTGGAAGGACTGATCCATTTGTAATCATTAGATTGTCGCCTTAGTGTCCCATAT
The DNA here is from genome assembly GCF_947247035.1 of Vipera ursinii. Classification (NCBI taxonomy): domain Eukaryota; kingdom Metazoa; phylum Chordata; class Lepidosauria; order Squamata; family Viperidae; genus Vipera; species Vipera ursinii. The sequence goes on along the minus strand of NC_139514.1, from coordinate 34,952,130 downwards.
TTGCTCTGGTATAGTTGTCTTCAATTCTGTCTGGTCTTCTTTCTCAAATTTCTTCTGATTTGTGTGGAAAGTAATTTCCATTTTTAAGGTTGTCGATTCATTATCTGGATGTTCAGTAAGCTGTACTTGTTGATCAATTTTCTCTGTCTTGGTATTCAGTTGTTCCATTTCTGTTGTTTTCTGGATTGTTGGTTCTTTAGTTGCAATCAAAATTTGGCTTTCTACATCTAAGCTGGCATCTTGGTCTTTCATATTGGGTCTCATTTTCTCACAAGCTGCAAAAATAGTTTCATGTATTGATTTTAGCATGGCAAGGATTTTTTTGCTGATCTTCCTCCACCTCTATTGCAGAATTGTAAATAGTCTTTCTAGTGAAGGCTGTTTATTGAGCAAAAATCAGTGAAAATTCACCTTCACAGTTCATGGAGACCAATTTCACTGCACAGCTGTTCTCTCAGTATTGAATCTCTCATAGATAGTACCAAGGTCAGGGAGGTCTTATCTAGGTCTGGGCTGTGAGCTAAGTCTCTTTGTAGGAAATAACAGATTGCTATATGAAGCTTCACCACAAGATGTCAGTGATACCATTTAAAAATTTTTAAGTCCCATACTATTCTAAGTTCTTTGTTCCAATTTAATTCTTTTCTGCAGATAAAAATAGAAAGTCCCAGTAAGAGTAGGAAATTTTTTGGTCCCCAAATTCCAAAAACACATAGATCCAATTATATTAAAGTTGTTCTTTTTGATGCTTTGTTTCCCCTGGGTAGTCAGATGCCGCTATTTTTAGAGGGTTGGAAGGAAATTCCCTTCCCTCTCTCTTCACAGGGGGAAGATACTTCAAGAAGCTTTTTACAGGAAAATACTTAGGGTAAAGAGAAGGTAAGATCTCACCCAGTTCCTCTGCATTGCTTTCAAAGTGCTTGTTAGTAAAGCACTTAGTGATGGGCCATATTGCTATGGCTGATCTTTTTCCCCTTGGTTAGAAGAGCTGCCCCAGATTAAGCGGAAGGGCTGCTGCCCTTCTGTGATCGTGGAGGGGTCCTCTCCTCGCTCGTCGCTCCTCTAGGGCAACTTCCAACTCTTTTCAGGGTCCCCCAGTGAGATAAAACTGAATGGTGGAGACAGAGGTCACCCCCACACGTCCACCAATGCCACGATGGCAAACTGGAAGCCGTATGTTTAATCTTAATAATATATGGATTTTCTCTTTATTTGTTCAGGGTCTATGTTTGGCTATGTTGGAAAATAGAAAAGATATTACCTACTTCTGTTTGAACTCCTTTGAGTTTATCATTTTATCTTTGTAGGCTAGCTTGCTTCATTTTTCTTTTGTGAGCATACATCCTTCACTTTGCTTGCCAAGATGATGGACATGTCGGAGTTCGGTGAAGCTTTACCTTTCCTCCGAAAAAGTGAGAAGGAAATCATGATGTTGCAGACAGTGGCCTTTGATGGTAAGATATAACATGCTTCTGCTGCGCATCATTTCTCCTAGACTTGTAAAGTGGATACCTGATCAGATGCAATATAATTGAAAGTTCTGATATAAAAGGTACATTGTAGATCTGAACTTGGATTTTAGCCATTTTGCTGTCTGGGAAGAAATCAATCTGGTAGAATCACAGAATCACACTAGTTACATCAGGCAAAGTTTATAATAGTAGAGGGGACCAATTATTTGTTGGTTTGTTTTATATACAAATAAACTATCCTCTCTGAGGTGAAGAAAACATTTGGCTGGGGAAGTCTGGGAACTGAAGCCCACACATCTTAAAACTGCCTTATCTGAATAGATTTTGTAGGCATTACTTGATCTATGAAATGGGCTGAGCATTTAGAGAAAGCAAGCAACCTAAATACTGCTTAGGGAACATTGTATAATATACAGTTGTTACTATTATTTGATAATTTTAAGTATTTAGCGTGCTTGTATAATGACAAAAATGTCTTTCTTTTCAAGGAAAGAAGAAATGCTGGATTCCTGATGAAAAGAAAGCATATATTGAAGCAGAGATCAAAGAGAGTGGTGGTGGCAAAGTTACTGTGGAGACTACAGATGGGAAGGCAAGGAACCTTCTTTGCTTGATAGATCACAGGTGCAAGACCTACAAGATAGAGAAACAATGTGCCAGCCATAAAGAGATGCTTTAACAAAAAGGTCAATTAATCCAAGACAAAAAAGAAATGGCATATATAGCTGGAGATCGCCTTTATAGTTTATGTCTTTCTGTCTGTCTCTCTGTCTGTCTGTCCATCCATCCATCCATCTGTCATCCTTCAGTATTGATGCCTGGTGACTGTAGACAAGTCCCTATAATTTTCTTGGCAAGAAAAAAATTTTTTAGAAGTTGTTTGCTATTGCCTTCTTCACAGGGCTAATAGAGAGAGGGATTGGTTCCTTAGCTGGATTTGTGTGCCTAAGGTGAGCCTAGAAATCATTGTCTCTTGGATTACAGCATGATGTCTTATCACTACATCACATTTGCTCTTATATGTACTGTAGTCTGCCAATGCTAAAATATATCCTTTAAAAAACAGCGTAGCAGTTTCTACCTTGTCTTGCAGTGACAATCATTGTAGCGACTTGAACAAACTCCCCTACAAATACACGCATATCTTTGTATCCGAGGCTTTGGGCTGAACATGCATAAGGCTAGCTGCACGAGAGTAATTATATAAAGATGGCCCATATCTTAGTTGATTTATATGGTTAAGTATGAAGGTGGATGGATGATTAAGTATATAGGGGATTCCTGATCTTGTGGAAGTAATAATGCATTTTTCAGCTGCCATCTTTGGGGGGAATCAGGGTGGGTGTATATGATTTACTTATGCGGAAGCTCTGGATCATAATTCTCTTTCCAATCTTAGTTAAGCCGCAGTACTTATGACAACTCTGAATATTCTCAGAGGCAATGAGCAACAAGACCTTAACACTTTTATGTCGCATGCATGAATAGAAAGCAAGTGAATATAAGCAGAGTAGAAGAAAAAGATCTGAGTTTATAAAATGTAAAACCCCAAGCCGATGATAGAGGTAGATTTTGTAATTCTCTGTACATTCCCCAAAAGCACTGTAAACATTCTTAAAGAACTTAAGTTGTTTTCTTCAACAGTCAATAGCCACTTTAATAATTGTTCAGTTGTTTGGAATGTTTTTAAACAAGCATGCTTCTTTGCTCACTTTCATAGGTTTTTAAATGTTTTCATTCATGAAATATGCTTTCCAGTGGCTAGAATTTAACTTTGAGTATAGCTTACAATCTTCTATGTTAGACGGCTTTTAATTTATTCCTTATTGGCCAGCATCATTATTAATATCTGAAAACCTCAAATCCACTGTTATCATTATTTCAATTTCTACACCATACGTTATAAAACAAAATTACAAACCTACCATTTACAAACAGCAATAGTAACCCATAATTTTTAAAATAAGAGATACATTTTTATTTTTCTATATGATAATCAGAGATATTGCTACAAGACGGTGCTGATCTGTTTAAAATTTAAGTTGCATTTGTTAATAATTCATACTTGGGAATAATCTTTAATAGTTGCTCTTGTAGTGAGGCTACTATAGGCACAAAGATGGAAAAATACAAAATTACTCATAATGGAGGAGTAGACTGTGAAGATAGTAGAACTTACTAAAATGATTAAATTGACCTGTTTATTAGGAGACGAACAATAACTACTTTTATCAGAAGACTAGAAACCATTATGGACTTTTTCCTGAAAATGGACAAAAATGATTTGGTGATTTTAGGAAAAGGGTTATTTAGGGGAAGAAGGAACATGTTATGTAATTTTGGGAGAGTGGAAATAGTAATAATTATGTTTGTAACTGCTGCAAAGATCAGAATTCACTTATTTAAATATTTTTCTTTCTCTTTTTCCCCCTGTGGTTTGATTTTTTTCATTTTTTGTCCTATCCATCCATCCATCCATCCATCTAGCTATCTGAAAGTCTGTTTGGTGTAATGGTTAAGGCATGAGGCAAAGCCACCTGAGTGATCTTGTGTCAGTAACTTTTATCTCAACCTTAGGAAGGAGGCAATGGCAAACAACTTCTAAGAAAACTTGTATAGGCAATCTCTAAGAATCAGACACAACTAAATGGAAGATGGAGATAGAGATGTACATAAATACCTTTCAAATTAATAATAATGGGAAAGAGAATGCATCCAATTAAAAGTTTCCTTTTTTTTACAGACTATAACTGTAAAAGAAGATGATGTTCAGCAGATGAACCCTCCAAAGTTTGACATGATTGAAGATATGGCTATGTTGACCCACCTAAATGAAGCTTCAGTGCTATATAATTTGTATAGACGCTACTCTAACTGGATGATTTATGTATGATTTCTTTACTTTGTCATCTTAAAATGTGCTATTTGAATAACGTATTTTTGTAAAAGAATGTCTTAATGTTTTCCCCTAAAGAATGGTTCAGGAATTATTTTTATGAAATAATTTTTCTCATACATTCCTCTATTTACTTTAGCAAATTTGTGAACTTTCTCCTCTATTCCTTATCAGCCTATTTAAAGGACAACAATTTGGGGAAGGCTGTTTCCAAAATGGAAGAAAACAAAGCAAATTAATACATTAGGCTCAGTAGAGTCAGTGGATACTATGTTTTGGGTCAAGGATGATGGAAAAGATTAATAAATAAAATATTTTTCATCACATCTTTTTATTCTAAAGAATTTCTAAATTCTAAAGAATTTCTAAAGAGAGAGATGTGTGTGAATATGGCAATTGAATAATGGCATTGTCTTAAGGCAGAGTTGTACAACCCACAACTTATAGACCTATGAAGTTCTCACAGGCCCCCCCAAAACTCTCCTCAGCTGCCTGTTGAAATTAAGCATGTTAATAATTGTAAAGTTGTCTGAAGATTATTTAAATTATGTTTAAAATGATGATGTTTCTTTGGTTGCGTAGATTTTTATATGCTGCTTTTATTTTAAATTTTTAAACCCGCTTTTATTTTTATAAATAACTCGAAATGGTGAATATACCTAACACTCCTTCCTGCTCCTTCTTTCCCCAACAACAATAACTTTGTGAGGTGAGCTGGGCTGAGAGAGGGGACTGTCCAAAGTCACCAAGCTGCTTTCATGCCAAATGCAAAACTGGAACACAGTCTCCTGGTTTCTGGTCTAGTGCCTTAACTACTAGACCTAACCTAAGAATGTTGGAAGATTTATGTATTTATTTTATTAGATATTCCCTTTTATATCTCTGTGCTTACTCCTTCTGAGATGAAGCGACAATATTCCTCCTATTTATTAAAAAAATGGTATCCATTTTTTTAATTTCTAGACTTACTCAGGCCTCTTCTGTGTGACAATAAACCCTTACAAATGGCTTCCTGTCTACAAAACGGAAGTAGTTGCTGCTTACAAAGGGAAGAGACGCTCAGAGTCTCCTCCCCACATCTTCTCCATTGCAGATAATGCATATCATGATATGTTGCGTAGTAAGTAAATCTATCTGACCACAATTCTTTTTAAAAGTTGTGTGTGTGTGTGTGTGTGTGTATGTGTGTTTGTGTATACAAGTAGCCTCGAGTGTCCCCAGATCACTTTGTTAGAATCTGATAACAAATCATCAATAAAGTTTTTAGTTAATATAATATAGATGCACTAAACCTCTGCTGGACTTAATTCCCCAATTTGCTTTTTTAAAAATTGTATAAAATGGAACCAAAGCTTCAATGGTGACCTTTCTAGTGATGTCATCTTCATTCTGGTCTACAAATACTTTTTTTTTTTAAAGAAAAAGCATATTCTACATTGGAAAGCATATTCTGCTTTCTAAAAGATTTTTAGCATATAGAAGATATCTTACTTGAAATTAGTTTTTTATTTATTTGATTATTTATGGATTTTATATGCTGCTCCAATTAGACACATTTATGAGCAGTGTATATTCCATGATCCATTAAGTATATTAAAACAAAGCTAAAAATATGGAGAAATTAACAGAAAAGCAAAACAATCCAGCATAACAATAAAAAGACTCTACGATCAGGATCATTCAAGTATCCATCGGTCTTCAAACGTTTTTGGAAAAGCATGATCTGAAAGAAATGAAGTACAAATTTCAAGGGCCGTGTTGTTTGCAAGAGTGAGAATGATACAAAGAAGGCCAACTCTGGAGTTTTGGTGTTAGCATCTCCTAGGCGTTAGGAGCTTCAGGAATCTCTCCTACTAGATGTCATATGGCAGGCATATTGATGTAAGGTAGTCCTGCAGAGATATAAAGACATTAAAAGAAAAATATTGTTGTATACAATTATTGTTGTATACAATTGTATTTTTGGATACAATTACTTGGAAACCTGCTCCCAGCCAATGCAACTCCCAAACCAGTGTCACATCGACAAACATAATAGAACCCATCAAAACTTGAGCCAGTTGTTTTGGATCTTCAAAATCTTCAAAAGAGCCTGATGGCCTGTTGCAATAATCTAACTGTGATGACAAGATGGTGAGACTTCACCCAATGAATTTTTAGATATGTTAAATTGCAGAGATGAGAGGGTTGTAAAGTACTAGATAAAAAGTGAAGAATCTAGAAGTGTATGCATTATGATTCTTAGCATCACTCACATTTGGGACAATAGCTACTATGAAACCTCAGCTGAGCTCTGCAAAGTAAACAAAAGAGATATTTCAAATGTTTTTCAGTTTTTGAAAACACAATTGACTGTATACATTCTTTGAAGCTTTCTTAATGAGGGAAATAAGAGTACATTTCCCATCAAAATCTATGTTGCCTTTAGTTGAGTTCAATTTAAATATCAAAATGATGTGTGATTATCACCAACTCAGATCAACCTCCTACACTGCTGCAAAGGTAGATTGTGATTATCATAATTCAAACATTTTGGCACATTAGATTTCTTCCACCAGAGGGCAGTAAGCAATGCAAGCTTGACATCTGGGATAGAATATTTGCACTGCTTTCAGCATTCATGGATAATACCATACAAGCTTTACAGACTATAATCAATGTATAGCAATTTAAAGAGCAGTATGGTACAAATGGATACTTTCTTTACTGACACTAGAAGGCCATAATATACTAAATGATATGTTATATGTTATAAAAATGTATATTGAATAATATACAAAAAGTAAAACAAAATCTGTAATTATTCAGGCCCTAATAATATGTTTCACAGACTTGTATTTAAATATGGACTGTCACTACTTTAAAATGCATGATTATTGTTATAAGGCAAAAATAAGGCCTAGTTTGACTTAATCTCTTAAACTGGATTATTTATTTAATAATAATTGTAGATCACCCCAATTCTTTCTTTTGTGTAATTTTTGTTGTTGTAAAAAAAAACATAGTGAGAAAACCTTCTAGTCCTGAGGAACTGTAGATCGGTGGTTCTCAACCTGTGGTCCACAGACCCCTGGGAGCCACGAGGTCATTACAGGGGGTCCATGAAGGCTTAAAGAAATATTATGATTTAAATCTTGAATTAAGTCTTGGGGGTCCATGACCACAAAAGATATTTAAAGATCCATGGTGAAGAAAAGGTTGAGAACCACTGGTCTAGATGATTAACAACTAAGCATAAAAAGAAAGATGAAAATCGAGTAATCCCCGAATTACAAGCATTCACTTAGTGCTTGTTTGAAATTATGCGATAAGCACCCCCTAGTGTTTATGAGCAAGTCCCAAAATTACAAATGTTGCAGCACGACAGCAGTTGTTTGCCCTGCAGAGGCTCTGCAACATTCACCCTATTCCCTCCCTGCTCCCCACAACTGCTTCCCCTACCCATTCTGCCATGTTGGTCTCACTTACCTGGCAAAAATCCTCTCTGCTGTGGTTTCTTTGCCTTTGAGGGAGAGAAGAGTCAATGGAAACTCCTGGGTGCTGTAATATCTTGTGAGTTCAGGCACCCATCCTCTTTTGCAGAGAATGGGTGCCTGAACTTTCATGAGATTGCAGACCCCAGAAACTTTCATTTTCAGGGCAAAAAATGTTTGTCTCCTGGTCCCCCCCAACTCCTTTCCAGACAGAGACCTTGGGGAGACCAGAAGGCCAAGGTCTCTGTCCAGGTGAAAAGTGTTCTGCTCCATTTCAAAGAGCCCCAAAGGCACTCAAACACTTCTTACCCAGATGGAGATCTTGGGGAGACCGGAAGTTCTGTCTGGCTGCAAATGGGGCACGTTGAAATATAACATTCTGTTCCATTCTCATGCACCCCATTTGCAGGCAGACAAAGCTTCCAGTCTCTTCAAGTTTTCCGTCTGGGTGAAAAGTGTTCCAGCGGTGGTAGAAAGGAGTTGGGGGGGAGCAGGAGACAGGCACTGCAAACACTTTTCGCCCTCAAAAAGAAGGTTTCTGGGGTCCGTGATCTCACAAGAGTTCAGGCACCCATTCTCTGCAAAAGAGGATGGGTGCGTGAAACCATGACAAGAGACAGATATTTGCAAGGTAATTGGGTCCAGAGCTGCAGGAAGGGAGAGGGAAACATAAGGAATCTTAGTGGGTCAGGGAGACCTTGGGAGCCTGTTCCATCACTGAGCCCCCTGAAGGCCTTCTTCATCCTGAGATACCTCATGTACACTTAACAAGCAGTGCTAAGAGCAGTACATTCAATTAGCAAATGTGTGGGCAAAAGCAGGGAGTGATCTCATTCAAGGGACAAGATTCACTCCCATGAATTCTTGAGTTACGAATGGAATGGGTAGGCTCTGTTACATTCATAACTCAAGGACTACCTGTATTCTTAAAAAATGTTAGTACAGTTCTAAAAATTCCTATGACTAATGCATCCAGTCAAGGGCCAAAAATATGTTGGAATAATATGGTTTTTATTGATTTACTTATTTGTGAAATGAAATAAGGGGTTGAAGTGCTTCAGGGATATACTCCTATACCACTCTTCTACCAATTTGTAGGCGTCCCTTAGTGTTTGGACTTAATGGGCAGATTCAGTTCTAGCAAGGCTCTCCCTAATATATTTCAGTGCTGAACATTTGAAGTTTTGAAAATAAAACCAGCACTTTGAGCTGACCTACTGGAAACCTATTGGTAAACAGCACAATGACCTTAAAACTGTTGTTATTCTGTACTGCTCTCCTCTCAACAGCTTGGCCCTCACAATACTATATCAGTTGCAGCTTCCGAGTCATCTTCAAAGGCACTTCAGTATACGCTGCATTAAAATAATCCAATAGGGCGATCAGGGATTGAGTTACCTTCACCAGGGCATCCTAAATCAGATAATATTATAACTAGTGCACCAGTCAGAGCTGGACAAAGAACCATAGCCACAGTTTTACTCCAACTGCTAGAACAAGAACTGAGTATTTAGGAGTACCCCAAATCATGAAACACTTGCTTTGGAAAGAAAATTGCCCCATTCAAAGTACTGTGTTTGTTGTTAGTGGATTGTCTAGTTATTTACTAATGAATAACAACTTTTGGCATGATTTAATCTGAGTTTGTTCCCCACCACCTCCTACAGATACAAATTTGTTTTTGTTTGTTTGCTCCTTCCTTCCTTCCTTCCTTCCTTCCTTCCTTCCTTCCTTCCTTCCTTCCATTTCATTTTACTTCACTTCACTTCACATCACATCACATCACATCACTTCATTATTTCATTTCATTTATATGACCACCCATTTTTATTGATGATCAGGATGATACATTTTCCTGTAGGATTCTCTGTAGTAAATTCTTTATTAGTTTTTTGACAAAGTCCCCAAAAATATGTATTTTAAAAATAATGGAAATATTTCCTACAAATAATCTATGAGAGGAAAATGCTGTTGAATTTTTTTTTCTCTTCCACATAGATCGAGAAAACCAATCAATGCTGATTACGTAAGTGACTCTTCTCAGATGCTTTATATTCAAAAATTATTTCTTGTAATAGTTTCTAGAATTTTTAGCAGAACATGCAAATCTAGAGAAACCTCATTTTGTTCTTGGTTGCTAAATTTTTCCATTTTGGCATACAGTTAATTCTGTCCTTATATTCTAAAAGAAACCTTGGTTTGTATGAAAGCTTTTTATTGAGATTACCTTAAGTCATAAATCTGGCACATTTCAAACAGACTGTCCTAGTATTCCTAGTATTCCTAGTATGTTAGTTACATGAACTTGGATCTTGTTTGAGAAGTACTTTTAGAATATATTAAAAATTCTGCTGAATTAAGATCAATTTTCTTTTTTTCCAGTACCTTATTTGCTGCAGGACCCAATTAAAAGCATCACATCAACAGCCTTTACCTGATACTGCTCATGAACAACATTAATTCAGTGGCACATTGGTGATGAGCTTTCATACAGCATCATTACCATTACCTATGGAAAGTCTTCTCCTCCTTATTGGATGAACTTTCCTCTTTTCTCTAATGTTCTATGTCTGGACTGCAGCTATAGGAATAACCAACAGATGGCAGCAGAGTTTTCAGTGTCTCTTTTCTGCCACATAGAGGTCATCTGGATTATTGTAACTATGTTCTGGTAGCCAGCCCCATTTTTCTGTAAACATTCATTGAAAGAACACTTTTTAAAGGGAAATATAGCTCAGTCTCATTACAAAAAGATTAAATTTTAAGTTGTATTTTCTTGTAAATTAAAATGTATTTCTTTTGTTTATAGTGGAGAATCTGGTGCTGGTAAAACTGTGAACACAAAACGTGTCATTCAGTATTTTGCCACCGTTGCAGCAATTGGTGAACCTGGAAAAAAAAGTGTAAATACAAATGACATTTACTTTGTATAAACAATGACTACACAGTCACAAATAGCATGATAATTACCTATAATGCTTTAAAAGAATTCCAAGTGAAAAAAGACCACAAATGTTTTTTTCAGTAAGTTTGCACCATTGTTACAATAGTTATACCTGGGCTTCAGGTATAGCTTATAGGTATATTAAATATTCGCTATCTACTTCTCCCAAATAATGTTGAAAATGATAATTTTGCAAATCATCAGACTAAAGAGGAATGATTATAAAAGCTAGCTAAATTTGAGTATAAAATGCCTCTGACCTAGAGGAAAAACACTGCTGTTTTGGTTATTTACAATGTATATGTTTTGCTAGGAGGGACGCGGTGGCTCAGTGGGTTAGGACGCTGAGCTTGTCGATCAGAAGGTCGGCAGTTTGGCGGGTCGAATCCCGAGTGCCGCGTAGCAGAGTGAGCGCCTGTTACTCGTCCCAGCTTCTGCCCACCTAGCAGTTTGAAAGCACGTAAAAACGGAAGTAGGAAAATAGGGACCACTACGGTGGGAAGGTAACAGCGTTCCGTGCGCCTTTGGCGTCTAGTCATACCGGCCACATGACCACGGAGACGTCCTCGGACAAACGCTGGCTCTTCGGCTTTGAAACGGAGATGAGCACCGGCCCCTAGAGTCGGAAACGACTAGCACGCATGTGCGGGGGAACCTTTACCTTTACCTATGTTTTGCTATTGTCCTATTGGAATAGATATGCTTTGCCATGAATTATACAGGGCATAAAGCAGCTCCTTCAGGCGGGACAAGAAATGAACAGGTTTAACCAGCATATGTTAAGCAAGTAACTGAAACACTGGTCTGATTCTAGGTGATCTAGTTAGGACTGGTAGTTTTGAAAGAAAAATCAATCCATGCTGCAGAAACTAAGTCTATACCTAGACACTATTTTTTGATTAAAAACAAGAATCTTAGAATTAAAATTATGTTGTGTCACATATTAAAGTGAATTGTAAAAGAAATACCTAGCAAAATCACAACTGGGAAGGACTGATAGATGAATATATGTTCTTGCCTTTTCTTCAATTTTGTTTTTATGTTTTGTTTTAAACAGCAGCCGGCTACCAAGACTGGGGTAAGTTATCTATATTTGATAATGTGCCATCAAACTGTTGTCAGCTCTTAGTGACCACTTAGTGACTATGCAGATAGTCATCTATATTACCAAAAGTTAATCTAAGCATTTTCTGAAATTTATAAGTCATGTGTGCTATAATGTTAGTGCTTCAAAATGTAAGTATTATCCATTTATTGAATAATAATTGCAGTAACTATAAGACGAACACATGATTCACAACCCTTTCATATTTGCCAATTGCCAAATGGTTTATTTGAAGAACCACCTTAGCTCAGTGGGACTGCCCCCCACACCTGCACTGGCAGAGAGGGCATCCTGCAGTTCCCATCAGTCAAGGAATTTGGCTGGTGGGATCCAGGAGAAGAAAATTCTCCATTGTGGCTCCTGCCCTTTGGAATGTCTTGCCTCCTGAGGTGAGATTGGCTCTCAGCCTCCTGGCTTTTCGTAAGAGCCTTAAAACCTGGTTCTGCCAGATGGCTCAGGGTACTAATGGGGGAACTTCACACTGGAGATGGTTGACCAATTAAAAGCTAATCCCACATCCAACCCCTCGCCCATTTGTGTATCTGGCTCCCTCTTCCTCCATCTTGTGTTAATGATTTTATTTCGTCTGCTTGTCATTTTATACTATAATATTTTAATATTTTTGTAATGTTTAACCTAAGGCAATGTTATGCTCTATGTCACCCAGAGTCATCTGAAACGAGATGGGCTGCAAATAAATTTGATAAATAAAAAAAACAAATTAAGTAAATAAATAAATTTAATAAATAAAAAAACAAATTAAGTAAATAAATTTAATAAATCAAAATAAATCAAATAAATAAATAATAAAATAATAAAATAAATAAATAGAAAATCTTGGTTGCAGGGAAAGATGAAATTGTTTTGTAAGGCTAAGCTAATGTAATCTAGGCCATCTGACCAAATCCAGAGATTCAACTTCTCCATCATAAAATTCACTGGCTGACTTTGGGCCAGTCATTTTCTTTCCACCCAAACAGGTTATGGATATGAAATGGGAGAAAGATCTTCTATGTCAATTTCCTTGAGCTTCCAGAATAAAAGCATTTGAATGGCCCATAACCCTGATTTAATTGTTCTGTCGGAATATCTGAAGTTTTTTGCCAGCATATTCTTTGCATAGTGTTGCTTTTTTCTGGTATATCTAGGTGAAGCCAGAAATTGGGTATATGGTATATGTTTACATTCTAAAGTTTACATTCTAAATTTTTTCATTGTAAGGGAACCCTGGAAGATCAAATCATCCAAGCCAATCCAGCTCTGGAAGCTTTTGGGAATGCCAAAACTCTGAGAAATGACAACTCTTCACGTTTTGTAAGTAGGATTTCTAGCTCTGGAACCTTACCATCTTGCATTATTATGCTCATAAAATAGTAGCAGAAATTGAATTACATTAAAATCTGTTTTCTAATAGTACTGCATTCTTTCATTAAGTTATTGGATGGTTTTTTACAAGTAATGTCAACAGCTGTTCTACTGTTACTTATTGGAACATTTTGGCATAGAAATTGTACCATCTTGGGATTTTAGCAACAACTTGGCAAGCTAAAGCCTAAGCAAACAGTTGATTTATTCAGGTTTCCTGAATAAAAATAAAATAAAAATGGCAGAAAAAGATGCATTGAGAAGTGGCTCAGAGGGAATTCAGGTCAATAATTTTATACAAGACATTTTCCAGCCCCATCAAATCCAGCGAGTGATTTTTTTCTTTTCTTTTTATGACTCTGTAATACCTTTTATCAGGGTGGAGTTGAAGCAACTGAATAGAACTGGGCATTTACTGGCCGGATGCCCTCCCTGACACCTATATAGAGTTTGCAGCAGATATTTTCTCTTTGCGACCTTATAGAGAAATATCTGTCACTATCTAGGATTGAACTCGCAACCTCTTGAGTGTGAGGTGAGCGTCTTCACCTCTAGATCACTGCACCACTCAAATCCAGCCAGTGATAATTATCCTAAATCAGGATACAGTATTAAAAGTTTCTGTTTCCCACATAGGGAATCATTTTCTTTGTCAATATTTTTCTATTTCTGTGCTCTGTCTTTCATCTTACTACTGCCAATGGTGTCATTGGCTTAGAGCAGTGCTTTTCAACCTGTGGCATACATACCACTGATGGTACTTTGGCACCTGGCAGGCCGTATGTGTATGACGGGTTCAAAAGCACTGTAAAAAAAAAGTGCAAAAGTGTAGTGGGGGGGATGAGCTGAAGCAGTGGCAACACCGCACAGGCCCTTGGGAGAGTTAGCTGGAGCTGCGATGTTGCTGGGGCTCTGCTGAGCACTCAGGATCTGTGTGGGGCTCCAGCTGATTGGTGCTTCCGTAAGCAGCTCACAGCCTTGGGGAAAGTAGTCAGCTGCAGCTACATCAAAGGGGAAAAAAGAGGGGGGGGAGAGGAGAGGATATCAAAGGAGGTTTTGGAGGGAAAGGGAGAGAAAAAACATAATGTGGAAAGAGAAGGGGACAGAGTAAGATACAGAGGAACACACAGCCTTGGGGAAAGGAGTCAGCTGCAGCTACACCAAAGAGAAAAGGAGGAGGGGGGAGAGGAGAGGATATAAAAGGAGGTTTTGGGGAGATATGGATGAAAAAAAACAAATGACTGGGAAAGAGAAGGGGATGGAGTAAGAGAGATGGAGAAACACACAGCCTTGGGGAAAGGAGTCAGCTGCAGTTACACCAAAGAGAAAAGGAGGAGGAGGGAAGAGAGGAGAGGATAGAAAGGGAAAGGGAGAGAAAAAATGGATGACTGGGAAAGAGAAGGGGACAGAGAAAGAGAAACAGAGAAGAGGAGAAGATTCTTTGAGTTAACCAGAAGGAGAGAAGGGGATAAAACAGTGCACAGATTAATGTCAGAGAAACAAGCACAAGTTTCCCATTAAAAGTGTGGTAAGAGGGTGTACAGATAATCCTCAACCTACAACCACAGTTGAGCCCAAATTTTATGTTATGAGAAGTTTGTTAAATCAGTTTTGTCCCATTTTATGACTCTTCTTGCCGCATTTGTAAAGTGAATCACTGCAGTTGTTAAATTAGTAACACAGTTCTTGAGTGAATCTGGTTTCCCCATTGACTTTGCTTGTCAGAAGGTTGCAAAAGGGGATCACATGACCCTGGGACACTGTGACCATCATAAATATGAATCAGCTGTCAAGCATCCAAGTGTAAAACTCCTAAATATACACAAACTGCTTACATGCTTACGTTTTGTACTTATCTAGGAAGTGTGAAGGTAGTCCAAAGGAAACTTCTTCAAACTGATACCTTCCATTTGTGTTTGGACAACAATTTTAGAATTGGTTATCCTTGACTAAACTGAAGAATACAAGATAGTTTAATGAATGTATAGATAGAGAGGGATACTATCTATATTTCACTGCGTTCCTCTAACATTGTTCATTCTCCAAAGAATACACTTCTTATATCAACTAATGGTCCAAAGCTTTAATTAGTTTCAATGTTTATTAAATGGTTCTCATTTTTCACCCTTTGGATTATTTTCCACTAAAATCATTATTATTCACTGGAAACGAGAAGGGACTCCTGCATGCTTTGCAAGTATCTTCCTGTTTATAGTGAGTAATATGAATTTTGGTGCTATTATAACACAAGAAAAGATAAGGCCATCAGATTTGGATTGCAAAAGCTTTATCGTCCTTTGAATCTTTGTAGTCCATGTCTGGTTGCCATACTAAATTAGATAGATGTACAGTGTGTGAAAAATAGGTATGCAGGTAATTGTTCTAGATCAATTAGCAGTAGCAGTGCGATACAACTTGCTGCCCAGCATATGTTCAGTGCAATATTCATACAGTATTCTGGGTTGAAAAAGCAGAAGGACCATCTAAAGTTTATAAATAAATAAACGAATACGGGTTTTTTTTACTGATAAAACAAGTACAGCACAGTTTTGTATATGTGAAACATATTAGTCCTGTGTAATATTCTCTAAGGGAGGCAACAAAAACAAGCTGGTCACAATAAAACCAAAGGAATTATTTGTTATAATTATGGCTGCAAAGCTGCAGAAACCACAGTAGACTCCAAATTCACACATTTAAAAAAACAACTGATGTTCCAGACAATCTGAAAACTATCTATGCTGTTGTAAACTGATAATGCATTTTTAGTATCTGTATATACTTGCACAAAATGTGTGTCTTTCCAGGATGAGGAGTTAGATATCTTGCACAGATATCTGAACATCACCTTTTCTTAAGCAGTCCTAAACAAGCAGACTCCATTGTATACCAGTGGTAGATTAGTCATCTGTCAACATGTTTTAGAAAGTGTTTTGACTTAGAATAGTTCCAAACCAGTGCTTCACAGCACTTTGGGGAATGGCTATAGACTTGATTGTTGTCACAGTTTTGTTTTGGAAAAAAATGAATTTTTTTTCTAGAGTTGAGCTTCTCCCAGTAACCTCTATGCTTACTTAGTTCTCTTGACAATATGTCAAATATATCCTAGCTGCTGTATTTTTCTGGATTTTTTTTTAAAACAATCACTAATCTAGCTAATTCCTGCAGCAATGTACCTTTCTTTTTTTGTATGTTACGTTTTTCAATATCTAATGATAGTTCAGGACATGGAATGATATTTTGGCTATTTTCTGTTGATGTTGCAAGGAAGGAGGTTCCACAATCACTGGAACATTGTGTGTGTTTGTGTGTGTGTTTCACAAAATGTCAGCAAAATCTCAGCAAAAATTAAAATAATCACGGATATGATTCAGACTATTTTACAGTGACTGCCAGAGAAAAATGCATATATTTTATCTAAAGTCAAATAGGGAGCCCTGCTCAATCATATTAAATGACTGTGGGAAAATATAACAGGATAAGGTAATATTGAGCATCCTGCTGATGTTTCTCAGCAGGGGATATTCAGTACCATATTGCTTCTGATATTAGAGATTATAGTCATCATGATCAGCAAATGCTAAAATGCAATTAATAAGAATACTAATTTTAGGTTAATATAAGTACAGTATGAAGTTCTTGCTTTTTTCCATAATTATTGGCAATTTGATTTTATAATCGGGTTTCACAATTCGCAACTCAAGGTGATCAAAAGTAGCTCTCTGAAAAGAATCATCAAACAAATGTCTTGTCACAACAATGCTAGACCATTTTACAGAAATCTACTAGTAATACATTTATAGTCCTGGCAGTGATAAAATAATTCAGATAATCACAACAAGCATCTGTACAACCATACAACATTCAAAGCAGTTGATTTCAGAGAAGGACTTATATAATGGAAAGTCCTATTTCTACACTAGGATAAATAGTGCTGATTAGAGCTGATTTTGGTAATCTTATTACTCATAAGCAATTGCCTATTCAGACCACTACTTTTAAGGTGGTCTTCAAGCAATTTGGCATTGGAAATAACATCTGCAGATTTAAAAGCTGTGTGTTTCTGTGTCAAAGTCAGAATTCTTGATTGTGATGTATCAGAGGTAGTGGAGGTGAGTTTACCAAGATCTCTGAGTAAAGCTTGGGAACATGCATGGTAAACTCTTTTCTAGCCATCACCACCATGACTTCCTTTAAAGAAAATTCATCCTTCCAAGGAGTCAAGTTTTTTAAAATTATGTATTGGGGAAACAATTTGTTTCATTTATCTGAATCTTTCACCATTAAACTAGATTAATGAAACTTAACAGTATGTGTAAACCAAGATACTATTTTATTTAAAAAGTTTTACAATACATTTTGACTTTAATTCCCCCACCCCTATCCAACCCTCCCTATCCCTCTCCCCCACTCCCTCCTCCCCCCCCCCGACTTCCCAGAGCTAAATACAGGGCATAAAAACAAAAAACAAACATAAACACCCCTATGTTATCAACAATAAACTATAAATTCTATCTCTCTCTAGCTCATATAAAATGAATACAAACAATATTAATATTAATATTAATATTACAAATAAAGTAGAAAGATACTATTGAATATAAATTGCATCTTGTTGCTTACTCTAAATAAACCATTACATTTACGCAATAAGCAATGATTTAAATAAACCATGTTATAATGTGAATCAGCCATAGATTTATCATAACATCCAAACAATGCAGTTATCAAAGGAAGCCTATAGTAATAAAGTAGACTATATTGGCTCTATATATTGTCATTTTCACATCTTTTTAAATTTTGTACAATAGGGTAAATTTATCAGGATCCATTTTGGGACTACAGGCAAGCTATCATCTGCTGATATTGAAATCTGTAAGTAGCATACTGCTTGTTATAACTATAGGCTTTATATTTCACATACAACTTTCAACCTATTTTTCAGTTTAATTCTTCACTCTCTCTTCACTAGATCTTTTAGAGAAATCCCGAGTTATTTTTCAACAACCAGGTGAAAGAGACTATCATATCTTCTATCAAATCTTGTCAGGAAAGAAAGCAGAACTACAAGGTAAGTAGGCAATCTGGAAAACTTTAAGTAGTTAAGATGATAATTTTCTATCTTTAAAATAAAGAGTAATCAATGATCAATTGAAATAATGCTAAAAATTAAATTAGTTATTGATTTTAAAGGATTCTTAGTCTGCAGACTCTTTCCTTATCCAGCACTTTAAAATAGCACCTATGGAACTTGTGTTAGATAATGCTCCATGTGTATAGAAAAAAAGAATGAAGTTTCTATGAATAATTTGTGTTTAAGGTAGAAGATTGCATATACATATATATACATATATAGCAGCGAAATGCTAGAATTCCACTGTTGGTCAAGGTAGACAGTACGGTCTATATGGATTCTAACTTATGTACCTCAGTTGATATCTTGTATTGGGATTCGGGATATAATTCTGGATAAACAGAAAGCTGAGCTATGATACTGATAATACTTCACATAATTTTAAAGAGGATGCTCCTTTCCATCCATTTTTTACTTACATCTATATTTTTATATGACTACATCTGTTATTACACGTGACCATTTTTGAATTTCAGTAGCTGGTCCTGTTTATCATGTAGCTTTACACCCTATTTATGCATAGGGATTGTGCATTTATATGGATGCTTCATGTAATACTGTATGGGCAAAGCTTCCCTTTATACATGTCCTGAATTTCTGCTTGGCAAAAGCAGTAATAATCTCATTTTTGTTCTTGTCATCCAAGCTGAGTGGACCATCTGCTAAGTCCTTAACCAGTTAGCCTTTACTGTGGCCTAATTAAGGTAGATTAGAGGAACTGTTTCAAAGTGATTTTCAGCTAACAGGATTTGGATGGAAATATTCCACAGTGAAAATGTACCTTTCATGGTTAATTTATTCTTATGCTATACTTGCTGGCCATGATTGTTCCATGGATAAACTGCGGTCCACACAACAGTTTTGCTGTTACAATCAATTATTCACAGTCTGCACTGCTGTATATGTAGAATGGTAGAAAATTTACTAGAAGTAATAATTTTGTAGGAGTTTCTAGTTGTTGACCACATTTTCTGATATCTTAATAAAATTTTGAAATAATCCTTTTGTCATTATTATTATTATTATTATTATTATTATTATTATTATTATATCATTATTTTATTATTTTATTATTAATTATTTGGGGGGGGAGGGTGATATGTTTCTTGCCCTGATTTGGACATTTGAAATTACATTGCTTCTCCCCATGATATTAGAATCAACTAAACACAATTTTATTGGACTTTTGAAATATGAGAAGCTGTGTAAATGTCTTTGCCCTTTATTATTTGTAGCAGAAGAAGGATCAGCAAGCACATCTGCCTATGCAATTTGACTGAAAAGCTAAGCAGGGTGTAGGATATGAGTCTATTGATCATGTGGAGTTAATTGCATAAGTATAAGAATGTGTCATTAGATGGAACTATTCAGAGAGACTTGATTATCCAGGCAAATAAAATAAAAAATAAAATAAAGATAGTGTATAGTTTCAGAATGGTTTTGGAATTCAAGATCTTTTTATTGCTTCTCAAAATGTGTTCATGTTATCTCTATCACTATTATGTTAGGCTGATTTCTTTCTGAAGGGCTAGGAATGTCAATGAAAGTTCTGTATAGGAACTAGGTTAATATAAGCAAAGAAGTGGAATAAGCCATTTTATAGAGATTAAGTGTGGGTTTATATATTTTTCAACAATATATATTGTTTGGCACTAATATTGTTGAACTGCATTGTTCTGTTCTTACATGGAATAAATCTCACTGAATTGGTGAAACTTATTTCTGTGTAGATATATGCAGGGTTGCATAGTGATATAATTTAAAAATAGAAACTGCACACATTTGTGTAGATCTAATTTCCTAGCAACTTTGATGTATGAATTGCACTTGTGATGTACTGTATTTTGACTTAACAGGAGCTCAGCTCTTGAGAGAATAAACTGTTTTGTCTTTTCCTCATTTGCAGATATGTTATTGGTGTCAACAAATCCATATGACTACCACATCTGTTCACAAGGTGTTGTTACTGTGGATAATTTAGATGATGGGGAAGAGCTGATGGCAACTGATGTAAGATTTGTTTTTTATTAAAGTACAAAAGGGCATAAGCTGTTCAGTGAGAACAACAGCAATTTCCTTACTTGAGTCAGTTCAAACCAATCCATATAAATTGTCTCACTCAACAGAATTGCTGAGCATAAATATGCAATGAATCCAGGATCAGTACATCAAAAGAGGATAGTTTTCAGTATGCAGAATGGTCTTAAGAGTGAGTCACCCTTAGCCTTCCTGTATATTATTTTAGAACAGGACTGTACCAATAAACCCACACTATCTATTGACTTTCATAAATTGAGGTAAGAATGCAGCTCTGCTAGATCAGGTCAACACCCTTCAAAGTTCAGAATTTTCATTCTCATGGTGCTTAACCAAAGCCAACCAGTGTGTTTGCAAACCAGACATGGCAACATAGCAGTTTCCTGTTATTTCCTTGAAATGGGTATTTGGAGGCATGCTGCAGTGTGAAGTTAATACTGAAACTACAAGACAGCCTTTGATAAGCCTGTCCTACTTACATTTATTCCAACCTCATTTTAAAGCTACTTAAGTTATCAACAGTAATAACATCTTTGAATAAATATATCTAAAATATATCCAGGGAGTCTGTTTCCCAATTTGAGCACTCTGCTCCCCCTAGGATTTACCTACGGTAATTGTATTTTCCAAAACAGTTTGTTAAATGACACGCTTCTTTTAAATACATTTCCCAAGTCTCATAATGTGCTGTTAATGTGGCTAATTATTCCATCAGCATCGGGAAATAGAACATGAATAAGGCTTTTCCAACAGTTTGAGCTTGAGTTTTCAATACTAGAAGAAGCACAGTAACACCAGCACTGCTGTAAGGCAACTCTGGAAAAAACAGAGCAGCATGTAGCTGAGGAGGCAAATAACAAAGTATCTTTTTCTTTCTTTTTAAATTTTTTAACAGCAAGCCATGGATATTTTGGGTTTTGTTGCTGATGAAAAATATGGTGCCTACAAACTCACTGGTGCAATTATGCACTTTGGAGACATGAAATTTAAACAAAGACCCAGGGAAGAGCAGGCAGAAGCTGATGGCACGGAGAGTAAGCATTTTCTTTTTTGTTTACCAACTGTGTTCCTTTTCTTGTTTTGTAATATTAGCATTGTTTTTGCCCCTAATATTATTCCCACATAGAAATCAAACTTCTTTGTGGAAATCTCATCTATAGATCAGTATGCTGCAGTGGGGCACAATCTGAGCATATGGTTTATGGGAGTGGATTGATGTAGTATGCCAGGGAAAGAAAACCTGTATAGCTTTCAAAGACTGAAAAGCATTAGTTGCATAAAAAGAGACCGAAATAATTTTCTCACTATTTGCTCAGCACTTAATAGAATGGAGAGGTTAAAATTCCCACACTTAACTCCCCACCATTCCCAATTCAAAAGATTCTATGATTCCTATCATTCCTTAGTTAGAGTAAAAAGTAATAAGTACTGTAGTTTTTGTGAGTGTTTTTTTATATATAAATTTTTATTGATTTTCTAATGTTACATTCACATATTTGAAAAACAATGTGGTGGCTGAGTTACAATAATTCAATTACGTGCAGATATCATTAGTACAAACTCAAATTCTTACCATAGATATTCCCTCTCTTTTCCCCTTAATGTATACTGTCTATATTTAACTTGATACAAATCTTAGTCTATCAATCAAATAAAAAGAAGTTTTCTAACATTTATCAAATAGCTTTTATTTTTTATATATCTCAGTTGTTTAGACATTCCATCTTGTAGACAATGACCTAATAAATCTTTCCAAATTCTGATTTCAATTAATGATTAAATTTAACGTTTAATATTTATCATTTCCACGCTTTTAAATGGCCCCAATTCCTTTATCATCGTTCCTCACAAAATCTAATATTCAGAATACATATCTTATCTGTATCCTTTCTGACCGTTTACATTGAGAAATTAGTAAAATAATATAATCTTCTTTTTTAATAGTTTTCAAATACCTTATGTTTAATAACCAACAGTTCTTTTAGTTCAGCTTTTAATACTTCCTCTTTTTTCCTCAACCTTTACACATCAATCAGTATTCAGATTTAGCTATTAGTACTTATACTTCTAAGTTTTAAATAACCAAAGTTTTCTTTATCTCAATTCATAACCAAGTCTTATATTCTAAATATACATCTCAACTATTAGAATGTATTCTATTTTAATTCTGTACTTATGTCAATCCTCCATTCTTTTTCAGTCTTATTTTAGCTTTCTTTCTCTGCCATGTCATTTTCCATGTCCGTGCTTTTGAATCGTCAAGCACTTCTTCTTGTATTGTTGTGCCCATTATTTGGCATTGGAAACAACATTCAGTCACCATTTTTTAAAGAATTTTAGTGGATCTGGCAGATGGTTTCTTTGTTTTTCCCTCTCATCGTGGTTGTCCTAGGCTATTTATTTTTTCTTCCATCTATTCTTTTGGCTCCTCAAGATCTTTCTGGTTTTTATAGATTTTTTTTCCTTTTTCCATATTGTCAGTTTCTTTTCTGGATTTTCCATTGTCTGTATTTGTTGAGTAGTTAATTCATCTGTCATAGTATTTAGTTGTTCCACTTTTTCTGTTGATTCTGTATAGATAGTTCTTTGGTTATAGTCATAGTTTGAGTTTGCATCTCCAGCTTATCTTCTTGTTTTATTCTGAAATTTCTTAATTCATCCCCCAACTGTAATAAGGGTCTGCAGTATTTTTTTCAGCATATAGAGAGTTTGTTCCTGATCTTCTTCCATAGTGATATGTTAATACAGACTTTACAATCAGGAAATCCACTCAGTGAAGGATGCAGCTGAGCTTTCCCACAGCTGATATCAAAGTTATATGTGTCTTATCTACTTTCTGGGCTGTCAGCCAAGTCTCTTTAAATAATAACAAGTTGAAGTCTCAAATTAGCCACAAGATGTCGCCCCTGAGCTGCTTTAATCTTTTCAATTTTACTTCTATTTTAAAAAGAAAAGTCCAGATCTTCAGCCAAAAATAGTGAATAGGAAATAGTAAATAGAAAGTCTTTTAATCCGCAAATTTTAAAAGATAGGATAAAATTCCAATGAGTAATCGATTTTTTTTCTTTTTATTTTCTCAACATTTTAAAAAGTTCCCCTGAATAGTCGATTGCCGCTGTTTCTAGAAGGAGGGTTAAAATCCCCCTTCCCTCTCACAAGGGGAAAAATACTTTAGCAGCTTATGTAGGTACAAAAATAAATCAGGAATTAAGAGAGTAATTCTCACCCAGTCTTCCACGCTGCTTTAAGGTTGCCAGATTAAGTGTGACTTCAGCTGCCCACAGCCTAGTGATGGGCCATAATCCTATGACCGGTCTTTCATCCACCAGTTTGGAGAGAATTGCCTGCACCAACGGGAGAGCTACTGCTCTCCCATGATCCCGTGAAAGCCCCTCCTTGCTGGTCTCCTGTACGGGGAGACTTTTGACCCTTTACAGGGTCCGCCAGCGATCCAAAACTGGACGGGGAAGATGACATTCATCTTTCTAGCATCCATGGCAGCCGCATGACAAACCAGAAGTCTGTAGTTTTTGTGTTACCTTACCCATCATTTTTCAATGAGGACCCCAATATTACTATACAATAGGATCTTCTGGGCAAGGTGGATCTGCTAGGAAGCCCTTGAATGACTCTCTTGTGCCACATATTGAAGCTGATTTTACAAATTAATCAAAGTGTACATGATACAAACCATACTGTTTTTGCTTACATTCACTATTTACAAGATATAATTACACATGTAAAATATACAGGGTCTTTGAAGACAATACATTCTTCATACTGGATAGGTAGTTTGTTCTGTAATCGCTTCAGAATCAGCTGTTGCCCCCCAATCAGTAGCTATTTTTTACATGATAATGTCTTCCAGACAATTGCCTAAATTATGATCTTATGTGCCCATTCTCTACACTTTCAGAGTAATACCTGCAAAATCACCTTGTATTCAATAGAATACACATTGAATTCTTTCTGAAAGAATATCTATGCATGCAGGTGATCAGATCATACTAATTAATTAACTATGGTGAAAGGTTTCAAGATGCATATGGTCCTGAAAAGTTTCATGTGTAGTTGTTAACATGCCCTCTTCTTTGTCAACTTTAATGTAACAGAAGGCAGGTAATTAAATTAGGGCTGTGTGATTATTTAGATTCAATTTTGAAAAGTTACTGAGGGGGTGCAAATAGAGCAGCTGTCAGTGTCTAATTAAGAATCAACACCTTTTAAAAAATATTTCTCTCATTTTATTTTTCTCTTGCGTTTGAACTGAAATGGACTCCTTGTGACTTTAGGGAAATCTGTCTATATATAACTAAAACTCTCATTGTCGTGACCTTTAACTGGGAAAAATGGTGCATCTTAGAGCAACAATTTTTGAACCAAGATACCTCAAACAAGCTAACTTACAGAATGTATCCAAAATCTGGGGCCCATGATTTTCAAGAATCCACATGTTTGGAGCTTCAGTGCTACTGGTTGTTGTGGTGCTGTAGCTGCAGTTACATGGTCTGCATTGGCAACATTCCATGACAGTTCCCCAGCCAGTTTTGTAATGCCTCACTCTTCAAACCCTACCTTTGAACTGTTTGAACCCTATCTTTGCTTTCTTTTGCAATATTCTCTTTTATATGCAGGCCCTCATATTTTATTGTTTTATTTTGTGATTTTTTTTCTAGTTCTTTCTCTTCTCTTTTACTGTTTCCAGTTATTGCAATGTCTTCTATCCAGATTTTTTTTTTGTCTTTCTTATTAGCAATTTTAAAGTCTGGGGTGTTATGTAACAGGTGCTTGTCTGCCTGAATTCTAATGTCCCAGAGAATTTTAGCTTCTTAATTTTCTAGTACTTTGTTTTGTGGTTCCACCAGTTCTTGCTTGCAAGCTTATTATTACTATGGCTGACTGCAGTTTAGATTCGATTTGGCATTTTTATCCTCTATTGAATCCTTCTGAAAGACTTGGGATAGGTAGATGTTGTTTGATGGTGTTAAAGATATTGTAGGTTGTAAGATGTTCAAGCAAGCTGAATTTGCCATTTTAATTATTATTATTTCTTAGTCCCACCTACAGCCTTGATGTTCCCTGGTAGTATCCCATGCCAGTACTAACCAAATCCAGTTGTGTTTGACTGTTAAGATTTAAAAAATGCTGGGTAGATGCTATTACATAACTGACTTCTAGATTTCTGTTCATAAATACATACAAAAGTGTCTGTTTGGGCATTTTCTAAATGTAAATATACAGTAAATATAAATGTAAATAGTATACATTTAATAAATAATGTAAATATGTGTTAACTCTCCAAAGCAAGCCAAGTAAGCCAGCAATCACCACACAGATTGAAGAAACACATTTTATTGTTGTAGGGCAGGGGTGTCAAACTGCCTGTCCGCGGGCTGGATGCGACATGTGGAAGCCATGCTTAAATCAGCTCCAGCAAGGGGAAAAAAGTCACGATATGTTGCAACATGTTATGTGACGCGGCAAGTTTGACACCACTGTTGTAGGGCATGGCAATTGAATCTTCTGCTCCTAAAAAAATAATGGCTGGCTATTTTGAATATTTTTTCCATGCTGCCTTCTTTTTCAGAATTGAATTTCATTTACTTTCCTTTAGCAGCTCTTCTTACAGTTCTTGCATATCTTTGATAAGGCTACTTCTGCATTCCTCTACCATATTCCATCCCATGTGGACTACATAAAACCCTCTTCTTCAAATTTTCTTATAACAATAATATGTAAAGTAGATTGGGCTAATAGATCATGATTGTTCGCTGAGAAAACAATTGCATTTGTGCCCTTTCAGGTAAAATAAAAAATTAAAAGCCTGTAATGGAATCAATCTAAAAAAAAAGTTTTCCAGATTTATTTATCAAGATTGTACTAAAAAGGGGGGAAATATATACTGTCCCAAAGTCCTCTATGTCTTAAGATGTCCAGTACAAGACCACCACTACATTGGCTCTGTTCAGTATAAATCAGAGTGAAAGTTTAACCGTTATCAGAAAAATGGGTGTCAGTTCACATAAATGTAGGCAACTTTAAACTCAGTTGTATGCAGTTCAGAAGTTTGAACCTGAACAATTTTTTCCCTTCAAATTTCCACTAATGTCTCAATTAGAATAAGAATAAAACAGTTATAACATTGCTTTGCATTAGATGATTGTTATTATTATTTCTGTTCATGTAACTTTGGTTTACATTTGTAATTTTTTAAATTACTGTATATCTCGTTCAGTGTCTCATCTTTTCTTTTCTTTTTCTTTTTTTTACAAATTTTATTGATTTTCTAATATTACATTCACATATTTGAAAAGCAACGTGGTGGCTGAGTAGTAGTAATTCAATTACATACAGAATCATTAGTACAGATTTCAGATTGCTACCAAAACATTTCCTCTCTTCTTCCCTTCATATATACTGTCTATTTTGTAAATTAAAAGACAAGTTTTATCTTATCAATCCATAGAAAATATCTTTCTTACATATATCCATATATCCATAGTTTTTAGTTTACACATATTCTAGTTGTTTTAACATACAATCTAATAGATTTTTCATTTTTAATTTCCACTAACATTTAAATTTAACATTTGATATTTATCATTCCCAAGATTTTTAATATACTCCCAATTCATCTATCACCATTCCTCACAAAATCTAATATTCAAAATACACATCCCATCTACTTAACTTCTCACCCTCTATGTCAAGAAATTAAAGATACAATATGATATCCTTCCTTTTTGCTAGTTTTCAGGGTTTTTTAAGTAGTAATCAAAATTTCTTTTTATTTCAGTATTTAATACTTCCTCTCTCTTCCTCTTTGTATCTGCTATCTCTTGCTTAAAGTAATAATTTTCATTTTTAATGTTCCATATATACCTATTTATTACTTTCAACAATAAGTTTTTAGCTTATCTCCATTATTCACCTTTACATGAACTTTATGCACAAATCAGTATTCAAATTAGCTATTAGTATTTATACTGCTAAATTTTAATGACCAATTTTTTTCTTTATCTCAGTTCATAACAATGTCTTGTGTTCAACATGCACATCTTATCTATTTAAGTACATTCTGTTTTAGATTTCAATAAGATGGTTGAAACTCCATTCTTCTTGAGTCTTATTCTGGCTTTTTTCCTTTGCCAAGTTATCTTCCATTTTTTGGATCATCGAACCAATCTCCTTGTAATATCATGTATATTAATTGATTTTGGCAAAACCATCCGGTCATCATTTTTTTGAGAGGACTTGTAGATCTAGTGGGTCGTCTCTTTATTCTTCCATATCGGCGTGGTTGTTCTGAATTGTTTATCTTCTCCTCCAACTGTTCTTTTCCTAGATCCTCTAATTCAGGGGTGTCAAACTCAATTTCATTGAGGGCCGCATCAGCATTGCGGTTGCCCTCAGGGGGCCGGGTGGGCATGGCCTACTGGGTGGGCATGGCTAGAGTGCGTATGGCCTACTGGGTGGGCATGGCCAGCTCTACATCGTTTACATCAAGGGTGTCTATGGGGGCCTGGGCAGGAGTGGGACAGATCTGAGGGTCTCTGGCAGAAGGAGGGTCTCTGGGCCAGGGCCAAGGCAGTGGGGGCCGTTCCCTCACTGTTTCCAGGATGGCTTCACGGGCCGCATGAAACCACTTCACGGGCCGGATCTGGCCCCCGGGCCTTGTGTTTGACATGTCTGCTCTAATTCCTTCTGAGTTGTATAAGAAACCTTTTCCTTTTTCCAAGTTGTCAATGTCTTTTCTGGATTTTCAAATGTCAATATTTTTTGAATAGTAGATTCTTCTGTCACAGTATTTGAATGTTTCATTTTTTCTATTGTATTTTGTATAGATGATTCTTTAGTTGTAGTCAAAGTTTGGGCTTTCATATCTGGGCTGTCTTCTTGTTCCTTCCCATAGCCTCTTAGTATTTCATTGGTTGTGGTAAGAGTTTGAATTAGTATTTTCAGCATAGAGAGAGTTTGTTGCTCTTCATCTATAAGGAAATTTTGTTCCTGGTCTTCTTACATATTGGTATTTTAGACGAAAGACTTTACACTTAGAAAATCCAAAAGAGAGAAAACATTCTTTTCCTCCAGGTAGGGAACACAGAGACTTTCACAGCTGTTGTTTCAAAATTCTCAAGGTTATGTATCTTATCTATTTCCCTTATCTATTTCCCTTTGAGTCCCAAAGTTATTTCAATCTTTTCAGTTTTTCTTTTTTTATATATAAGAAAAAACCCAGATTTCCAACAGAAGTAGATAACGAAAATTAAAAAAATAAAAAAAAAAACTTTCAGTCCACATGCTTTGAGAAATAAAGTTCCAATTGGGATTCAGTTACTTTTTCAACATTTAAAATGCCCCTGGGTATTTAGTCACCACCCTTTCTGGAGGGAGGGCTAAAGTCCCCCTTCCCTCACCTCAGGGGGGAGACTGCTTAGCAGCTTAAGGAGGTACAGAAAATAATTAGGGTGTAAAAGAGGTAGATCTCACCCAGTCTCTTCCACGCTGCTTTAAGAGTTGCTTGGTGGAAAATGTGATTTTGGCTGTTCACAGCCTAGGGATGAGCCATAATGGCCGGTCCTTTCATCCGCCAGTTTGGAGGGATCACCAGGTCTAATGGGAGAGTTGCCGCTCTCCCACAATCAAGTGAGTACCCCTCCTTGCTGGTCGCATCTTCGGGGTGACTTTTGGCCCTTTTCAGGGCCCCCCAGCAATGCAAAACTGGACGGGGAGAGAGAGCAATTCTCCCAGCCGTCCATAGCAGCTGTGTGGCAAACTGAAAGCCCAATGTCTCATCTTTTGATTTACCTGACATTTGCAAACGTTATTTCAGTAATTAAAATAAATATATTTCTGTACCACTGTATACAAACTGCTTATTAATTTTTCATTTTCTCCTGCTTTATTGTTATACACCTTGAGTGTCTACTTCATATTTTAAAGTAGCCATAATTATAAAGCTACAATATTTTTCTAGACAGCTAGAATTTCAGCTACTCTGCCATCAGTTGTTTTTTTTTTGCACGAATTGTTTTTTTGCAAGAACTGTCTTCTTGGCCTCAGCATGATCATTTCTGTGTGACTGAGACTATACATTGTCTGAACTGTGTTCTGCCAAGTCTGTGTTCTGCCAAGTGCCAAGATTTTTTTCTTGAGCTAAATAAATGTCAACACATAACAATAGCTAGACTTCCAAGTATTACTGGATGGGCGATAAATCTATCTATCTATCTATCTATCTATCTATCTATCTATCTATCTATCTATCTATCTATGTTTTCTGAGGTTTTCGTGGGTGTTTGTATGTAGATCTTTGGTCATTCGGGTTTTTCCCCACATTAAATTGGAGGTATGAGGGCAACGTTTCGACAAAATCTCATCCGTCATCCTCAGGCTGGTGACTTCAGCTTCTCCCAGAAGAATGAAGCTGAAGTCACCAGCCTGAGGATGACGGATGAGATTTTGTCAAAACGTTGCCCTCATACCTCCAATTTTACGTGGGAAAAAAACCTGAATGACCAAAGATCTACATATATATATATATATATATATATATGTAGATCTAGAGTCTTGGGTTTCTTCCCACGTTCCTTTCATCTTCAGAAAGTTGTGGCGACGTTTCGACGAAATCCCATCCATCATCATCAGGCCGGAGTGTTCCTCCTGCTGCTTCCAGGAGCAATGCGTGGTCTGGCTGTTCCTTTCCTTCCAACTGCCGGTGGGGCTGTGTTCTGACTGGGTGGAGGCGTGGCTGCTTTCTGATTGGGTGGGGGTGTCCTCCGACTGGGTGGAGGTGTGGTTGTCTTCTGATTGAGTGGAGGCGTGGCTGTCTCCCAATCAGAAGACAGCCACGCCTCCACTCAATCAGAAGACAACCACGCCTCCACCCAGTCGGAGGACACCCCCACCCAATCAGAAAGCAGCCACGCCTCCACCCAGTCAGAACACAGCCCCACCGGCAGTTGGAAGGAAAGGAACAGCCAGACCACGCATTGCTCCTGGAAGCAGCAGGAGGAACACTCCGGCCTGATGATGACGGATGGGATTTCGTCGAAACGTCGCCACAACTTTCTGAAGATGAAAGGAACGTGGGAAGAAACCCGAGACTCTAGATCTACACATACAGACACCCGCGAGAATCTACGAAAACACACACATATGTGTATATATATATATATGTGTGTGTGTGTGTGTGTGTGTGTGTGTGTGTGTGTGTGTGTTTTCTGAGGTTTTCGCAGGTGTTTGCATGTAGATCTTTGGTCATTCGGTTTTTTCCCCACGTAGAATTGGAGGTATCAGGGCAAAGTTTGCTAGGCCCCAAACATGGGACAAATCTTTATTTCCTGTTTCAGCCTAACCGAAGGCCATCGACAGGCAGTAGTCACAACAGTGACAGCTCATATTTGTGTAAATTTTTTAGATTGCTAACAATCTCCCTTTAATTCTTTGTTAGCAATCTAAAAAAATTACACACACACACACAGAGACATACACACACACACACACACACACACACATATATATCCTGCCTTTATTACTTTTGCAAATAAGGCTGCAAACATATCTAGCACCCATCCTCCTCCTATTTTACTGATTGAAATGCTGTTTCTTTCAGGTGCTGATAAGGCTGCTTATCTAATGGGAGTTAACTCTTCTGATATGCTTAAGGGTTTGGTGCATCCAAGAGTGAAAGTTGGAAATGAGTATGTTACTAAAGGCCAAAGTGTAGAACAGGTGAGAAATCCTTAAAACCACATAATCTATCAAGATGCCTCTTTCACATCCAGTTGATTCTTCTGTAAACAGAAGTATTATTACAAATAATAATATTTGTAATTTATTTATGTATTGTATTTATATTTTTATTCCTATTACTGCAATTATCCAGTATTTCCCATTCCATGACTATAACTTTTGAAAGGTCCAGTCAACACCTGAACATCATAGTGGTTAATGATCACCAGACCAAGCCAAATGGACGGGATGTATTATACAGTTCCAGGTTTCAACAAAGTTCATATGAAATTTGTCAAATTATCATAAAACTCTAGGCAAAACAATGTTTTTCTCCATAACTACAGTCCCTTAGTATAAACCTAGCCACAATGACAAAAATAAATCTTTGAGGGACACTTCGGTTCCACCATCTAAGAGTCCTTCTGTAGAAGCTTACAAAATCTGCTGCTTATAACCGCACAGCAGATTGTGGTAGAAATAAGCCTGCAAATTCCTATGATTCTGAACTTGAATACTGTACAACACTCAAGCCTGCCTAGCTCTAAAGAACAATAAAACTATGCAGCACATTTTAATGCAAATTACAATTCAGCAAAGTAATATATAGTTTGGGAACAGGAAAGCAAAATTACTTTGTAGCATTTCACACATTCTTCTTTCATAGTGAGTCTGAAACAAAATATGTAGCTGTTTTAAGGCACTTACTCATTTAATGTGAATGTGATTCTTAAATGCATCCAAATAGAAGCATCGTTTTTCAGGCTCATAAAATGCAGGTTGCTCTAAGGAATAGCAAAGATGTATAACACACTCTTGAATCATTTCAAAGCATTCACAGTCCTAGTAAACCAAGCCAATATTTGATATATATTGGTCACGCTACACAGTTCAATTATTGACATTTTATCCATTTAATCAGCAGTAGAGAAAGTGGGAGACTAGCAAATATTGTATAGTTGTCAGAATGGGTCTGTTATGAGTTTTAAATAATATTTCTAGCAGATGATAAACTTCATTACATTCTTCATTATATTCCCAGTCATTATTTCTCATGTTTGCTTAGGTTACCTATGCCGTTGGAGCTTTATCTAAGGCAGTATACGATCGAATGTTCAAGTGGCTTGTTACTCGCATAAATAAGACTTTGGACACTAGATTACCAAGGCAGTTCTTCATTGGAGTATTAGACATTGCTGGTTTTGAGATCTTTGACGTGAGTAATTGAAAACAAAAATGTCCACGAAAGAGCAAGTTGATTTAAGTTAGCAGACTTTAATTGAGTATTTTGCTTGGAAAATTTTATTAAAATAATTATTAGTGTCCTCTAGTCCACCCACTTATTAGGCAATAACTAGTCGGAAGTTTTCTTTGTTAAAATAGTTTTCAGCAACCTTTATCAACCTGTTTCACCACATGCCTTCCAGGGGTTTTAGACTTAAATACTCATAATATCCAGTATAATGACCTTCGTGTTATGGCTAAAGGCCAACGTTACTAGAAAGCATCAGATTGGTGAAGCTTGGCTAGCACCTTGGAAAACTAGAAATGCAACTAATATTAAAATCTTGATTGCTTCCTGGGATCACTGATCTAATGTAAAATTAATATCAGTGGGACAATGATGACTTTATATCTTTGTGAAACATGCCTGAATAATTAGCCTAGCAGGTTTTGTTAATTAAATCAATGACTGGTTTTTTTTTAAAAAAATAGCTGCAATGTACACTAAAACATTTCTTTATATTTAAAGAAATTCAAGTTTTATCAACAAGCCATACAGAAATTTTGTCTTAGTTACTCTGTTTGATGTACAAATTGTTCTTTCTCTCTCTTTCTTTGTCTTCCTGAAGTATAATAGTTTTGAACAACTTTGCATTAATTTCACAAATGAAAAATTGCAACAGTTTTTCAATCATCACATGTTTGTCTTGGAGCAAGAAGAATACAAAAAGGAGGGCATTGAATGGGAGTTCATTGACTTTGGATTGGATCTACAGGCTTGCATTGATCTAATTGAAAAGGTACTAATAAATTCATCTAAGTCCCTGACTGTAAATTAATTTAAAATGTTGAACTAATGCTATACATTTGTCATTTTCCCCCCAATAGTCATAAGAAGCCTGCATAACCTTTGGGTTGGCAAGTTAAATGTACTTAAATGTGTTTACAGCATGGCCATCAAGTTCTGATATTTCTATGTAGGATTAAAGGAATTAAAAAGAAGGATCAGGTTTTTGGCAGATCATTACTAGCAACATGTAGTTTTATGGGTCACAAAGCATATAGATCTGAGTATAAAAGTGCTTTAGTTTCTATCTCTTTCCTTGAGAAAAATATGTCAACCCATCAAAGTATTTTGAAAGCGAAAACATCAATATTATGTCAGTAACTGGGATAAAATTTAACATCTTAACATGCTATGTCAACAAGTTTTATAGCAGATGGAAAGAATAATAGATTAATGGTTATGATAAAAAAACCCCAACTCTGTACCAGTAGCATTCATTGCTGGCAACATACTGTATATAGTTGGAAGAACAGACTCCTAAAGCAGTTCCTATTGATTGTGATGGCTTAGTATTTTAGAACTGTGTTACAATTGAAAGGATGCAATTTGGGAAGTCTGTCATTGTTTGTTTATTATTCTGGTTTTTTTGCTAACAGCCCTTGGGCATCCTTTCTATTCTTGAAGAAGAATGCATGTTTCCAAAGGCTACAGATATGACCTTTAAAGCCAAACTCTATGACAACCATCTTGGCAAATCACCCAATCTGCAGAAACCAAGGCCTGACAAAAGGAGGAAATACGAAGCACATTTTGAACTTCTGCATTATGCTGGAGCGGTAACATCCTTCCTTCCTTCCTTCCTTCCTTCCTTCCTTCCTTCCTTCCTTCCTTCCTTCCTTCCTTCCTTCCTTCCATCCATCCATCCATCCTTTCTTTTACAGTTGGAAACACCATAGAAAGTTTTTCTTCTATTATATAACCTTTTGTAGACTTATATCCTGTGGGGAATTAAATGCCATGGAACAATGAAGCATAGTGAAATTGGGAGATGGGAAGAGTGAAAAAATATTTTTAGCGAAAAGAGAAACTTGCATTTGAAAAGGCTGGGATTTGAAGTGGAAATATTTTTAATCTACTTTTTGCACTAGTAATGTATATCTTAGAATTCAGCAAATAACAATCAGGATACCACTTTTAGTACACTTTATGCCTACTTCTTGTCACCTTTATACTGATAAAATTAATGTAATGTAATGTACAATAAATGCCTGGATAGGCAAGCCAGAAATATACAACCTTCAGCCAACAAAGCACACTTAAAATTTTTGAACAGGGCTAGGGTTGGCATAGAATGCCAAGTTTTGTTTCATTTTTTAAATAGCAGATTGCACAACTACAATGTTAATGGGTTGCTGACATTTTATTTTTCAGCAAACATGTATGGAAAAGTCTCCAAGGACTGGAAAGAAGGGAGTTGTGGACAAAAAATTTACAGATTTATTAATATGTTAAACTAAAACCAGGCCAGGCTCTTTATGGTTTAATATCTTGATGCATCAGACCATTATTTTTAGTTCATCTTTAAAAATATTTTTAAAAAATCATTTTTAAGAAGGTTGGTAGTCTACTACAGAAGTATGCAGTATTTTGATCCAAATTGAACAAAACAGCTTTCAATCTGTCATTCATTACTTAGCTTTACCTGTTAGAAGCAACTGCAATAAGATGTTTCTACCATGCAGATTCAAGAAAATGCTTGATTATGGATGAGGTGAAGCATGCAGCACTGCATTACTTTGGTCTCTCCATTTTCATTTGGAAAGAAAGAGATTGCCAATGTAGATCAAGAACTCACACATTGGAAGGCAGTGTTTACAAAGATACTTCCTGAATGTTAAGGGCTCACTCATCAAAAAGTTAGTGTAGCTGAGAAAAAAAAAAAGACGAGGATGAAAGTGAATATTTGGTTAATTAAATACAGTAAATCATATAAAATTATGCTGGATTAAGTGTAATTTAGGGTAGAACATCTTTGTTATTATGAATTAGAGGAAATGAAAGGCTGGGAGGCCAGGCAAAGAATGGGAAAATGAGTATTCTGGAGGTATGATATGTTACCAAGATCAATTATATTTTAGTCACCATTTAAAGACCAAAAAACAAAATACCTTTTCCCATATACGGGTAGTCCTTGGCTTACAACAGCTTGTTTAGTGACCATTCAAAGTTACAAAGGCACTGAAAAAAGTGATTTATGACTATTTGTTGTAGCATCTTCATGGTCATGTGATTAAAATTCAGAGGGTGGGCAACTGACTCATATTTATGATAATTATAGTGTTCTGGGGTCATGACTTTCTGACAAGCAAAATCAGGGAAGCTAAATTCACTTGACAATCATGTTACTAACTTAACAATTCCAGTGATTAACTTAACAACTGTGCTGAGAAAGGTTGTAAAATGAGGCAAAATTCTCTTAACAACTATCTCATTTAGCAACAGAAATTTTGGGATCCACTGTGGATGTAAGTCAAGGACTACCTGTACTTTATAGGTCAAAACTGAGTATTGAATTGATGTCAAGTAAAAAGAGAATTATTGTTTGGGTAGTTTAGTTTCTCGCTTGCTGGCTTTAAAATTCTTTTTGGTACTTCTTTTAGGTGCCCTATAACATAGTTGGTTGGCTTGAGAAAAACAAAGACCCTCTCAATGAAACTGTGGTGGGTATTTTTCAAAAATCTTCCAACAAACTTCTGGCCAGCCTATTTGAAAATTATGTCAGTGCTGACAGTGGTAAGTGGAAGAATCTTATATTTTATATCTTGCATCACATACTAGAAAATGTGGCTAATAAATATATTAGCTTATGATCTTGGAATATTTGGCAGTGGCAATGTTAGCCATATAAATATCTCTCTGGGGAGCAGAGTAAGAGTCAAGAATTCAAATTGTTGGTACTTCATTCAGTCTTTTTGCTGGCTCTGGTTAAATGATAATTATAAAGCAGATGTTAAAGGGTGCGTTACATGTAAAAGCATGTTTCACAACTAAATATTGCCTATTAGAGTAGGAACAGAAGCAGTGGGTTGGAATTATAAGGAAGGAATTTCACAGATATTTCCTCAATGTATGCAATGTCAGCTAATGGAGTAGGCTTCCCCATGATTGGTGAGCTCTCCTTCATTATAGTCTTCAAACAAAGATTGGATCTCAGAGATGCTCTAGTAGATGCTACTAGGTGGAGCAAGGGATTGAGCACAATGGCTTCTATGGTTCCTTTTACTTCTTTATACTACTTGTGCTGTTCAAAGATTATACTATTTTATAATCTTTGAGTAGCACAGGTATTTGTAAATCAGCCATACTATAAGATATGCATATGAGGAAGCTAAGATAATCTATAGTTTTGATCAATAAAGGAATATATTTGTAGCTCAGGGTTGAAATGAGGAGTTTGCTCAGCCCACTCCTCTCTAGCACTGATGATTTAAATTAGTTTGGGTAATAAAATGTCTGCAAGAAAACAGCCAAGTTCAGAGAGCATCAAAGACCACACATACACCCCTATAGTTTGAAGAATGAACATTCTTCAAAATGTACATTCATATTTCAAGAATGCAAACTAATCCATTCAAAAGGAATGTTTTATAGTTCAGAGGTATAAATCCTGTGGGTATAGATATGCACTGTTGCAAACAAATTGAATGCAGTCCTCCCTGTTATATAGGCAGTCTTTTGTATGGAAGAACAAAAAAATTATATTTGGTAACACAGATATTGCATACACACACACACACATACATATACATAAACACATTTTTAATACACAGCTACATCTGTTTAATTTTGCCTTAGATTAATCTAAGAATAAGCCCTTATGTTTGGTAAACCATGGTTTATGGCTGAGCATAATGGATAACAATAGCCAATCATGATTAAACTAACCATGGCTTAGTGTCATAACTCAGACATAGTAGTCTATGGGTGAGTCAACCAAGTGAAAATAAATTGTGCCTTGTTTTTTAGAACTGCATGCAATTATTGTACATGGGTCATCAGTTGATAACGGTTGTGTGTATATTATAAATTTTAAAAGGGCATTATAGGAATCCATTCTCAGTGGACACTAGCTAGAGGGTTCTAATAAAACAAAGCTGAGACAGTTTTTACACAGACACACATAAATAAGTTAAATAAGGATGTGCCTTTAGTCAGTGCTTTTTTTGTAAAAGAAAAAGGTGCCGGAATTCAGACATGTCATACAAGCTGCCTTGCCTACCCTACAAGTTTCCATCCAAAAAAGGTGCCGGATTCTATGAGAAAAAAAGCCCTGCCTTTAGTTATTAAAAAAACTTTAATTCTAAAATATTGTATATTTGATAAGTGAAAAACAAAGTTGCTCTACACTACAAATCTCTTGTTATGGAGATTGATTGTTTAATAGTTATTTGTAGAAGCCAAATATCCACATATTACACATTTTAACATCAGAATTTCTCAAAACTGAAATAACATCAATTATACCAGTTGGCCATATGATCAGCATAATTCCAATCACACAGTGTCTAGCTCTAATCTCTTGGACCTAGAACTTCCATGAAAGATCAGTTCTGATTAAAAGTTGGCATCAATGTTGTTATTAATAGTTGTCATCAATGGATGGTTGCCCCTGGCCCAAGATTTGACTGTAGTTGAATAGAGGAACTCAAAAAGGGCGAGCAGTCACAAAGGTTTACCCAACATTTTAACACTGAAAATGACACGGAACCAAAATAAACCTGTTTGTTCCCCAAAAGTGGCTTTCTAAAATACTCCTAGACTTCTAAATCACGTCGTAAAATGTCTGCGGTTATATGCTAGTGTTGTAATGAGATTTAATTCTCTTTTTTTCTTTTTTTTCAAGTTGATCAAAGTGGAGAGAAGAAACGCAAGAAAGGGGCTTCCTTCCAGACAGTGTCATCAATGCATAAAGTAATTTTACATTCACTTTTTAAGTATAACATCTCCTTTATTTTCTTTCACTCCTGCAAAAATAGTATAATCGAATGAAACAGAGCAATAATTAAAAAGTGATTTTACAAGATTTGAATTTTCAGCATGTTAACTTAAAAGAAGAACTACTTGTTAAAATAATTATATGAATATTTACAGCTCCACAGGATTCATTGTTGTTTTCATGGCTACCGGTGGTTATATTTCTCAGAATTAGATCAGTGACCAAAGGCACATTCCAGTCATCTGGATTCTTTTTCAAAGGTTGGCTGGCATGTCTACTTTGATAAAAAAATAATTGGACAGAATTTACCCTTTAGGAGTTCAGAATTTAATCTGAAATTTTCATAGTTCTGCTAATATATAATGCTAAAACATGATGTAGGGGTTTTTGAAATGCAAATCTACTTATGCAATAAGTGCAATAGGCCATAATTGTTTATTTAGCAAACCATGGCCCAAAGGCTCTCATAGATAATATATATCTGAGAATCCGTGAGAGCTTATACTTCAAAACCAAAGATCCAAATGTGGCCATTTTCACAGAAGATATGAAAGATCATTGCTGACATTCCATATACAGTATTAAATAATATTTTTTGCCATTGATAACATTTGTTGCTTTGCTCAAATTGTAGTAAATGTGTTACAAGATCCTTTTGGCCCAGCAATCCATGAAATGTGGTGTAAAAGGGCAGGAACAGAACTTGCTAGAAAGACCAGATTGCCTGACTGAACAACAAGAGGGAAGAGGGGTAAAACTGCTGCTTTAGACAAATAACTTAGTTTGCTTGTTTAGAATCATAGAATCTTATGACTGGAAAGGAACTTGGAGGTCTTCTAGTCCAACTCCCTGCTCAAGGCAGGAAACCAATCAAATTGGTTGCTATTTAAATAAACAATAGTTTAAAATTGGATGATGTGGTGTATATGGTGTATAACCTTTTTCAAGATAAAGGCTCCACCCAGTCTGTAAATAATATGTGGAAGACCTTATGTCAGAAGGATTAAGAAAAAATATAAATAGGTAGAAGGTACTAGGAGAAAAAGTGAATTTGATTTCATTTCATTAAAATGTGAATACATAGTTAACAACTTCAGTACCTCATATTTAATATGTTCTCTCTTCCGGCCGGGGGTAGGCAACCTTGGCTCTTTTATGACTCATGGACCTCAACTCCCAGAATTCCTGAGTCAGACGCAGGAATTCTGGGAGTTGAGGTCCATGAGTCATAAAAGTGCTGAGGTTGCCTACCCCTGCGCTAGGCTAACAATTATAATTTGTGTCTAAACATCATGTAATCCAAGATGGACATCACAACAACACACTTTCACTTTTAAAAAGCAGATATTTCTAATCTTCTACAGAGGAAGGAATGTTAGATTTGAACATGCAAGCCCAAAATGCACCCAAACGCATTATCATATGATATAACATCATTATTTAACATTATATCTAAATAATAACAAAGTAAGAATACTTAACTTTAAGTGAAAACTTGAATAGACAGCAGAGAACTACTGTTAGTGTCCTATAAAGTTAGTATGGTAATTTATGATGTAACTCTTCCAAACGTAATTGCTTTCTTCAGTGAATTCCCCCACATGACATGGCCAAAGTAAGTGAGATGCAGTTTTGTGATTTAAATGTTTAAATGATTTAAAAGTTTTGTGATATAAATGGCAATTTATATTCTCTTTAATTTTATTGTTAAGCTTTTATTTCTTTATTCTCTGTATATTTAGGAAAATTTAAACAAATTGATGACTAATTTACGATCTACATCTCCTCATTTTGTGCGTTGCATTATTCCCAATGAAACAAAAACTCCAGGTAAAAGTCTGTGTTTTCTCTAAGAATATATTTTGTTTTTAATACTTAATCTAATGGGGGAGAAAGTCCTGCTTTTAAGCATGCATATATATATATAGGAATGCATTTATTGTCCTATCATTTCAGGGGCAATGGATCCTTTCCTTGTCCTCCATCAACTTCGCTGTAATGGTGTCTTGGAAGGAATCCGCATTTGCCGCAAAGGCTATCCTAATAGAGTCATTTATGCTGACTTTAAACAAAGGTAATGTGAAGAACAATGGCACAGTCAAATTGTTACCTTTGCAGAATTGATATTTGTTCTTTAATAGCATCTCAGGAGATCCAGTTCTTCATTTATTCTGGCCAAACTGAATAAAAAAAATGACATGAAATATATATTTTAGAATATGCAATAGTTTGCATTCAAAGAGGACAAAAGGATGCTTCCGATTCCACAGAGTGCATATGTAGTACAGATTTCAACTTCTGAAAATGAGCACATTTTTCCAGAATAATTTTGCATAAACTTGTGGTTACTCAGCTTTATCACCCTCAAATATTTAAAATTTTCAGCTGGCATGGATGGTGGGCCAGAGCGAGTTAAAAATTCTGGCTGTTGCAGTTACAGCATCTCTGAAGAGCATCACATTGAGAAAGATTTATGTAGACATATTTGATTAGGTGGACAAAGTGTCTGGGTTCACTTAACATACTTTAACTGGTTACATTTTTTGTGTACCCTGAAATGTTAATCAAATCCTATGAGTTGTCACAATCTGCCAAACCACAAAAAACTAATCCAGATTAAAACTAATCAAGTTATATGAATGTTTGAAATAAATAAACAAATAAATATGTGTAGTGTGTGTAAATCAAGTACAATGTCAACATTTTTTTTACTGTATTAAGCTTGTTGTGCAAAGGCACACACTGTGAGGTATTAGTAGACTTCCTGATTCCTAAACCAAGGAAGGAATTATACCATAGTCTGGACTTTAATTTATTTGTCAGTTATTTATCTGCTTCTATCAGATATCGCATCCTGAATCCTTCTGCAATTCCAGAGGACAAGTTTGTGGACAGCAGAAAAGCTGCTGAAAAATTATTGGGCTCTTTGGATATTGATTTTAACCAGTACCGCTTTGGGCACACCAAGGTAAAGCAGTTTACTTAAGCCAGCAATGGAGAAAATGGAAAGACATGTTCGTAGTTGGTATCTGGATCAGAACTCTTTAGAATTTTGAAATAACTATTATAAGGAGAATTGGAATTTGTGTTATTTAAACATGTATCTTCTGATATGTAGCCCTATTGATAAAGTCTTGCTGCATTATATTTGGGAAGAATAGTTTTATCTCAACAAGGAAAGGACAGATTTAAAATAGATCAACTACCAGGTCCATAACCTTGCTATCTACAGGTAGAGATTACGTGAGATTTCAATCAATTGTATGAATCTTTTAATGCAAAAAAGGTTTAATCCTGTGGATTTATAGTCATCCTTGAAATCCTTCTACAATGCGTTGTTCTCCCACCATGAAGAAATGGAAAACATTACTCCAATTTTCTCTAGATTCTCAATTGGCTTCTTTGCATAAGCAGAGTTGTTCCATTGTAAATAGCTTACCAGAATATTGTTATGGTTCAAATACATAAAGGGAGAAGCATATCTAAAGTGCCTTGAGTAGGGATCAGCCACTGTGTAATTTGGATCCAAATGGTTTTACTGTATCCAGGCTGACAACAAATACATAAAGGGAGAAGCATTTCTAAAGTGCCTTGGGTAGGGATCAGCTACATTTCGGTCCAAATGGTTTTACTGGGCTGACAAATCAATCAGCATTCATATATTTTTGGTATCAACTGAGACCATTTCTCCACTAGTCATGTAGAGAATCTTCTAGCAATACCTGGCCATAATAATGATATAAAACCTGCCTTTGTTTTCTTATATTGGCACAATGATAGTTGAATTACTGTAGAAGCCTTTATAAATAAATCACTAACAGACATCCTGCCTTAGAGCTGATTTAAAACTCCTGCTGCTTGCCAACCTGTGCTTTATACAGATAGGCAAAATGTTGTAATATTTATTCCCGTTTAAATTTCCTAAATATCTGTTAAAACTTGAGCAGGATGCTTTTGAAACTTTCAAAAGCTTTCCTTTTTCTATGACAGAGGCTATTTATTGTATATATGGAATGTGACAGGAAATCCAAAGTAGTAAATAACCTTTGGATTTATATTTATATTTTAGATTGGTTTCCTTGCCTCAAATAAAATACAGAAAGATAATTTCAGTTATCTCTGATACTGTCTTTGATACTTCGATATATTTGATACTGTCAAATACTAGATTGGCCACCTACTGTCTGGGACCCACTGCTTTCCAATGATTGCTTTTTCCTTGCACCAAAGCCAAAAGATTAACAACCCATCCACTTGTCAAAGGACCACTTGTCCTTGAAGAAGGACAGTGGCTATTATTACTTTGCCTTTGTTCCCATATAGCATTTGTGAAATCTAGCACTTTCTCCCCCTTCATGAATCTACCTCCTTTCCTGCTTACACCCACTTCTCTACTTAACACATAGATTTAAACATACTGCTAGGCTAGAAGACGAGTTAATTATTGACTTGCTGCTCCTCCTGTCAACTGTAGTGTAGCTGGCATATTTTAATTAAGTTCCAGAAAAGATGAGCTTTTGCAAAGATCTTTACTAGAATAAAAAAAAGCCATGACCTAGCTTTCCTTCTATTAATATATTCACTTTTAGAAATTATATTATATCCTTCATAGAATCCTAGAGTTGGAACAGGAAAGCTCCCAGCGTTGTATGTGTACCATCCAGAAGAAGATATATTTTCATTGCTAGATTGTCTAGCCTTCCACATTGTGGAATATGGCTCAGTGACTAGAGCAATTTCATTTAGCAATGAGATATAAAGACAATATTTCTTTGTTATTATGTTTACACTTATTTGTATATACACATAAATATATCTGTCACTTTGCTTCCTGTCAGCAGTTGTAAGAGTAAACAGCACAGTAGGTAATCTGTCTCTATGTGTCTTAGTTTCAGTCCCAATTCTAAACCAATTTTTTATTGGTTTAGAATTTTATTACATTTGTACATCTAAGAATGCTATTGCAGTATTCTCAGCCTTCTCTTCTCAATGGAAAATACCCTTAATTCTTTAACATCCTTTCATGGGAATTTCTAGCCCCCAATCGTTTCATTATCCTTCGCTGAACTTATTCCAAGTGAGCTCAATAATAAAAATAAGGTCTGACCAAAGCAAAATATTTTTTTTACTTAATTTATTTATGAAGAAATATGTGGACAAGTCCCTTCAGTTTTCTTAGCAAGGTTTTTCAGAAGTGCTTTGTCACTGCCTCCTTCCTAGGGCTGAGAGAAAGTGACTAGCCAAGATCACTCACAGTCTCTCAGTTTCTAGCCTGATAGTTAACCACTATATCAAATGCATTCTATTCTAAGATATTTTTCATGAGAAATAATATAAGCCAGATGTCTCTCGTCCTAAAGCTGTACTTTTAATTTTTGTTTCCAAAGTGAATTTTTTATTTGTGTCTTTATTATTTTACTTGCAGCCTACTTCTCTGCAAAGATCATTTTTAATTTATTTCCATCTATAAAAATGGCATATTATCTACCCATTCAACTTTCTGTCATGTGTAAATTTGATAAATATTCCTCTATTTCTGTATCTAAATCATTTGTAAAAATATTGAAGATTTGAGGACCCAGTCCTCAGTTATCTTATTCAAAGCCTCAGTACCCAGTCCATCTTCAAGACAACTTTGTCTGTGGTCCCAGAATCAAAATCTCTCCTATGGACACAATTTCCATATCATATTTAATTTATAGTATTTGCATTTTCCTTCCCTGTCTTTTTCAAAGCCTGGAAACATAGAATGGAATACTGTTTGAACCCTCAGTGTATTCACCTTTTCCAAATGTCTACTGAAAATTAAGTAGTGATTTTAAGTTTAGGCCAGAATTAAACTAATCAGTTTCAAATTAAAATCCGAGAGATGTTGGTAATTTGGATTTCCATATACATAAAACCTCCTGAGAAAAAAAAATAAAAATTAAAAAGAATAAAATTGCATTGATGTAGAATGCAGTGAAAGTAAATTAAGAGCAGGATCATTAAAATTGGACCTAGTATTAGGATTAAATGGCAATTGCTATTAAGGAAAAAACCTAATGGAAAAAGGTATATTCTAAGCTCTATACAGTGAGGGCGAACCTTTTAGAGACCGAGTGCCCAAACTGCAACCCAAAACCCACTTATGTATCATTGGGTGCTGGGTAGGCATGGCCCATTGGGTGGGCATGGCCTATTGGGTGGGCATGGCTGCGTTGTTTGGATGCATTTTTTTTTGCACATGGCAGCGCAGGCCTAAAGCAAAAAGCTTTTATAAAACCCAGCTGAAGGCCTAGGACTGGGGCGATGGCGCGCGTGCCCACAGAGAGGGCTCTTCATGCCACCTGTGGCATGCGTGCCATAGGTTTGCCACCATGGCTCTATAGTATAGACTTATATTATTATTCTCATTTGCTTTTACAGTTTTTAATTTAAAGAAAAATGAGCTACAT
Source organism: Vipera ursinii (assembly GCF_947247035.1). Taxonomy (NCBI): domain Eukaryota; kingdom Metazoa; phylum Chordata; class Lepidosauria; order Squamata; family Viperidae; genus Vipera; species Vipera ursinii. The sequence goes on along the minus strand of NC_139514.1, from coordinate 34,907,526 downwards.
TTTTATATTTCAAGAGTCAATAGTAATTTCAATTAATTAATTAACCACCTTATGCACTGGATAATGCAATATCACTTCTTCTAAACCTACATTAAGATTTCATAATCTACGATAGGGAATGGCAGCAGGTGTAAGATCAGAGGGCCGTATCGACCTCTGGGAGGGCCTCTCCGCTATTTACAAGCGGTGAGGCGCTCCGACCCTCTGCCTTCGACCCAAGGTTCTGGGAGCGGGGATGTGCAGCCACCTGAGCTCCGACTGGTGTACCTAAATGCCAGGTCCGTTGCTAATAAGGCTCCCCTCGTCCGGGATCTAGTCAAGGGTGAGCAAGCGGACCTGGCTTGCATCAGGGAAACCTGGTTGGGCCCAGAGGGTGGTATCCCCCTGGTTGACCTTTGCCCACCAGGCTTCCGGGTGCTACACCGGCCTCGGACTCAGGGTAGGGGTGGGGGAGTGGCTGTGGTTATGAGGGAGACCTTATGTCCGCAGGAGGCCACCGTTCCTCAGATAGTCGGGTGTGAATCTCTCTTATTAAGGTTTGGTCCTAGGGCGCAGTTGGGCTTGCTGCTTGCGTACCTTTCGCCTAGTCGCGTAGCAGCAGCCCTGCCTGAGCTTCTCGATATCCTCTCAGGGCTGGTGATTGAGTTTCCCAAACTTATGGTTTTGGGAGACTTCAATCTACCATCCCTGGGAGGAGTATCTGAGTTAGCTCGGGAGTTCATGGCTTCCATGACGGCCATGGACCTGACGCAGGTAATTCATGGACCGACCCATGAGGGAGGTCACACCCTTGACTTGGTTTTCTTATCTGGTCGGTGGTTAGATGATCTTGGTGGGGGCTCCCCAATTGTTATGCCCCTGTCATGGACCGATCATCATCTCCTGCGGCTGGTCTTCCATTTTGCCACTCCCCACCGTGGGGTTGTTGAGCCAACTAGATGGTTCCGCCCCAGGCGCTTAATGGACCCTGAGAGGTTTCAGGCAGCGCTGGGGCCCCCACCTGCCTCCTCAGCTCACAACTCGGCAGATGCCTTAGTGGAAGCCTGGGAAAGGACGGCCACGGAGGCACTTGACCGAGTTGTACCCTTGCGGCCCCTGACCCGGCGCAGATCCCAATGGGCTCCATGGTTTTCCGCGGAGCTCCGGGAGATGAAGCGTCGGAGACGGGGCCTAGAGAGCGTCTGGAGGTCCACCCGATCTGAATCCGACCGATTGCGACTAAGAACCCATATTAGGTCTTATCTCGCTGCGATGAGGGTAGCGAGATCTAACTATTTCGCTGCCCTCATCGCGTCCGCAGATAATCGCCCGGCCGCCCTGTTTAGGGTGACCCGCTCCCTCCTCAACCAGGAGGTCAGTGGGGATCCCTTGCAGGGGCGTGCCAAGGAATTTAGTCAACATCTGTCGGACAAAATCGCTCGGATTCGGACCAGTTTGGACTCCGACTGGGCAGTATCGGACGATCAGGACACGAGTGATCTTGTCGATGTCATCTGGGAGGAGTTCAATCCTGTGACTCCGGAGGAAGTGGACAGGATCATGGGGAGGCTGAGCTCCACCACATGTTTATTGGACCCGTGCCCTTCCTGGCTGGTTTATGCAGCCCGGGAGGGGACACGAGGCTGGTTCCAGGCGGTTATAGCTGCTTCTTTGAGTGAGGGCAGTTTTCCCGCCGCCTTGAAGGAGGCGGTGGTGAGACCTCTCCTCAAGAAGCCTACCTTGGATCCGGCTGTTTTGAATAACTTTCGTCCGGTCTCCAACCTTCGCTTCCTTGCGAAGGTTGTCGAGAGTGTGGTGGCGCATCAGCTCCCTCTGGTCCTGGATGAAGCGGATTATCTAGACCCATACCAATCGGGCTTCAGGCCTGGGTACAGCACGGAGACGGCATTGGTCGCGCTGGTGAATGATCTCTGGAGGGCTCGGGACAGAGGATACTCCTCTGTTCTAGTCCTATTAGACCTCTCAGCGGCTTTCGATACCATCGACCATGGTATCTTGCTGCGGCGTCTCAGGGGATTGGGAGTGGGAGGCACGGTTCTTCAGTGGTTCTCCTCCTATCTCCTGGGACGTTCGCAGTCGGTGTTGACGGGGGGGCAGAGGTCGACCGCGAGGCCTCTCGCTTGTGGAGTCCCTCAGGGGTCGGTCCTCTCGCCCCTTCTGTTCAACATCTATATGAAACCGCTGGGTGAGATCATTCGTGGTTTTGGAGTTGGGTATCATCAGTATGCTGATGATACCCAACTTTTTATTTCGACCCCAAACCACCCCAGTGATGCCCTCGACGTGATGTCCCGGTGCCTGGAGGCGGTCCGGGTCTGGATGGGGAGGAACAGGCTTCGTCTCAACCCCGACAAGACGGAGTGGCTGTGCGTACCGGCATCCCGGGATATTCAGGATATTCCACCCCTCATTATGGGGGGTGAGTCATTACCTCCTGTAGATAGGGCTCGCAACTTGGGAGTCCTCCTAGATTCACAGCTCTCTTTAGAAGACCATATTGTAGCTGTAACTAGGGGGGCGTTCGCCCAGGTTCGCCTGGTGCGCCAGTTGCGGCCCTATCTAGACCGGGATGCCTTGCGCACGGTCACTCATGCGCTCGTGACCTCTCGTCTTGATTACTGCAACGCTCTCTACATGGGGCTACCCTTGAAGACCACTCGGAGGCTCCAGCTGGCACAGAATGCAGCCGCGAGAGTTGTGTCGGGGGTTTCCCGATACTCCCGTGTTACACCTTTGCTCCGCGAGCTGCATTGGTTGCCAGTTGTCTTCCGGGTGAGGTTCAAGGTGTTGGTAATGACCTACAAAGCCCTCCATGGCATGGGTCCAGAATACCTTGGGGAGCACCTGCAGCCGACGTCAACTTCCCTCCGCCCAGTACGCTCCCACAGAGAGGGCCTCCTCAGGGTGCCGCCAGTCAAAGAATGCCGACTGGTGGCCCCCAGGGGGAGAGCGTTCTCTGTGGGCACACCGGACTTATGGAATCATCTTCCGGTAGAGCTCCGGATGGCGCCCGACCTCCGCTCCTTCCGGCGCGACCTTAAAACCCATCTTTTTAAGGAAGCGGGCCTGGCCTGATGGGACGGGGTGGGTTTTGTTATTATGACGTTAATTTTAAATCTGTACTATGGGCATTGTTTAATCATGTTTTAATTAATTTTAACTTTTGTATCTGTCTTTTATGTATTGCCCTGTTAACCGCCCTGAGTCTCTTGAGAGAAGGGCGGTATATAAATTAAATAAATAAATAAATAAATAAATATTTTTATCTTGCTATTGCAGTGTGCTGATACAGCTATTATTATGCACTTACATTGTTGTGCTTTGTTACATGTCTGAAACTGATCTGTGTGTCACCAATAACAATTGATTAAATTCATTTGACAAACTGATGTCATGTATTTCAGGTTTTTTTTAAAGCTGGTCTCCTAGGCCATCTGGAAGAAATGAGAGATGAGAGATTAGCCAAGATCTTAACACTTATTCAAGCAAGAGCCCGAAGCAAACTGATGCGTACTGAGTTCCAGAAGATGGTAGAACGAAGGTATTATGCTACATACTCTTCATGACACTATACACTGGGAATAAATCTTTACTTCTCTTTTCCAAGTGATTATATTATACAGCAATTTTTCTCAGCCTGGCATCATACAGATAATGCATGTTCCAAATTTACAAGCCAGGATCAATTTCACCATGTAGACTACTAGGAATTTGTTGTCTAAAATTAGATATGTGAAGGGACTAGCTTGAGTAGGCAGTAGGAATTTGACTTAGGAAATGGAACTTTGAAGTAATTAATGTAGTATCTGATATTTCATAATTGTGACTAATGCCATGAAATGCCAGAAAAAATCTATTGTTTTTTTCTCTTTTCTCCATATTATTATCTTATGCAAAAAAGGGTTTTTTATGCTGACTCAGAGTTGAATAAGATTCACTTCCATTTCTGCACTGGCATGCTCTGGCTAATTTTTCCCCCTGTGTTCCACTGAAGACCATGAGTGGGACAGCCTTAAGTTATCCTTGGTTACATCATTGTTAAATTAACCTCTCTTCCATTATTCTAACCTTATCCAAGGACAGCCTCAAGGTATACAGTATAAACCCTGTCCAGCTTTTCCATGACTATGGAGGGAAGTAAGATACTGTAACTGCAGTAACTTGAAACATTGGCAAAAAGGGCAAGATAATGACTGCAATAGGCATAGCAAATATCATCCTGGGATAACTGCCAGGAGTCATTTGATGTGGAATGGCACATAAAAAAATTACATGGATTCAAGGATAGGTTTAGAGCACTATAATTCAGCAGTGGAGAAAGACCTACTGTAAATTTGGATCTCTAAGAAGGAAAAATAGTTGATCCCTTTGTTACATATAAGTAAAGGCTCATATATTATTGTCTTCTTATTTCAAAGGGTACTTATACAATATAAATAAAAACATGTACAGTATACATATTAATAGTAACTATTACAGCTGTTTCTGATAATGTGCGAAAAATAGATAACTGCGCTTTATTGCTTTGAAAATGCAGATGAAATGTAGAAATGGTGTACACAAAATGAAGCATAAAATTTAGAAATAGGAATGTTTTAAATATGTAGCATCAATGTAGTATTTAGTACATAAAAGAGAAAAGGTTATTACGCAGAAGTAAGATCATGAGGAAAGATCCAAGTACTAGTACTAAAGTTGGCTCCATTTCAGATAACTAAGACTTCCTTCCTTCCTTCCTTCCTTCCTTCCTTCCTTCCTTCCTTCCTTCCTTCCTTCCTTCCTTCCTTCCTTCCTTCCTTCCTTCCTTCCTTCCTTCCTTCCTTCCTTCCTTCAGAGATGCCCTGCTTGTGATCCAGTGGAACATTCGAGCTTTCATGGTTGTGAAAAATTGGCCTTGGATGAAACTATTCTTTAAGATCAAGCCCCTCCTAAAATCAGCAGAGACTGAAAAAGAAATGGCTAATATGAAAGAAGAGTTCCTGAAACTGAAGGAGGCCTTAGAAAAATCAGAAGCCAGAAGGAAGGAACTTGAAGAAAAGCAAGTTTCTCTTGTACAGGAGAAGAATGACCTGCTTCTCCAGCTGCAGGCAGTAAGTATCAGTGTTAATTAATCCAACCCAAGCTTTGGTCCAGCAAAGGAAGCTTGCTGTGAAACTGTTTCTGTTAAGTGCAAACAGTGAAATCCAGGGGCATGTAAAAGAGCATCCATTTAATTCTAGCACAGGTTTTTAACAGTGTCAGCCTTAATTTACTCAAAACTCCCCTTCCTTTCTTTTCTAAGTATTTCTAACATAACATTTAATTACATTTTATATAATATAAATCATATTATATATCCTGGAGCACTGGGGAACTACCAGAGGACTGGAAAAGAGCTGATGTAGTTCCCTTCTTCAAAAAAGGAAAAAAAATGGATCCAGGAAACCACAGACCTATCAGCCTGACCTCAATATCTGGGAAGATTCTGGAAAAGATAATCAAGCAACGAATCAGCAAACACCTAGAGGCAAACAAAGTCATTACCAAAAGCCAACATGGGCTTATCAAAAACAGATCATGCCAGACAAATCTTATTGCATTCTTTAACCAGGTGACAAAATTAGTGGACCAGAGGAATTCTGTAGATATAATTTACTTGGACTTCAGTAAGGCATTTGATAAAGTAGACCACTACCTAATACTTGATAAGATAGAAAAATATGGGTTAGACAGCATCACCACCAGATGGATTTGTAGCTGGCTGACCGGCTGTACTCAGCATGTGGTCCTCAATGGAACTACATCTACATGGAGGAAAGTGTGTAGTGGGGTGCCCCAGGGCTCTGTTCTGGGCCTAGTGTTCTTCAACAACTTCATCAATGATTTGGATGAGGGGATAAATAGGGAACTCATCAAATTTGCAGATGACACTAAGCTGGCAGGAATAGCCAACACTCCAGAAGATAGGCTTAGGATACAGAAGGATCTTGACAGACTTGATCATTGGGCGCTATCTAACAAAATGAAATTCAATTGTGAAAAAACTAAGGTTTTACATTTAGGCAAGAAAAACCAAATACACAGGTATAGTATAGGTGGTACCTTGCTCAACAGTAGCAATTGTGATGAGGGTCTTGGACTCCTAGTGGGAAATCACTTAAATATGACCCAACAGTGTGATGTAGCTGCCAAAAAAGTCAACATAGTGCTAGGCTGCATTAACAGAGGGATAGAATCAAGATCATGTGAAATGTTAATACAACTTTACAATGCCTTGGTAAGGCTACACTTGGAATACTGCATCCAGTTTTGGTCACCACGATGTAAAAAAAGATGTTGAGACTCTAGAAGGAGTACAGAGAAGAGCAACAAAGATGATCAGGGAGGTTAAAACATATAAGGAATGGTTGCTGAAATTGGGTATGTCTGGTCTAATGAAGAGAAGAATGAGGGGTGACATGATAGCAGTGTTCCAATATCTCAGAGGCTGCTACAAAAAAGAGAGAGTCAAGCTATTCTCCAAAACACCTGAAGGCAGGACAAGAAGCAATGGATAGAAACTAACCAAGGAAAGAAGGAACCTAGAACTAAGGAGATTTTTTCTGGCAGTTAGAACAATTAACCAGTGGAACAACCTACCTCCAGAAGCTGTGAATGCTCCAACACTGGAAGTTTTTAAGAAGAGACTGGACAGCCATTTTTCTGAAATGGTATAAGGTTTCCTGCCTGAGCAGGGGGTTGGACTAGATGACCTCCAAGGTCCCTTCCAACTTTATCATTATTATTATTATTAATTATTATTATTATTATTATTATTATTATTATTATTATTATTATTATTATTATTATTGATCATTGCACAGTCAGCCAGATGTTCAGACTAGATTTGGCATTTTTGTTTACCTATTGGCATTTTGTCTACCTGGTATAGGCAGATATCATTGCAGGATGGAAGCAGTTCTTAGTAAGGCCGCCTTTTGTAATTGACTAATGGCAAATTTGTCAATGCCAGTGGTGTTCAAGTGGTGCTCCAGTTGTTTTGGGATTACACCCAAGGCGCCTATTACTATTGGTACTACCCTTGCTTGCCTTTGCCACAGTCTTTCTATTTCTATTTGTAGGTCTTTCTATTTTGTTATCTTCTCCAGTACTTTCTTGTCTATTCTGCTGTCTCCAGGCACTGCCATGTCCACTATCCAGACTTTTTTGTCTTTCTTATCGACAATTGTTAAGTCTGCAGTGTTATGTTGCAGGTGCTTGTCTGTTTGAATTCTGAAGTCCCAAAGCAGTTTAACTTTATCATTTTAACATTATCATTATCATCATCATCATTATTATTTTATTATTATTTTTTATTTTTTTATTTTATTTATTTTATTATTTTATTTTATTTTATTGCCCTGTACACCGCCCTGAGTCCTTCGAGAGAAGGGCAGTATATAAATCAAGTAAATATAAATATAAATATATTATTATTATTATTATTATATTATTAAAGAGATAAGTAGAATTGAAGGCTTTCCAGAAAAATGATTGATATATTCTCCATCTTATAAAAAATAAAATTGATGGGTACTAAAGGTGTTCACAAAAATGTTTTACTGTCAAAAATTGGAAAGGAGAATATGTTTTTTTCTTTTAAGAAATGCCTGAGATCAAATCAAATCTTTTATTATTATTATTATTATTATTATTATTTATTTTCACTTGCTGCTGAGCAATATGGCTCTCCAAAGTTTATAGCAATAATATCACCTAAGTTATCTTCAAAGAAAGATGGAAATCAGAAAAGCGCTTTACTGTAAATAAGCTGATGATGGCCTCTTCCTTTTAAAGAGAGATAATGTAAATTCACCATAATTGGAAAAAGAAAATACTTTAAAAAACCCTTCCAAAATAGTATTTCGAAATCAAATGGATTGTTTTTGTATAGAATAGAAACTCTGTGGTGGTTTCTATTTTCATATCCCTCCTGTGTTGACTTTTTGGAAGAATCAAAGAATCATCTTTTGCATCTTAAAAACCCAGAGAGATGTTTCATCTGGTTTTCAATGTTACAGTATCCTCCTTCTATAGAGCCCATTCACAGGTTCATCAGTTCATCAGTAAACTGGGGACATCAGTTTACTATGATCAAACAATCCTATAATGTATTTATGCAGAAAATATATAAATGAATCAGATGTGACCTCCCTGAAACAGTGCAGAGAGAGGAGAATCAAAAAAGTCCATTTTACACTATTAGTATAACCTTGGAAACATTAAGGAACAAAATTAGTACTTATTCCTTAAAGGTACACCCGTTTTTACCCTTTCAATTATTAAAGTTTTTTCTCCAGTTGGCTCCTGGTTCCACCAATATTTGACAGCTGTACTTAACATTCCATTTAGAAAGCTTGTATGAACTTCAATTTGTCAGAAGTTGCATACTCCTATGATAATGGAACTATGTTGGTAAGCCTAGAGCTTTCACATGACGTTTGAAAAGATGAGTCAAAGTCATTAGGAATTCAGCTTTGCATCAATAGTGCTGCAACTAGACTTGTGTTTTGTGTTTTGTGTGTGTGTGTGCGTGCTTAGGCAGTCATAAAGACAAACCCTGTTTGAAAATCATGAGATGAAAACATGTTTTCTCAAGGAGAAAAATTATCTTTCTATTGATAAAATGCTCCTATAAGAATGTTAGTTAAAAAAAATTTTCCTTTGTTACTGGAGAATAGCGAATTCCTACAAGTAAATAAGTAATAATTCCGCATTTTTTAAAGCAAACACATAGGCTGCATAAGTAGCATAAATCTATACAAAGAAGAATATGCAAATTACAAAGGAGAAACATGATTATATTCAAAAAATCATAAAAAATTAATAAGGGGCATATCAATCTTTATAAAATTGTTTTTTATTTTATCATATTTTGCAAGTATTTTTCACAATAAATTCAGCTTGCTTTATTTTTTTAAAAAAAATCCTAAAAAAGCAGAAAAAAAGAAATAGCATGTCTCAATAATTTGTTCAACTAAGGATGACAGCCTTCGTTTTTCTCTGCATTAGTTAACATTACTTTACATGTAAATACATGAAGTGTAAAACTTTAAAAGCTTGGATATAAATACGAATTTTATTTATACATATTTCAGTCCCAGAATCAGTTTCCATGGCAAACCAACAAAGAAGCAGAATGTTAAATTTGGGATATGTAGTGTTTTATACACAATTTGTTGGTGTACTTTTGTATTGCCAAGGAAAGAATGCATATTTTAAGTGTTTGTTATCTTGAACTTATATCTAAACTGACTGATTATTCTATTTATACATGCAAAGCAATTTATACCACATACTTTTTCCACTTTCCTTTGTGGGATAATATTATACAGTATTTATTTGAAAGAATTTTGGTTGAGATGTCATAGAGGCTGAAAAATTGTACAGGTTGTTTGCTTAACGAGCACTGCAAAAAGTATTGTAAAATACAGTTGGATCTGTGGGTAACCCACTTTACATTTGTGATGGGCAGGCTCCATTGTGGTCCTCAGTTGAGGACCACCTGTACTCACCTAAGAATAAATAGTGTTGAAAGTGGGACTTACTTTTTATGATATACAGTATGTATAGCATTCAGAAATAAAAACAGTAGTTCTGGGTTGTAGTTGTTTTTAACAATCACCAGATGTGATCAATTTAGATTATTCCAAAAGGAAGCTTTAAAAAATCCACAAAAATAGAGGCATCACTTGCTCTTAGGGTTGAAACTTTATTTAGTTATTATTTATTTATAAAGTAACCTCTGTGGTGCCCATCTCGCACATGCGTCTCTGGGTGCTAACAACACATTTAGAAACTGTACAAAAAATCCAATATGAACAAAAGTGATGTATGTCTGATTATTATGTGCCAGTTTACTGTTAAATCTAGTGACTAGATACATACATTATCTGCAGGATGATTTGAACCCAGACCGGTTCTGTGGGTCTTTTATGGTGCACACATTGCTATTGTAACTGAATCTTGTAAACTTGCTGCTGATTGTTCACTTTTTTGGTTTTTTTTCATATTTTCTAGATTTCTCTGGAGAGCTAGGTCTTCACATACTGTCCAAAGTATGATATTTTGTGTCTGGTTATTTGTGCCTCGAGTGAGAACTTTGGGTTGATGTATTTAAAGATTCATTTCTTTTCTTGGCTATCCATAGTATCCCCAGGAGTCTGTTACAACTACTTCAATTCCAAAGCATCAATCGTTTTTCTATCCTACGTTTTTCAAAGTCCAACTTTCATTTCCATAAAGTATCACATTAAAACCATTGTTTATATGATTCTGATCTTTGTAGGTACAGAAACATGACAGCATTTGAAAATCTTTTTTCAAGTCTTCATTGTGATCCTACCAAGTACAAGTCTGTAGCATATTTTCCATTCCTGCTTTCTTTATTGCAGAGTTTTAATCCTAAAAAGCAGAAATTAACCACTGTTTCAATATTTTCATTGTGTAGGTTGCTGTACTTGTCAATAATTTTGTGTGCTTTATTCTTACTCTTAGTCCCATTTTTTTCAGTGAAGCCACAGATTTTTATTACTAGAACTTCCATATAATACCTCTAAAATCAAAGCATATTTCCCCTTAATGCCAATTTCAAGATAACAGCAGTGGAAGAGATCCGTTGTCCATCTATCATGCCTAAAACTTCAACAATGTACCAGTGACATAGACTGCTAAGACTAAATAAAGCACAACAACCAAAAGTTTAAACAAGTTTAATTTTGAGCACATGAAACTATATAGTCTAGTCCTTTCAATGTGTTAATAAAGAACCAGTTTAAAAGCCAAGTGTGAACACTTTTCATCTATCCAGACCTTGGTCAGATATTTTCCAAGAACACAAAGCAATCTAGTTCTTTGCAATGATCTCTTGCACCTAGCATGCGTTTAAAGTAGTGTGTAGTCTAGATTGCAATTTTGTCACTTAATTCTAAAATGTATAATTTATTGATTGGTTACCTACAGTAAATAGATTTTCTGGAGCCATTAATACAATTCTCTGCAAATTCTAACAGGAACAAGATACCCTTGCAGATGCAGAAGAACGATGTGATTTACTGATTAAATCTAAGATCCAGATGGAAGCCAAAGTCAAAGAACTGACTGAACGGGTAGAAGATGAAGAAGAGATGAACTCGGAGTTGACATCCAAGAAGAGAAAGCTGGAGGATGAATGTTCTGAGCTTAAGAAAGATATTGATGACCTTGAAATTACTTTGGCAAAAGTTGAGAAAGAAAAACATGCTACAGAAAATAAGGTACTTTTAATATTTTTTAAGACAAAACTCAGCCTGGTCTAACTGTTTGCTGATATGCTGAACAGTCAGGAAAGGAATATTTGGATCATGGCCGATAGCTTAATGAAAATGTTAGGCGAATGTTTGTCCGTTTGAAAAAAAGTAAATTTCAAAGTAAAATGAATCAAAAATAAAATGCCCACAGTTTGAACTATGCCTCAGAAAGCTGCAGTTTCTCAATGGGAAAAGGTTACACCAGTTGGAGATTTTAGACTAGAAAAAAGAAAGCATAACTTCATAAAATTGTACATGGTGTGCTAAAAGGAGACAGAGAATAACATTAAATCTTCATTACATCCAGTGAAATTGAATACTGTAGATGTTTTTGATGACATATATAGTTCTCTTACGGATTTTGCTAACTCAAGGTCTAATAATTTTTCAGAGAAAATATATGGATGAACAGAATCTATATAAATTACATTATTTCCTCCTTTTATTTTGTCATCCTGATATCTATGCCTATAGAAATGATCTATAATTCTGTTATTTCCTGATAGCATTCACATAAACAAATGCAGTACCTGACTATTTGTTATACACACACACACACACACACACACACACACACAAACACACACAAATGTGTGCACACACATAAAACATTTATTTCATTATGGAACCTAAAATAATGTAGATAAGATTTTCCATGCACAGAGTTTCCTATCCAGGTATTGGCCACATCCACAGTTGCCTGGAGGATACATTATATGCTATGACATCTTGAGTGTTGAAAATTGTTATGCAGATTATTTCGAACAACATATTTTATTACCTGGATATGGAACTGTCTCTGCTCCAATACTCTAAGCCCAGGTTTTTCAAGCTGTGTTTTTCATTGTAAAAATTTGATGGAGTTCCAAGAGTAATGAATGCTCAATTGAACACAACCTGTTTGGATCACTAGAGCTTTGCCCTTGATAAGGAGTTCTAGAGGGTTTTTTTAAACAAAAAAACTCCTTTATCTAAGACAGGGGTGTCAAACTGCTGACCTGCGGGCCAGACGTGTCACGAGGAAACCGTGCCCACCCCATTGCCGGCAATGGGGAAAAAGTTCCGATACGTGATGTCATATGACATTGCGAGTTTGACATGTCTGATCTAAGATATTTTTCTTCCTTTTTCATATGATGGCATGTCTGTGATTCAATTTACATGAGTGCATACTCAAAAAGGAATATGTCTGTTTCGTATGAACCAGAAGTACATTATATATATACTGTACAGTAGTTTTCACAAACAAGGGTCAAAATTCATTTTAACTACAATGACTCTGCAAGTAGTTCTTGACTTTTATACTTATTTCTGTTTCATTTTTAGGTTAAAAACCTAACAGAAGAAATGGCAGCACTGGATGAAACCATAAGCAAACTCACAAAAGAAAAGAAATCTTTACAGGAAGCTCATCAACAGGCCTTAGATGATCTGCAAGTAGAAGAGGATAAAGTCAATACTCTGAGCAAGGCTAAAGTAAAACTGGAGCAACAAGTGGATGATGTATGTTTGGTTTATTGTTGTTGTTGATTTATCTAGATTAACCTTATCCAACTGGTGCCCTTAGATACAGTGGAGTAGAACTCTCATCATTGCTGGGTTAATATTACCAGGTTGTTCTGGAATGATGAGATCTTTTATTCAATAGTTCTTGGAGTCACTTAGTTGAATAAAATTTGGCTTTTTAATTGATTGTCTGGGTGTTTGATGAATAATAGCATTGATGTCAAACCCATTCTTTGCCATGAGAAAAATGACTTAAAGTAAACCAGTTACTAAGCCTCTCAGTTCAACATGGCTTAATGTGAATCATGAATGCACATGTTTATTCATCAAGCTTAGTCAGAAGTGATGGGTTATAAATTATAATAGCTAGGCTTATGCAGTATGTTAAGCAAAACCAAACAATCCACATTATGTATTAGCATGATGTATAGTATTTCTAGGGACACAGTGGCTCAGTGGGTTAGGATGCTGAGCTTGTCGATCAGAAGGTCGGCAGTTTGGCGGGTCGAATCCCGAGTGCCACATAACAGAGTGAGCGCCTGTTACTCGTCCCAGCTTCTGCCAACCTAGCAGTTCGAAAGCACGTAAAAATGCAAGTAGAAAAATAGGGACCACTACAGTGGGAATGTAACAGCGTTCCGTGTGCCTTTGGCATCTAGTCATGCCGGCCACATGACCATGGAGACGTCCTCAGACAAGCGCTGGCTCTTTGGCTTTGAAACGGAGATGAGCACCGCCCCCTAGAGTCGGAAATGACTAGCACGCATGTGCGGGGGAACCTTTACCTTTACCTATAGTCTTTCTATACTTTATTATAACATTTGCAACTAATTGTAACATACTGTCAGAATTCATAGTTCCTTGAAGTCTTGAACTATTGAATGTTCATTTCTACCTTTTTATGTCTGTAGCTTGAAGGTTCTCTGGAACAAGAAAAGAAAGTGAGAATGGATCTGGAAAGAGCCAAACGAAAACTGGAAGGAGACTTGAAACTGACTCAAGAAAGTCTCATGGATTTAGAGAATGATAAACTGCAACTTGAAGAAAAGCTAAAGAAGTAAGCTTTTAATAATTCAGTTTGATATGGTAACATAGAGAAAGAAAAGCCAATGCCTTTAACCACAATTTCCCCAATCCCTTGTGTCTCACAATTTGCCATACTGAATGAGACAGATGTAAGCTGAAGTCCAAAACATCTAGAAAGGACCTGCCTTTTTAGTATAAACAATTTTGGGTTCCCCTTTATATTCACTTTTAAACTTAGAAAGTAATTACCAATTACATGAAATAATTGCACATACCTAAAATTACAATATAAACTGCTGGGTACTTGGAAGTTCCCTGCATTTTTGGATCCAGGGAAAGCAGCCAAAACCTGAAGGTTTGTCATTCCCCCTGAGGTTTTGTCATATGTGCCTGGTGGATATGTTTGACTAGTAAGTCAAAACTTCCATATAACAGAAGTGGGATAGCTTGGGAAAGAAAGGTAGAGAATTGATAGCTAATAAGATTTTTAAAAAGCAGGGTCAGGGGACCTATTTCTACCTACAAAGTTATCTTGGGAGCTTTTAAATTTTACACCTCACTAATAATAGGTAGCAAGACAAAACAAAGCTTCTGTGTTGTAGGATTCTGTTTTTATATTTTCCTCTCCTGATCTGCTATAGTTTCTTTTATTACAACAAATTTGGCAGCAGATCAAAGTGTAGCACAAAGTATACTCACCAACTTCACCCACTATCAGTTATTAAAAGTACAATATCCATGGGTTGCTTAGTTTGCAAATCAAGAAATAAGATAAGGCTTTTTAAAAACTTTGCATTAACAACTAAGTTTTTATTAAAAAAAATCTTGATAAATAACAGTAATGATGGCCATTACTTCCAAAACTGCATTTCTGCTGAGAAAGCAATAAGGCCATTCTGATGAATAGTCTTATATTCCACCACATCTGAACAACTCTTGCATTAACAGGAAAGAATTTGAAATCAGTCAGATGAACTCTAAGATTGAAGATGAACAGGCCATAGTGATGCAGCTCCAAAAAAAGATAAAAGAGCTTCAGGTAAATAATGAGTGATTCTTATTTTCTTCCATTGAGCTGGTAATTGTTTACAATTTATAAGTCAACAGTGAATCTAAATGGTTCACACATAAAAACAAAGTTCATTATATGAAAAAATAACCTATACCAAGGGAAAACATCCAATAATAATAAACATTATTATTGTAGTTATTTATTAAATTTGTACACTGCCACACTTCCAGAATCTCTTATCTATATAGGTCAACCTATATACCTCAATAGTTGGGTGATGCTCTTTCAGAGGACAGGGAACATGACAGAAAAGGTTCAGAGTGGATTCTAGCCACTTCAGAGGTCTAGAATATTTTTTACTTGAAATAGGGCTGATAACAAGCTATCTGTAGACATGATAAGAATATAATCCCTAATGTAGGCTCTAACATATATTTGATTGGATTCATTCCTCATCTTTCCCAGAGATACCCTAGGGCGTCTTTTCTGTTATTTCATCCTTAGGATCTCCTTGAAAATAATGGCCATAGCTTGATACAATTTATGAACCACTTTAGTACCTTTCAATATGAATTTCTGCCAATTAGAGACATCGATGCATGAAAGGTTTTGCTGGATTCAGTTAGATTCCACAGAAAACATCCAGATCATATTTCTTAACTCTAGTGTTGCTTCATAAATCGGGAGTCCAAATTATAGAATTTCCAAAGTTTATACTGTTTAAAAATTCATATCCTGTTGGTGGTCTAGATCAGCGGTCCTCACCCTTTGTGGCTTGTCAGGGTGGCTGGGGGAGAAGGGAACTGAACTGCATGAGGGACAGGCCAGTGTGCATGTGCACGAAAGCATAGGTCGACTTGGGCAAGTTGAGCTGCACACACCTGTGCATGCATGCTGGCCCATAACTCGTACAAGTTGAGCTGCATGGGCATGCTGGCACGCTGCTCACATGGCCTTGTTCCAAATAGGCCACAGCCCAGTAGTGGAGCCATGGCCTGGGAGTTGGAGATCCCTGTTCTAGGTAATGCATCTCCATATGGTGTCTTCTCACACCTAGAGGTTCCAACTATTACTTCACGAGTACATCTATTTTTCTTTTAAATCCATCTAATGTTGAAAAGGGTTCTGGATTTCATATTATTTTATTCACTTTTTCTTCCTTTATGGAGGATTTAATGATTAAATTATAAACATGGAAATACCTAGGTATTTAAATAGGAAGGTTGCACCATCAGAATGCCAGCTGGCTTTAAATAATCATTTCCATGGCCTGGCTATAAATGCAAATCAAAATTAGTTATCGCTTCCTGTGCCCAACATATATCCCTTCATCCAAAGTCTAAACATAAATGATAGATGTGCTGTAAAGGATATCCATGATTGGTGAACCCACATCCAATTCTTCATTTCAGAAATTTAGAACAGGAGATGCAAACTGGAGCCACAGCCTTCCCAGTTTTTGTTTTTTAGAGAGCCTGCTCTGATTGTATGATTTTCTGCCATTTTGAAGCTGTCTCTAAATAGTTTAGACTGTAGCCATTTTGGAAAGAAAGTCCTCCAGATACCTCCCCTAATCTCAGGAAATCCAAAATTATAGCTTGTCCATTTATATAATTTGCAGCTTTTGGGCTCCTCACAGATCTAAATAGCTGTCCATCACACTGTTTTAAAGGGAGTGCTCTTCACTTCCTGTGAGGAGAATGAGAACCATACTCATTCCCTTCACAGTACACATACCTGTATTTATTCTCTCCAGCATAGATAAAACTTCATTGAGTTTTATTTTGCACTTTTCAAAGGTACTATTGATCACTTGAGAAAAGCAGGTTTCAAATCTCCTTCCTGAATTGCAGGGGTTCCAACTAATAGGATAACTTAGTTGCTGGATTGGCAGTCATAAAAGAGTAGATGAGGAACTTGGAAAGAAAGACATATGAGAGAAAGTGAATTGGGCGGGGGGGGGGAGATATTCTCAGCAAAAACAAAAACATCTCTCTGAATACCCTTGATTATAAGTATACAGTGGCTGGTGAATTACAAAATAAGGTTGTATTTTGGAGGAAGACAACATGAACTGTGTTGATATGTGACATCAACATTGAATTTGTACAGGAGCAAAACTCTTCCAGGAATAAAAATACTCCCCTTAGCTATTGATCTATGGAGGCTGCATGATCATCTTGGTTTAACAGCTGCCAAAGTTAGTTTTCATTTCTCTTTGGAGGGGAGGTTATAGGAAGTGCCATTAATAATGCTGCAACTTGCTCATTGCCCAGAAGTAGAATATGTGGCTAAGCCGTTTTGACAGTTCTAGTTCAGAGTCAAAACATGGATAAGAGCTTCTCTTTACCTTATAATTCATGCTTCTTTGAATTTTAAAGGGGCATATTACACTCTACGTTTAAAAATGTGTGTTTACCAGTTCCATCAAAGTTTACTTTCACACACTGGGATTTTTGCATCTCAAGTAGCCCTTAGAGTAATTCTATGCATAGTTAGAATAGATCCTTCAAAGTTGAGTAGCATATTCCATATAATTTCAAATACAACTGCAGCCTGATGTCATGGGAAAATGGTACAAAACTACCTTTCCAGACAGGTGGAATCATAGTAAATTCACCATGTATTCAGAATACATATCAAACACTCACCCTTATTTTAATATCTCTATGTTTTTCCCTATCCAATTATATGTTGAACTGCAGCTCTTGTCATCCCAGTAACAATGCTGTCTGGGGTTGATAAAACTTAGATACCTTGGCCTCATTTTGCTATGGTGGCTTTAGCCCAACAATTAATATTCTAACTAATGCGGAATATTATTCTGCATTTTTATCTTCTGGTTCTCTTTCAGTCTGATCATAGATTTTGTGTTTTAAAAATTAGGATAAAAGAGAAGATAATTCCAATAATGGTGTGTGGTATATTTGCACTTTTTGAACAGAGAGGTGGTCAAAAGAGCTCTATGTATCCTGCCATTTTACTGTGCAGTCAGCAATCAGCAGCCTCCCAAGCTGTACACATATCAATAAATCCCAAGAAAGTCCATTATAAAGGAATCACCTCCTGGGGCTTTTTGATTAGTGGTGTACTGTCATGGTTAAGAGGAAGCCTTGCCCTTAATAGATTGTTGAAGGATTTCTCTTTTCTTTCAAGAAAGTCAAAGAAATTGTTCACCCAATTTTTCAGCCAACTAAGTTGGTACAGAATTTTGAAAGGCCTGAAGCTCAGATTCATATTCAACTAAGTGAAGAAAGAACTGTGAATAAGATTCAGAGTTAGGCATACATTCAAGTTATATATACAGTTTGTAGTATAAGGTAAAGGTAAAGGTTCCCCCGCACACGCGTGCTAGTCGTTTCCGACTCTAGGGGCCGGTGCTCATCTCTGTTTCAAAGCCGAAGAGCCAGCGCTTGTCCGAGGACGTCTCCGTGGTCATGTGGCCGGCATGACTAGACGCCAAAGGCGCACGGAACACTGTTACCTTCCCGCCGTAGTGGTCCCTATTTTTCTACTTGCATTTTTACGTGCTTTCGAACTGCTAGGTTGGCAGAAACTGGGACAAGTAACAAGCACTCACTCTTTTACGCGGCACTCGGGATTCGACCCGCCAAACTGCCGACCTTATGATCAACAAGCTCAGTGTCCTAACCCACTGAGCCACCACGTCCCTTGTAGTATATATAAGTAGAATACATAAGTATTGCCCTCTGTGTAGAAGTTTGTTTTTTAATCTGTCTCATAGGCCCGTATAGAGGAGTTGGAGGAAGAACTGGAAGCAGAAAGGGCTGCCCGAGCGAAAGTGGAGAAGCAGCGATCAGATCTGGCTCGAGAACTAGAAGAATTGAGTGAGCGACTAGAGGAAGCTGGGGGTGCTACTTCAGCACAGCTGGAAATGAACAAGAAACGTGAGGCAGAGTTTCTCAAACTACGACGGGACCTTGAAGAAGCCACTTTGCATTATGAAGCTACTGCAGCTACTCTAAGGAAGAAGCATGCGGACAGCATGGCAGAACTTGGGGAACAAGTCGACAATTTGCAGAGAGTCAAACAAAAACTGGAGAAAGAGAAAAGTGAGCTGAAGTTAGAGGTGGATGATCTATCATCCAACATGGAGCAGCTGGTCAAGGGAAAGGTAAAAGCCATCAATCTAATGTGAAAGTTTGAATGGGGATCTATAGAGACACAGAGATATAATTTAATTTAATTTAAATTAAATTATATCTCTGCAGTAGATGCAGTAGATGCAGTAGATACAGAGATATAGATAGACTTTAAGTATAATCCTTCCATAGGGTGGGGAGCTATAGGAGGGTCAAAACGTCAACATGGTGACCAGATCTATGAGATCAATGTCCAACTTCCTTTTTTTACATGGGTTATGATGCAGATAAAAAAAGGAAGGGGTTTTGATCACATTGTTGTGGTCTCCATCTTGACTTTTTTGCCACCTGGACTCTCTGTGAACACTGCTGCTCCTAACTGTTTTTTTCAAGAAATGTTATGTTGTGTTAGAGTAACACCCCCACATGCACATACATTTTTTTTAAAAAAAAATCCCTTATAACCCCTATGGATAATATGTGTCTTTCTCAATCTTGGGTCCTCTACCACAGGGGCTCCCAACCCCTATTCCATGGACTGGCATGGGGCCATGGCATGCCAGAAACCAGGCCACACAAACAAGCAAAGCCCCATCCAAGGAATGTAGGCAGCATGCAAAACCATGTCATCTCCTCCCACCCCCGGTCTGTGGGAAAAAAACCTCTCTCCACAGAACCAGTCCCTGGAATCCAAAAGGTTGGCGGCCACTACTCTACCAGATGCCTGAGGGTTTGAGGTTTTTGTGCAGGATCTTGATTGTTCCTAGCACTGCACTCTTCTGGAGAGAGAGCTCTGCTATTATGCTTGGGATCTGTTGGAGTCACTCTCCCTGCTTAGGAATCACAGCCCCAAGTGTTCCTACCGCCATTGGGACTACTTTGATCTTTACTTCCCATATCCTCTCCAGTGCCTCCTTCAGGCCCTGGTAGTTCTCCAACTTCCCATACTCCTTCTTCCTGATGTTGCTGTCACTTGGCGCTGCTGCATACATTACATTTGTCTTCTATTCCAATTATGCATGACTTTCTGTGTAATTTCCCACCTGGACTTGGGGGGATCTAGCCCATACACTGTACAGATGTTCCTGGACACAGTTCCAGCTACTTAGTTGTGCCACTCGGTGTGTTCTGTTGCTGCCTGCATCTTACACCCTGCTATATGTTGGACTGTCTTTGAGACCTCTCTGCATAGTCTGCACCTCAGGTCCTGTCTAATGTGGTTGACTTCTACTTCTACGGTTCTGGTGCTTGGTGCCTGTTCTTCTGCTGCTATGATCAGTGCCCTCAGTGCTGTCTTTTAGTCCCGGGCTTTTCAACCTTTTCACTCATTGTACCACTTTTAGGATATGGCAACATCCAAGTACCACCAGTTGCCTAGCAAGGTGTCAAAAACTTGATGAACTCCCCCCCACACACAAAAAAGGAAAAAAAGTGATGAAGTACAGGTAGTCCTCAACTTACAACAGTTTGCTTAGTGACTGTTCAAAGTGACAATGGCCCTGAAAAAAGTGCCCCCCAAGCCACAGCCGAGCAAGACACCTGCCTGCCCACCCAGAGGTGCTCTTCCTCCTGTCCGAGGTTTTCACTGTTGTGAGCATTTCTGTTCAGGATTGGCAGCGGAGGTGGGGTGGTTTTTATTCCCCCCATCTGCTGGGTTGTTGCAGCAGGTTTTGGTCACTTCACATGACCCTGGGACACTGAGACCATCATAAATATGAATCAGTTGTCAAGCAGCTGAATGTAAATCACAAGACCCTGGAGATGCTGCAACATTCCAGCTGATTGGTGCTTCTTCTAGGCTCAGCAGAAGTGTCAGGATCAGTGCTGCTTTCCAGCTGATTGGTGCTTCTTTAGGGCTCAGCAGAAGCACAAGGATCAGTGCTGAGCTCCAGCTGGAGCCTGGCGCTGATCCTGGTGCTTCCACTGAGCCCTGACAGCCCCAAAGAAGTGCTGATCCTGGTGCTTCTGCTGAGCCCTGACAGCCCTGCAGCTCCAGCCATCTCTCACTCAGGCTTGTGCGGTGCTGCCACCGGTTCAGCTCATTCCCCTCCCCCGCTACCACCTGCCAGGTGCCAATGTACCACAGGTGGTACCCGTACCACTGGTTGAAAAGCCCTGTTTTAGTCCATCCCTTTTCAGCCACTGGTAGGATTTCTCAATGTTTGCCACTTCAGCTATCTATAGCCTGCCCCAAGCATTCTTTCAGTTGCTCATCTTTGGGTGCCATGTTACTATTATACAGTATGTATTATGTGTATGTGTGTGTATATACACAAACACACAAAGTGAGAGAGAATATATTACCTTTTTTTCACTATCCAAAATTCTAATTTCAGATCTTACTTCAGCTTTCTTTCTTTTATAGACCTCCATTGTAACTAGTCACTAAATTAGTCACTAAAACATTAGTTATTAAATGAAACAGTTGTTAAATTAGTATTAAAATAGTGAGCACAAACTACTTTGACATTTTCTGAATTCGTTTGCAGAAATTTTAAGCTAGTACCTTTTATGGACTTTGACAGAAGTGGGTATTATAAGATCACATCATGTTCTTCACAAAAACTTCCATTTTCTTTAATAATAAATGATGTGTGGAAGAATTGTAAAATATTCCTTAAGGGTATTTTTTTTTCTTCCAACTACTGACAAGAGTTTCTAAAAGAATGTCTAAAACTCACAGAAGTATATTATTGTCTAAGTAAGATACTTTATCTCATGAATTCAGTCAAATAATTCCAAATTATTATTAATTAAATGATTTATTTCATTTCATATGTCATCATATATTCCTATATGTTTGCTTTTGGGGATATAATTCCAGTAAAATATTGATTAGGGAAAGTAATAATTTGGGTTGATACAATGCTGGAGCAATTTTTTTATTATAATCTGAAAAAAACAAAAGGTTATCTTTGTAGATGGAAGTATAAAAATGTTGAAATCATATTATTAAAAGATTTTAGCATTTTAGATGTGTAGGTTTTCACTAAGAATCAGCTCATTTGTATTATATAATAATTTAAAAAAATATCGAGTCAGATTTTTTTCTTTTAGTTAAATATTTATTAGTATGCTACTTTAATTTCTTCCAGCCAAATTTAACAGTATCCAAGGTGTATAGGTTTAGCCTGACTGAGATAAATTCTATTTAGATTTCATTTATTTATTATTAAACTTGTATGCCTCTCATCTCCCCAGAAGTGAATCTAGGCAGCTGTCAGATATTCCATTAAAATGCACTAGAAAGCATTAAAACAACAAATATATTCCTTTCTTACAGTAAGTTTATTCTATTGCTTTAGGCAAATGCAGAAAAACTCTGCCGTACTTTTGAAGATCATCTCAGTGAGGCCAAGACTAAAGTGGATGAAATGACTCGGGTGATAAATGATCTAACTGCACAGAAAGGGAAGCTACAAGTTGAGAATGGTAAGTTATTGGACAGTTCTGTACAATTCTTATTAATTGTTGTGTTATATCTTACTTTTTCTCAACACAAATCTGCCTCAACCTATATATCTCAACATCTCAGAACAGCTTTTTCTAGAGTGTTTTAAACAACTAGGCACAATGATAAGTTATGGGAGGTTTCATGGAGTTTGACTTGAAGGAAGACTCTGTGGAGCACAGCTGTTTAAGACACTGGACACATGCCTTTTGACTGCAGACTGTATTCTGCTGAAAGGGCAGTTTATTTAGATTCTTATTTAAAAACTTTAAAAAATGGTACCTGGGAGAAGATGTCTTACTTTTTGCAGGGAACAAACTTGCATGTCACTAATAAAACAGCACTCTTTGTATCAAAGGTTATTTCAAAGAAAACAGAATATTTAGATCAGACTGAAATTAACTGTAGGCTGGCGACTTACTGTGAACATGTCCTATTGATTTCCTTGTATCTACTTTTATATTTGTATCACTTTTATACTTTTGATATGTTCAAATGACTAAATCAATAAAACCATTCTATCCTATTCTGTTCTGTTCTATTCTTAGTCCTCGACTAACAACAGCTGATTTAGTGTCAGTTCAAAGTTACAACAGCATTGAAAAAAGTGTCTTATGACCATTTTTCACCCTTATGACTGTTGCAGCATCCCCATGGTCAAGTGATTTACATTCAGATGCTTGTGTTGTGACTCAGGGTCAGCCTGTGGGTCCGACAGCCGGTTCCGATGTATCGGAGGACTCAGATGTGGGGGAGGAGGGAAACGAACCGGCTGATGATGATTTGGAGACTTTGCAGAGTCCTCAGCCGGGAACCTCTGCTCAGCTGTGTGAGCCCGAGAGTGCGGAGGATGATGACCCACAGCTGGCCCTGTTCAAGGACGCCCGACGCAGGAGGCAGTCGAGCAGGGACAAACAAAGGAAGGCTATGGGACTCCTCGGGAGGAGGCACAGGGAGACCACGCCCTGAGCTCTCTATTAAAGGAGTGTTTGGGGAGGGGCTGGTTGCTGAAAGCAACTCTTTTCCATTTGAGAAGTCAAGCTCTTGTATTCTTGTAACAGTGTAATTAACACTTGGCAGAAGCCTTTTGGTCTTGGACGCTTTCCAGACTCTTCTTTTGATTAGGGGTGCGAGAAGAGGGCTGGTTCAGAACAGCTTGACAATTGGTCCATATTTATCATGGTTGCAGTGTCCTGGGGTCATGTGATCATCTTTTGCAACCTTCTAGAAGGACTACCTTCTATTCTATTCTGTTCTGTTTTGTTCCATTCCATTTTGCCTGGGTATCTTTTCTTTTATTTATTTATTAAATTTATATGTCATGCCTTTTGCCCATAAGACAACTCTTATTTATATTATCCTAATCTCTATGACAGTATTTCTTAATTTAGCAATTTTAAGCTATGTTGACTTTATCTCTCCTCCCCCACCTCCCCCACCCCCACCCCCACCCCCCACCAAGAAACTCAGAGGTTTTGAGGTTGAGAAATACTGCTCTATGCATTTACCAGTGGACTGGGAAAATGCTGAATTTGTTGAATAAGCAAGAAGTGCAATTTAAACTCTAATACAGCAGAGTTCTGTGCAGAGCAGGCTGCACAGTAAACGCAAATTATTGTGTAGTGGGTCCGACGCAAGAAAGAGACGCCAGCCAGAGTGTGAGTTCAGCTCTTTATTGGAGGGGATGGCCCACTGGGGAATGAGGGTTACCTGGCCTCCTTAAATACCTAGTCAGGTAAGCGGACAGCCAATGGGGTTGGCCCTAGGTTTCTCGCCGAAACTGGGTTTCCTGCCAAAAACTGTTCAGGCCAACACCCCCTGGTGGCTGTTGCTATGCAGGTGCCTGCATACATAACACAAATGCTCTTCAGAATTCTGGTTGAATGTGAGGAAAGGGCTAGGGGCAGCATTCATACTGTCTTTGTTGAAGTTTCTACATAGCTGAGCATCTAAATAGGCGAACAATATACTTTTTTATCATATACACTATTGCTAATTGAAATTCAGCTTTTAAAATTGAACTCTTTGTCCTGAATACCATAGCAACCCACTTGGCTATTAGAGAGATAGTTCTTATTAGTGTGTTTAATAATTTTTTAAAAGCAAAATACTATTCAAAATAAGAATGCATCGAATACTTGCATTTCTTTAATGCCCACAAAGCAGTTCTATAAAGTCAAAACCATTTGATGAGGGAAAGGGTTTGCTCTTTGAATCCTGGACACTGGTTTATGAATTTATATAGAGGTTTTTGATTAAGGATTCCAAACAGAAATACTAAACCATGCTTCCACTCTTTGTTTCAGTTTCTGCATGCAAGAATTTGTTTGTTTGCAATAAGTATTCATGTATGGTAGAAGTCAATGGAGATGCATTTGTAATGAAACTGAATATCCTGACTAGCACTGCTACTATATGTGCATTATGCATTGACCTGAAGCTTCACTTTTATGCATTTTTTCAGTCCAACATCACATTGTTTTTCTCCTTTGCTTTCTCTGTGACCAGAGGACTTCTTGGTTTCCTAACATAACTCCAATTTTGGCAAAGTCTGAGCCAGCCTGCAAATGTTTTGTACCATGAAACACCCAATTTACTATCTCAGACCATCCCATTGTGTCTGAAGGGCAATCTTACTTTAGAATAATCTGAACTGATAGAATATTTGCCTCAAGTAGCAAAATTTATTCCATCTTGCTTTCCTGTCATAAAAATCATATGCTTATTATTGTTTTTGATACCTCTCTGGCAGGTGAATTTACGAGGCTGCTGGAGGAAAAAGAATCATTTATCAACCAACTTTCTCGAGGGAAATTGTCTTTCACTCAACAAATAGATGAACTTAAAAGGCAGCTAGAGGAAGAGACCAAGGTAATGCTTTCATTAGGAATCCTGACATGATTCTGAGACAGTCAGAGAAAATTTCTCATTTTATGATAGTTTGTGAATAAGTCCAGAATCACATGTCTCATGTCAGTGCAATGGAAATTCACTGATCTGCATAACAGGACAAATTGATCCATTACTGTTTTCGATTTGTGTAAATCAAATCATTATTTGTCAATATTTGTGTAAATAGCAATAGCACTTAGACTTATATACTGATCCAGTGCTTTATAGCTCTCCCTAAGCAGTTTACAAAGTCAACATATTTTCCCCAACAGTCTGGACCATCATTTTACCCACCTTAGAAGGGTGGAAGGCTGGTGATAATCAAAATGCTAGCAGTTGGTAGAATTAGCCTGTAATACTGCATTCTGACCACTGCACCACCACAGCACTTAAAATACAGAATGGGATTATAAATTCAGAATAAAGGTCGTGATAGTTGTTATGGATCAAGTAATATAATGTAACTGATGAGAATTTCACGTCTAAAAGGTAAAAAGCAAAACTGGAAATCAATCACAGGAACTTGCTAGTTACAATTCCAATTGTAGCTCCTTTTTCTGCTACAAAATGTGCTAATTCCAATTTCTTTATCCTGCAGTCCAAGAATGCTTTGGCCCATGCTCTGCAGGCTGCTCGCCATGACTGTGACCTCTTGCGTGAGCAGTATGAGGAGGAACAAGAAGCTAAGGCTGAGCTGCAGAGGGCACTTTCTAAAGGGAATGCAGAAGTAGCACAGTGGAGAACTAAATATGAAACAGATGCAATCCAAAGAACTGAAGAGCTGGAAGAAGCTAAGTAAGAGACATCAAAGTTACTGCTTAAATTTTCACTATATCCTTTTTATAAACTGGCATGAATACATGGAAAGGAAAAGTAGAACCTAGTGGTGAGACTATAGCAGAAAACATAAAGCAGTTTTATGTAAACATGTAAACCCCTGATGGTATTGGGAACACATTTTGCCAATATGTAACAAACCAAGTTCAATTGCTTGATTTTTTTGTAAAAATCAGAAAAATTTTCAATGGGTTAATTTATTATGAATATCTGCTATTAGGAAAAAATTGGCAGCTCGTCTCCAGGAGGCAGAGGAAGCCATTGAGGCTGCCAATGCCAAATGTTCATCTCTGGAAAAGACAAAACATCGACTGCAGAATGAATTGGAGGACATAATGATTGACTTGGAAAAGGCCAACTCAGCTGCGGGAGTTCTGGACAAGAAGCAGCGCAATTTTGACAGGATGATTGCAGAATGGAAACAGAAGTATGAAGAGTCCCAAGCAGAGCTTGAGAGTGCCCAGAAGGAATCTAGAAGCCTCAGTACAGAATTATTTAAACTAAAGAATGCATATGAAGAAAGCCTAGACAATACAGAAACCTTAAAAAGAGAAAACAAGAATCTCCAAGGTAGGTCATTTGTTATTAAGGATACTGCAGGGAAGTCATGAATAATTTGCATAAGGAGCTCAGAAGCCTTAACCCACAAAGATACAGAGCAATTTGCCTTCCTGAAAGTAGGGTAAATAAAGTTCCAGGTATAATCTGGACTTATTTGTATGGAACTTCACCTTTGAAGTACCAAAAAAAGAACTTTCATATCAGATGGATTAACTTTCGTAGAGTATCCCTAAAAAGTCTTATTTACTATGGAATTTGCCAAACACATTAAGTTTCTGTAATGGTAGAATAGACAGATATCTAATATAAAACTATGAATAGCTTTCAATAAAAAAAACTATGAATAGCTGATACTGATTTACCAGAACAAAGGAACACAGTGTCCACACATAGTGGAGCTGGATACCAAAACATAAAAAAGTATGGCTCAGAAAATACGATTATTTTCACTGAAATAACCCACTGTTAAATAATCCATGTCCCTCTTTATATGTGAACCACACAATCTGTGACTCATCATTTCAGAGACATTTCTCACATAAAGAGAAATAGAATGAACAAGGGCAGAAAAACAGCAAGAGCAGGAGTGACTTCCAACTTCCTGCCATGGCAACTATGATGGGACAGGTCTTCCTGGCTTCCGGAAAGCTAGGGTGGGACCATTCTACTCAACTTCTGGGTGACAGCAATACTTAAACAACCACAAATTCAAGGTGCTGGTTATCACCTATAAAGCCCTACATGGCCTGGGTCCGGGGTATTTGAGGGAACACCTGCTGCCGGCATCAAACGCCCTTTGCCCAGTGCGCTCCCACAGGAAGGGTCTGCTCAGGGTCCCGCCGGTAAGAGATTGCCGGCGGGTGACACCCAGGGATAGGGCCTTCTCAGTGGGGGCGCCTGCCCTCTGGCACCAGCTGCCGGTGGAGCTGAGGACTGCTCCCAACCTCCGATCATTCCGCCGGGGCCTGAAGACCTGGCTCTTTGAGCTCTCGGGCCCAGGCTGAGGAGACATTCATTTTAATTGGGGTTTTAATAGTACAGGGTTGATTTGATATTTTTTAAATTGGGTTTTAACTTTTGTATGGTTGATTTTTAACTCCCTGTAAACCGCCCTGAGTCCTCAGGGAAAGGGCGGTATATAAATGCAATAAAATAAATAAATAAATAAATAAATTTGCTCATGGGAGTCATGGGTTCTGGAGTTTGGACTCATTCTGTAACTTGGCTCATTTGAGGTAATTAGTTCAAAAATTGGTGCCCTGTGATGCACTGTTTCACCCAATTAAAGTTTACAGACATAAAAGTTGTAGTTGTTTGTAAATAGATGGAACAAGCATATGAAAAGGGGACATCGCATTTTTTGTCATGCTTCTGACCTAAGTCAATTCATAATGAATATTCTTCAAAATAGTAATATACTATTATTGTATGATCAATATTTCCTTACAGCTTATGTACTCTAATGATAATATAGCACCTTCTTTTCATCAATAGTAACAAATAATAATAATAAATCTTGGATGATACTTAGAAAATATATACATTGGCAAAATCTCCATCGGTCAGTTACAAAAAGCCAAACTGCTTAGATATGCACATATAGTATACTAGGCCAATACATTACGACACCCTAGGTTCTTAGGAAGAATTCAATGTGTATGAAGTCCAACACCAGCTAAGAATTAGAAATAATTTATTTGATAATTGAAGGGGAAAGAAATTCAGATGTAGGGACAGGAATTCAGACGAAGGAAAAAGAATTCAGACCTGAGTCGATAGAGAGCTTTGAACCAGCCAGGCAGCCTCATCTCCAGAAAAAGAACTCCCCCGAGCACTGCCCGCTGAACTTTTATTCACCTCCAATCTTACAAAAAACTACATCAGTCTCACACAAAATAGTATACACAGAAATAATTGGATACTCAGGTGCCTATGAGATCACAGAAAAACAAGGTAGCATAAGATGTATGTGAAGTCTTTATCATAGCGTTTCCCAAACCTCCCACATGCCAGGCCCCCCTCCCAGCCAGGAGAGTGTGCTCTGCACTGAAACTACAGAGAGGCCCAACTAGGAAGGCACGGAAAGGCTGAAAGGTGAAAAGCCAAATTCTTGGGAGACCAAATTCTGGCCGTTCCCACAGATAATGATCAGCCAAAAGTAAAAAAAAATACAACACCAAAGTAAAATTGAATAGATGAGATAAACTATCAGCATAATATATATATATAATGATTAATAAAAATGTGACATACACTGCTATAATGCATTAATTACTTTTACAAGTGTAAATCTAAAACATTACAGACTGTGAAGTTAAAAAAACATATAATCTAAAAAAATAGCTGGTACATGATAAATTGAAAGTGATAAATAAAACAGAAGTGATTTTTTCCCCTGTAACCAGTTATGCATTTTTCATGGTGGCAATACAGAATTTAGCTACTGCACAGGTGATAAGCAGTTTCAAATCTTCTAGAAGATAGTTCACATGGAATTGTCTAGTCTTCCTGGAAATGTATATATTAGGGGCAGAATATAAGCATACTTGATGGCTGTAGTAATACATGTGAAATGGTGTCAGTCTCTTTGATGCTGCATGGGCAGGTATGCTCAGTTAATAGGGTTTGGAGTATCACTCTTGCAGCAGTGCAGATGGCAAGTTCTTATGTCTGACTTAAATGCTATTCTCAGCTTTGGGAGAGTTAGACATTGTAGATATCTTGCTGGTTCCCAAGTGTTCTTATTGGTCCAAGTGCTCTATCATGTCCATTTTTTAAAATATGACCAGAATATGATCCATGAATGAAAATCATCCTCAAAAATAACAGTATGGTTATACAAATATCTCATATTTATCTGGAAGTTGTTTTAATTGATGTAACTTGGAGATTCTTTTTATTCTGCCTTGTAGGAACCAATGATGCATTGTAATATGTACTCTACATGGGGCTACCCTTGGAGTGTATCTGAAAGCTTCAATTGGCTCAAAATTCAATGATCTGTATGGTTTTGTGCAAGCCCAAATTAATGAATGTTTCATCTCTTTTGCAGAGCTGAGATTTATTGGCTGCTGATTTGCTTCTGGGTGCAATTCAAGGTGCTGGTTATCACCTTTAAAGGCCTACATGGCTTGGGACCAAGTGATTTGAAGGAGTGCCTTTCTCCAGTTACATCTATCCACCCCACTAGAGCAGGAAGCAGGGCATGTTGTGTGTCTCACCTCTTAAAGAAATTCATCGGGTGGGACCAAAAATAGGGCCTTCTCCTGCTCCCTCCCCATGAAACAAGATTCCCCTGCAGATAAAGTTTGCCTCCACCTTGTTACTTTTTCAAAAGACCCTGTGGACATAGTTCTGTCAATGAACTAGGGGACCTAAGTTGATACTTAGGTCAAGTAGCTGATCAAGTAGCTTATTTGATTTGTTTGCAGCCACAGGGGCAGGTGGAATGGGGTTATTTTTTGGGGGGTGTTCAATTCAATTTAATCCATTACTGTATGCCACCCAGAGTTACTGAAATGGACAGCCATATAAATTTGTTAAATAAAATAAGCATTCAACATCTTTCA
This sequence comes from Vipera ursinii, assembly GCF_947247035.1. NCBI lineage: Eukaryota > Metazoa > Chordata > Lepidosauria > Squamata > Viperidae > Vipera > Vipera ursinii. The sequence continues at coordinate 34,877,263 of NC_139514.1, read as the reverse complement.
GCTTTTCAGCACACACGGACACAAAAGAGTACACATGCATGCACACAAACATTGGTTTAGAAGAAAGGAAGGACTTCTGATCCTTATTCTTTCTTTATTGTTTTTAAAAATTCTTACAGAGGAAATTTCAGACCTAACCGATCAGATCAGCGAAGGAAACAAGAACCTTCATGAATTAGAGAAAATGAAGAAACAGACTGAACAAGAAAAAGCAGAAGTCCAGCTAGCCCTGGAAGAAGCTGAGGTAAGATAAAGATTTGGACAATCTTTTTATAGATACACCCAGACAGCAAGAAAAGACAAGTCATGATGCAAACTCTGCCCCTTATACAGTATATTTCTGCATGACATCATGATACGTACATGTATGAAATGGTGCAGCTTGCATCATGAATTATCACTTTGAATCATTGAATTAAGAGATAACATTTTCATATGCTTTTGTCATTGTAGTTATTGTATAATATAGTCCTTCAAATAAAATAAAAGCAATTTACCTGTATGGGCAGTAACCATCTCTTGCCAGGTGACTTAAGATATGGTTCCTGGTTAAAATATTGTATAGGATTTTTTTTCTTTTTTGCTATGAATGTTTGGCATGTATTTCTCAAATATTTTCAGGAAAGACCTTGAAAAAAAAACCAGCTGGCTAGCAAATGATGTTAGAAACAGATTTTAAAATCCTCAGCTTCTTTAAAATGTACTAAAAGTGGCGAATTGCTTCCCCATATGCAGTTTCTATGCCATTGTTAAATTCCTTCATAAGAATATTATATATTTATATATATTTATATTTATTTGATTTTTATACCGCCCTTCTCCCGAAGGACTCAGGGCAGTGTACAGGGCAATAAATATCAAAAATACAAGATACAAAAGTAAAAAAAAACATTAAATAATTGTGCCCGATGCAATAAATTAGTTAAAATCAATGTTAAAACCCCAAACCCATCAGACCAGGCCGGCTTGTTCAAATAAGTAAGTTTTTAGATCACGTCGGAAGGAGCAAAGGTCGGGAGCCATCCGGAGCTCAACCGGTAAGCGGTTCCAAAGGTCTGGCGTGCCCACAGAGAACGCCCTCCCCCTGGGGGTCACCAGTCGACATTCTCTGACCGGTGGCACCCTGAGGAGGCCCTCTCTGTGGGAACGCACTGGACAAAGGGAAGGACGCCGGCCGCAGGTGCTCCCGTAGGTAATCCGGACCCATGCCATGTAGGGCTTTGTAGGTCATCACCAGCACCTTGAATCTCACCCGGAGGGCAACTGGGAGCCAATGCAGCTCACGGAGCAGAGGTGTAACATGGGACTATCGGGAGACCCCCAACACAACTCGCGCAGCTGTATTCTGCACCAGCTGAAGCCTCCGAGTGGTCCTCAAGGGCAGCCCCATATTAAACATCCTTGTAAGAGGATGTGTGTGCACTTGTGTAGATGTTTCTGAACTGCAACTCACAAGCTTATAATGAGAAATCTTGGAAGCTTTAGTTCACCTTTAGTATCTGAAGCGCTGCTACTTACCAATCATTACTGCTGCCAACTTAACCGATATGGAATAGACTAGTGATATTATGTAACTTGGCCAATACTTTCCTATTAGAAAGGAACTATTTCTAAAACTTTGTGGTACCTAAAATAATAAACAAAATTGTGTGTCACCATGCCCCCAGCATAAAACTAATGAGTTTATGATAGAGGAACTTCTGTGATTGGTGGCTGTTGTAATGATGGGAAAAACCCCAGAGGAATCACAGGAGCTGATTTCTTTTAGATACACTTGCCTATGTCAGAATGGGGCAACTTGCCGCAGCCAGCTTGCCACAGTCAACTTACCATGGTCAATTCACCATGGCCAACTCAGCACAGCCAATTCTTCATGGGACAATTAGCCATGGCCAACTCCCCATGGGACAACTCGCTGCAGAATGATTCAACAATTCAATATAATTATTTAAAGTAATTTAAAAAATATTTTATTTTTTGTCATTCACATTTCATTTTGTTCCTCCCCTGGTATCCTTTCTTTAATGATTATATTTCACTATTTATTCGATATTAGTGTAACTCTTGTCCCTCAGCAAGTTGTCCCATGGCAAGTTGTCCTGTGGTAAGTTGGCTGCGGCAAGTTGTCATACACCTTGCCCACGTACACCTTAAGTCAGAGATAGGCTAGTGGGGTTTAGGGATATGTCAGTATCTATCTGGACTGGTCAAATGATTTTCTTACAAAATAAAAAGTGTTTGTAAGAGTTGGGATGCAGTCAAAAAAAGATTGAGGAGTGGAAGGTCAGAATCCCATGGAAGAACAGCAACTCAGGTAACCAGCAGAACCAATTACAACAGGGGTGTCAAACTCAATTTCATTGAGGGCCGCATCAGCATTGCGGTTGCCCTCAGGGGGCCGGGTGGGTGTGGCCAGGGTGGGCGTGGCCTGCTGGGTGGGTGTGACTAGAATGCGTATGGCCTGGGTGGGCGTGGCCAGCTCTACATTGTTCGTATCAAGAGTGCCTATGGGGGCCCGGGCAGGAGTGGGACAGATCTGAGGGTCTCTGGCAGGAGGAGGGTCTCTGGGCCAGGGCCAAGGCAGTGGGGGCCGTTCCCTCACTGTTTCCAGGATGGCTTCGCGGGCCGCATGAAACCACTTCGCGGGCCGCATCCGGCCCCCGGGCCTTGTGTTTGACACGTCTGAATTACAACAAAGTTGATACAGAAAACATCATTTCAGCTTGCCTTTCCCACATTATCGATATGACCTAAATGGTTCATAGGCCTCATTATGCGAATATCATTTTTAGAACTGAGAATCACTGAGAGCACATCCAGAGGAAGCGATGCGCTCACAGTGGGGTGAAGAGGTTGTTGGGATGGGCCCATAGTCATGAAGGAGCTCTAACCTGGGCTGCAAATATTCAGATCTCTTTGCTACCAGAAGTAGTTGTCTGATATTTGCCTCCCAAATCTGGTAGTCTTAATGTTGTATAAATAAAGCCTTAAAGTCAATGTTGAAAGAGTTCTCTTAAGACTGGGAACTTGAAAACAGTTGTTCTGTATGACAGATAATTTGTTGGGAAAGGTAAATTAGTAAAAAACAATTAAGGATCAAATTTGCATAATTTTAAACTGACTTTGCATTTAACATGCTAATGGCATCAGCCAGGGGAGATGATAATTATCCAAATCAAAGAAGGCAGACAGAGGGACGCTCTGATTCTTTTTCTCCTCTACTGTAATTTTGAGGGAAATCCTGGCCTTCGAATTCAGGAAATTCCTGCCGTGTCCCAGTGAAGTGTAGCTAATACCAGCTTCTGAGGAAGTACTTTTCTTAAGACTTCATCAAAAGAAGAAAGGGCTAAATCTTCTCTTCCATCTGTTACAATGAGATAATTATCAGTTGCATATCTAGAGAGAGCTTCAATTTAAAAAGGTTGTAAATGCAAATACATATTTCACATTAGGTAGCTTGCCAATTTACTACTTCTGACTTGTTCTGAGGACATATTCATAAATGCATGCTTACTCCTGGTTATTTTAGCCATGGTTTACCTAATTGATCCTGGGCACAATAGGCTGAATTATAAACTAAGCATGCACCCTGTGGTTGCCCAACATGCTAAACTATATTGCAATTCTATGTGTCATGTGAACAAAACATAATCTACAAGCAAAAGTTGGAGTTTGGTCAATTTGCCAATGAAGCTTTGGATCAAAAGTAGCTTTTTACAATTGTGGGGCCTTTATTGCTCTTGAAAGTGGTGTTTTTATGCCTCATCCCAAAGTGAAAATAAATTTGGAAATCTTATTTACTTTTTACAACCTCTTGGGCAATCTGGAAAAGTGAAAATGGCTATAAAGCCATGTAATTATAGTGCTATATAGATTCAGAGATAAATGCTTCTTGTTCTTTGGCTGTAATCCAAATTCTCATGTTACCCAATTGGCCAATAAGATATCCAATATTGTTGTAAATGTACAAGTATGGAAAAACTATTATATTTAAAAATCACATTCACTTGCCTTGGCTGTAAATATCCAGGTGTTTTCTGCCATCTAATTGTTGGAAATTTCCAGCCAATACATGGTTTTCTGTGTTTTTGTAAAATGGTAATCATCAGGTTGATTTAATCTTTTAATATCTATGTTCATGTGTGCTCTCTTAAGTATAATTTGGTGTATCTGATTATGATCTGTTTACACAACAAGTTAACTGAATACATTCAATAGCACTGTCATGTATTAAAATTTTAAAAATCATTTATATATTTTAAAAGGGACATACACCATTTCTTTATCTAGCAGTATTTGGAATGCACTGATACTGAAAATAAGCTCTGAATAAGCCATATGTATCATTTTATTAATCTGTCTTTCTTTTTTTAAAATTTTGCAGGCTACCTTATATTTTGCAGGGATTTCCCCATCAAATAAAAAGGTTTTTGGTATTACAGCAGAGGAACAGCATGCTTGTATATGTATATGTATATCTATATGTATATGTATATGTATATGTATATGTATATGCATATATAGTATGCATATGTATATGTATACATAGTATATATATATACATATATGTATAGTATGCAGAGAGAGAGAGAGAGAGATACTTCAATATGTAATATATGCAACACAGATAGAACAGGGTCTACCTGAGCATCATATATCCGTTGTAGTGATTTGAAAACTTCACCTTGATAAAACAGTCTAGAATGCAATCTGGCATGCTCATTAAAAAGAGCTGTTCCATAAAACTACAAGGAAGATTTTTCTTTTTGTTTTCTAAACAATGCCTTTTACGTATAGTCATCCAGTGCTAACAACCAAGGGCCATGTATGCCCTCACAGTGTCTTTCTGGTGGACTCTATTGCCAATTTTGAAAACCTGCAGGAGATATTCAGAAACCGTCATGTAAGCACTGAAATAGGCTTAACCTGTTATTGTTGTTGTTGTTTTTAATCCACTGCCCTATCCAGTACAGTCTGCTTTCCCCAAGTGTTCATTGTGATCCCTTGCCCATCACAAGGTGAAGAAACATTTTCTCAAAATTTTGTTGCCCTTCGCCTTTTGTCCTGCATGGTAAAGGTCCATCTCAATCACTTAATACATGGTCATACATCGTGCTATTCTTTTCCAGAGAAAAACAGCATTATGTATTTCACAAATACAGAAAAAAATGGGAAAACATAAAAAAAATTAAAGACAGCTGAAACGAAGAGAAAATCTAACTAGAACTAGATTCTTATTTCCAGCATGTTCATATATTAATTCCTACATTGTTTTTGCTCTTCAATATTGTAGTCAATAACTTCTAAATTTAACAAATGAGGTCCCACAATAGTTGCCATATATTACAGATGTTTTTATGAATATGAATGTGTGTGAGAGAATAAAGACTGGGGATTGTGGGTATGAGCACTTAATAAATCATAAACAAGTTTCTCTACAGTCCCTTATATGAACAAAAAATGTTTCTTAAAATGATTCCATTTGACAGATGACTAAAATCAAATAAACATGTGCCTTCATTAGCAATACTGTTGCTTACAACCCATTGACAGAGTTGTACTAGAATAACAACATCTGATAAGCATATATATCCACAGATTGAATTTGCTTCATTTTACAAAATTTCAGGGTATAATATCTAGTCAGATGGCATAACACTTTATAGAAAAACAAATGTTCAGTCCACATCAAAGTCAAGAGGGAAATAAATGAATTATACTGTTCCTTCTGCTGCACAATGCTCTATTTTAAAAACCAGTTTAAAATGCAATAGGGAACTAAATTAGAAAAATAAATACAATGAAAATTATTGCAGGATTTTATATTTTTGTTTTCTGTTAAATAATTAAATTTAGCCTATATTTAGAATCTTGGCCACAAAATCTAAAATATTCTTAATAATTATGAATTGTCTTTTGTAAATTGAAAAAAAGTATTCATTAGTTTCTTGGTTTTGATGAGTGAAAGCTCATCCGATTCCATAACCCTTTTTCCTGTCATTCCTCAGCACATACTGTATTTTTGCATAGTACACTACCACGCAGTTTATTCATGCTAGATCTTAATGCCAGCCATAAAAGCCTCTATTTTAATATCTGCAACAAACAGAAATGAGCAAGTGAATGAAAATATATAATCTGCATATGCAAATTAAAAAGAAATGGAAAATAATGTATCATGTTCACATAAAAATGCACAGGTAAATATTTTAGTGCTATTATAGGAAACTTTGATAACCCGGAGGGAATTAACCTTCAACTTTACTACACACCCGTGTGTACCTGCTATGGCTAAGGGGACACTTAATCTAGACAAAACAAAGGGTGTCTTACAGAACATGTACTGCTAAGCCAAAAACATTTTGCTACCAGAAGAGGATATCAGATAATATCTTGTTATCATCCTGATATCAAGTCAAGTTGTGGGGTCATTCAAAAGCAGTTATTAGAATAAATTACATGTACCTCTTCTCATCCTGGCAGTAAAAATAAAACAGTAGTAAATCAAATTACTAACAGATTGCTCCCTTTTTATGATACCCAAGCTGAATTGCCCTGATGGACATTTCATTCTATTTGATGGTAGTTTCATCTAATGATTAAAATAGGACAGAGCTGTCAAACTCGCAACGTTGTGACTTTTTTGCCATTGCCGGCAATGTGGTGGGTGCGGTTTTGCTATGATGCATTTGGCCTGTGGACATGCAGTTTGTCATCCCTGAAATAGGGAGTCAGAAAGGAAAAATCTGAGTTCTAGTCCTGCCTTAGGCAAGTAATCAGCTGAATGACATCGTACCAGTCACTTTGTCTTAGCTCTTGAAAGAAGGCAGGCACCTCAGAGCCTGCACAACAAAACATAGAAAACTGCAAGGACTGATCTGTATAGTCACCAGGATTCGACACAAACTTTAAGGCATCTGTAAACAAACAAAAAAATCAGGTAGGGCCAAGATGAAAAGATTACCTGCTCCAAGTAACCCTTGCATGTAAAAATGTTGCAAACTGGTGCTAATTATGATAAAAATACCTTTTGTCTGTGCTTTTCAGTATTATCATAATGATTGCTCTGCAACTGAACAGAATATTAGATTGTTCCTTTCAGCTACCACAGCATATGGTGTGGTGATTTTTCTTTTTTTAAAAAGACATTTAACCTTAATTTATATTGTGCATCTTTATTAGGGAGCTCTGGAGCATGAAGAAAGCAAAACATTACGTTTTCAACTGGAGCTTTCCCAAATTAAAGCAGATTTTGAAAGAAAATTGGCAGAAAAAGATGAGGAAACTGAAAACTTCAGGTACAATATGATAAACGTTTATACAACATGTCATACAAAATACACGACTGGATTGGTACTAACTGCAAACAATATGTGGAATTTTGGTTTAGAACCTTTCTCTTAAGCACTGTTCAGGAGTTCATTATTGAAAGCACTCAACATATGGGCAGTGTCAGGGCCCACTTCAAAAACCTCATCCTAAGAAAGCAGAACTCGTGGAAGCAGTTTCTTCCAAAAGGAAATTTTATTAGGAGAAGCTGATAGCAGGCATAATAGACAGGATCTGAAGGTTTCCCACTCAGATCAATAGGTTAAAAGTGTCCCAAGCAAACCCCACCCAAAGTTCATTTGGTCAGTTCGAATGGGACAATCCCCAGGTGTTAAGTCCATTGTGGGAAAGAGCAGATAACGCCAGGCTGTCTCAGGGTTGCAGCGATGTTTTGTCGGCTCTTCATGCCTTCCCTTCCAAAAGTAGAGTTATACCAGTTGCCGGAGGCGCATTTCTTTCTGCTCCCCCTCCCCCCCTCTTTCTAGTTGACATCAAGGGGAAAAATAGTTCACAGAGGAAGTATGCAGAAACAGCAAACTGTTACAGTGTAGCAATAGAGGAAAACAGAGCAATAACCCACAGTGCTTTCCCCCGCTCCCCTCCAGGGGCATGGCAGAACCCAGAAGTATAGAAAGAGTAGAGTGTGAATTAAAGATAGAAAAGAGTCCCCTTAGCATATGGGTTCTGACAAGCAGTTTGGACAATCCTACCACCATCTTTCTGCAGGCCTGATTTTGATGTTGTCTGTGGCAGGTGCAAATGTCTGTATCAGGACAGCCTTCATATTATGACTCTATATGTATTACTTCTACGTAAGAGTTCTCAGTGTTCTAGCATTCCTAGAGTCCAATATCACCATCACTGATGATATTTATATGAATATGTGATATTAGCAGGTGATGTCATTTGACATACCCCAGTATGGGAGGTTATTTGGAGCATTTTCCTGTTGAAAAAGAGATTATTTTGATTTAAGATGACTGACTGCCCTTATTAATTTTAACATTGGCTGGATCCAGGCTGCAAAACTGTAGACAGAGTAAATAGCAGACATAAAGGCAGTTCCAATACTTTGTCTCCATCCCATGGTTATCTGAATTTTTGCCATCCAGATCTAATAGCCCCTAGTGCAGGGGTAGGCAACCTTGGCTCTTTTATGACTCATGGACTTCAACTCCCATAATTCCTGAGTCAGCTATGCTGACTCAGGAATTCTGGGAGTTGAAGTCCATGAGTCATAAAAGAACCAAGGTTGCCTACCCCTGCCCTAGTGCAACAGAATCTAAAAATTAGTTTGCAGAATGGGTAAATCTGTCAGATTTGTGTATTCATTCAAATAATTTTGAATTTCTCTCTCTCTGTGTCCTAGTTTGTAAATTCTGGTTAGTATTTTTAAAGAGAGAAAAAGAACACTGAACAGATTTCTACCTGAATACAATATTTTACGTTTTCCTAGTCTTGAGAGAATTGGCTTTTCTCTTCTGGACATTTATCATTAAAGTTGGCAAGACCGTCTGTAAAAGAGTAATAGCCAGTGCTTTTTTTGTAAAAGAAAAAGGTGCCGGAACTCACACATGTCATACAACCTGCCTTGCGTACCCTACAAGGTTCCATCCAAAAAAGGTGCCGGAGCGTTCTATGAGAAAAAAAGCCCTGGTAATAGCTATAATTTTACATCACAAATATAAATGAACTCATAGGGATTCAAGCCCAAACATTTAAGAGCTATACAATCAAAACCTTCTGAACAAATTTTCTTTCTTCACATTTCATTTTTTAATCTGTAATTATTACCCACACATGTATATGTTTTAAAAATAATAATAAGAGTACAAACTAAATTAGAGAAAAGAAAAAAGAAAAATCAGAAAAAGCTAAAAGTGAAATCAATTAAAAAAATAGAAAAAGGTAGAAAACACAAAAAGATTTAAAGAAAGATATACAGGAATGTATATGTATAAAGAAGTAACTTCTGCTTTTCTCCACAGCAGTTATAATTACATTTATATTTTACACTATTATTATTTTCACACTTATAATGTTATTAAGTTTCCATCCCACTCACAGTTCTAAACAAGGTTACTAAAAGGTAGACTCTATAGCAATTGGGGAAAAAGAACCATGAAAGAGATTATGATGCCAGTCTAGATCCAATGAGACCAATAAGAACTTACTATAGATACAAATGATCTATATTTCTTAACCATCATAAGATTTTTTTTCCATAGTTGTTCTGCCAGTAACACATTATGCAGAAGAGGGCAATTTACTTCTGCTTATGAATCTGCTGAACCATCTGCACATGCTGTCTTAATTTGCAAGAATGTTGTTAAGACTGATTGATAATTACTGTCTGCACAATATGTTGACAAAAGATATATTAATAAACAAAAGGAAATAAACAAAAAAAAACTGGAATCACTTTTTAAGAATTAAGCCAGACTGTTTTTTCTCTGATAGACAAAAACATAACAGCATTCCTGGTTATATATATCCTGTCCTCTACCATCTTCTGGAGTCCATTTAAGCTCACGCCTACTGCTTCAGTGACTCCATCCAGCCACCTCATTCTCTGTCGTCCCCTTCTTCTATTGCCCTCGATCTTTCCCAGCATTAGGCTCTTCTCCAGTGAGTCCTTCCTTCTCATTAGGTGGCCAAAGTATTTGAGAGGTAAAGATGAAAGGTATATCTATATAAAATATTATTTCAAAAATAGGAGAAACCAACAGCGTACAATAGACACACTGCAGTCTACCTTGGATGCTGAAGCTAAAAGCAGGAATGAGGCAGTCCGGCTGAAAAAGAAGATGGAAGGTGACCTCAATGAAATGGAAGTCCAACTGAGCCATGCTAACCGGCATGCTTCCGAAGCAACTAAGACCACACGCATCCTTCAGGCTCAATTAAAGGTATTCCATGAATATTGTTAATGAAATCTGTACATCATAACAACAACAGCAAAACTCCAACAGATGCAGATAGCATATAGTACTATGTTTCAAATTTGGCGTTGTAAGGAAAATTTCGAATTGCCAACCCATGGCGAGATACAAGTTTTCCCCCCTGTCATTCTAAAATAAAACAATAAGTCCACTTGGATAAAATAACATGTATGAGAAGATTGTTGGGTGTGGAGGAATAAAAAACAGTAGTCAGCCAGATTACTTGGCCTTTTCCACATATGTTATAAATTGCATTTTACAGTACATTGGCAAACATGGTTTACAGACTATACATTTGCCATTATATCTATCAGTATTTTTCCCCAACGAATGTGCAGCTTGAATAGTCTTAAGAAGCTCTATCTTTCTCACACAATTAATGCAATTTCAAGTCACTGAATCATATTAGTATACAAATTATAACAGGATGTAGTTCATATCCTTCCCTTCCATTTTAATTTTTCCTCTCTCCACTCCCTTAGATATAATGGTCATATTACACAGAAGAACAGGAAACATAAGCATGTAGCTATCTTTGTATGTATGTACATATGTGCCAGAATTTCAAATTTCTTAACTAAAAAAGAAAATTCAGATCTCTTTATATTGTTTGGAAATAAATCAGACCTTTTCGTGCATTTGTTAAAAACATATTTATTTTACTCTGAAAAGAAAAAAATACAAAACTAGATGGAAGTGAGGCATCAAAATATTTAAAAGTGGTAGAGCACTTTGAATTTCATCTTTCTTTCATTCAGCTTGTGTTATTTATTAAGTAAGTGGGCAAAAGAGGTAGAAGAGAGTTATAACTATCACTGTAGATGGCATATTCTGCTCACCTGTGAGAAGAAACCCCTAAGAAAAATCAAAATGTTTGGAGAATTTGCTTCTCAAGAAGCAGACATGGAAGCAACCAATACTTTAAGAAAACACAATTTTGAAATTGCTCTTAGTTCTCTTAATGACAATTATGTAGCTCAAGCTACTACCTGGCTACAGAAGTTATAGCTACTCCAAGATAATAAGAGGAAATTCTGAAAGTGTTTACATGATATTGGCTGATCTCAGTAAAAACAAAACACAGTTAAGCCTAGGTGTGAATAAAGACATCAGGAATTCCATGGCTGTAGCTAAAGACAGACAGACAGATATATGTGAGATTTCATCTTCTTTCAGGAATTGCAAGTGCAGCTTGATGATTCAACACACCTTAATGAGGATTTCAAAGAGCAATTGGCAGTCACTGATCGACGTAATACTCTTCTCCAATCTGAGCTGGATGAGCTTAGGGCTGTGCTGGACCAGACAGAACGTAGTCGTAAATTGGCAGAACAAGAATTATTAGAAGCCACTGAACGTGTCAACCTTCTGCACACCCAGGTTGGTTTGCCTGCCTGCTCTAGTATTCTTTTCTCTGTTTCCTGGTGGATAATAAATCCAACATTTCCCATAAAGGAATGATTTCTTTGTGGTTTTTTGTTGTGGAACAACATTCCTTTATATAGGAAATAATGGATTTATCCACCAGGGTTTCTTTCTGTGTGAATAGAAAAAAAAAGAATAAAGTATATATTACACACTGACCAATATTTTAAATTTTATCTTTTGTCCTCTAGGTCAAAGAAAATTGGCTTTGTACACTTATGTGACTGATCATTTCTTAAAAAAAAACCCTTGTGCTTAAGGGACTATTTACACATCCATTACTTGCTTATTTTCTGTTGGGCATTTTTCCATCCAAATTTTAAGGGTCTTCTGTGCTGCAGGAGGTTTGGATAATATCCAGATAATTTCAGTACAAGAATTATGTATCTTATTTAAATTCCTTTAAACCCTACTATTTCCATAAAAGTTGATAAGTCATAGCTCCTTCTTGTGGAAATAATGTATTTCCAAGAATATTGTCTTGGGTAAATTACTCTTTTCTTGTTTCCTGATGTTTTCTAAGTTATAGATTTGGCATATCAGCCAATATTGGTGATCTTTTTGCAAACTAGTTACATGAAAGAAGCCTTATAATAGCAAGCTTTCTAGAGGGTTTGTTTGTTTGTTTGTTTTTGCTTGCAAAAATGTGGAAGATTCTACTTTGAACCAGAAACTGACCTGATTTATTTTTCACCAGTGTGTCTCTTGGAAATAAGATGAGTTATGATATCAGGAATATGTATGAATAGGGCTACTCTTATACTTTATCTTATTGACACTTATCCCAGTGCTACAAAAGATCCTGTCCTAATGAACATTGCTTTTTCTTTTGAAATAAAAGAATACAAGTCTAATCAACCAGAAGAAGAAGCTGGAGAATGATGTTACTCAAATACAAACTGAGGTGGAAGAAGCTATACAGGAATGCAGAAATGCTGAAGAAAAGGCCAAAAAAGCAATCACTGATGTAAGTAGAGATCCCATTTTTTTATTCCAGCCTAAATCATTGCTTTGTTATTAACAAAAAAAATATTTAGACCATTATTATCTATGATTAGTTGTGAAAATTTATCTAGAGCTTGAAATTCCTATGTCCATCAAAATGAAAAGACTCATTTTGATGTTATACTATAGAACTTAGCATTTCACATCTTTATGTTATTCCAGGCAGCAATGATGGCTGAAGAACTTAAGAAAGAGCAGGACACCAGTGCTCACTTGGAGCGCATGAAGAAGAATATGGAACAGACTATCAAAGATTTACAGAAGAGACTTGATGAAGCCGAACAAATTGCTCTCAAAGGGGGCAAAAAGCAGATTCAGAAGATGGAATCGAGGGTATTTTTCCTTGAATTCAAATCAAGCAGTAGTTGCCTACTTCAGAAATGTGTACTCAGAACATAGTTCTGGCTGAGTTAATATTGTCATTTACAATACTTTGATTTAAAAGTACCTAGTATGTTTTAAAATAATAGAAAATAATATAAATAAATGATTACTATATTTACCCATCCTTTAATGAATTTTTAAAGCAGATATAACTCTTGCTATAACATCAGATTCAATCCTGAATTCAAGAACTGATTCTCCTAAAAAGCCTTCCAAGCAGATTCTATAAAATGTCTATCCATCAGCTTGGGTGCCAAACCTTCTACACAGTGGGGCAATTCCCCCGTAGGGTATCCAAGAATTAAAAAAAAAACATTCTACCTTTCATAGTGAACTTCCCTTATTTTTGCTTATTTCATTAGAGAGGAGCTTATGGATATATGTACAAATGCAATCATAACTTTCTAGAATACTAAACTATATTCTAGCACCAACTCCCCCTGTATGTCACATATATATATGTATTTGTTGTTAGTTGTGAAGTTGTGTCTGACCCATTGCAATCCCATGGACAACGTTCCTCCAGGCCTTCCTGTCCTCTACCATCTTCTGGAGTCCATTTAAGCTCATGCCTACTGCTTCAGTGACTCCATCCAGCCACCTCATTCTCTGTCATCCCCTTCTTCTATTGCCCTCAATCTTTCCCAGCATTAGGCTCTTCTCCAGTGAGTCCTCACACACTCCAAAATGTAGCTGGCTGCTTTCATGGGTCAGATCTTTAGTTTGTTTTCTTTTTGCCTATCTTGATCTCAGTCTGCTGTTGAGTCTCTTTCCTTCCACCTTCCATATTGGCTGAGCTGTGCATGGATTCTCTGGTATTTTAATTCAAAGAAAAACTAGTATATCTCTTCCTTAACTTAGTCTTCTATTTCCATATCATTTTCAAGGATTTTGTTTCTTGTCTCCTGTAATTTAGCTATGTAGCTACCTTGTGCTAACATTTTTGCAAATCACTGGGTTGCACAGATCCATAATCTCATGGACTAATATATATTAATAAATTCCTGAATTACAAACTCAGTGACACATAACCCATTTGCTTCACATATTTTACTGTAAAATGTAGTTTACAACTCACAACCTATAACTTACATCCTGTATTTCCCACCCCATTTGTAGGGACAAAATTCAGAAGAAAGTAGATAAATAGTATTATAATCTTTTGATAAAATTTGTTGTTGTTGTTAGCTGCGAAGTCATGTCTGACCCATCGCGACCCTATGGACAATGTGCCTCCAGGCCTTCCTGTCCTCTACCATCTTCTGGAGTCCATTTAAGCTCACGCCTACTGCTTCAGTGACTCCATCCAGCCACCTCATTCTCTGTCGTCCCCTTCTTCTATTGCCCTCAATCTTTCCCAGCATTAGGCTCTTCTCCAGTGAGTCCTTCCTTCTCATTAGGTGGCCAAAGTATTTGAGTTTTAGCTTCAGGATCTGGCCTTCTAAAGAGCAGTCAGGGTTGATCTCCTCTAGTTTGATAAAATAGGGACAGGATATCTGAGGAACCATTTGTCTCCCATAATTTTTCCCTGTCTGATATGAATGAATACAGCAGAATGAATACACTTCAGGTCCCTTCTATTAAACTGTCATCTTTGTGAGACCAAGGAAAAAATGCCTTCTCTATCACAGTCCCAACTTCTGGAACAGCATCCCATCAGAAATAAGGACTCTTAAGGTTATGAAAATCTGTGAAAAACCAGATAGGGTCCTAGACTTAGAATTGATGTATTATTGTTCACCTAGGGCCTCTATTTTGTTTTATTTGAGTTGTTTATAACATTGCTGTAGCCTGGGCTGTTGGTCTGGTTTGATATTATACCTGTTTTTATGGATTTTCCAGTTTTGGAAAATTGGGCAGCTAATAAACAAAATATGACAATGGGAATACAAGATCTGTGGAACCTTTAAAACTCTTTCCACCTACCAGAAAATAAGCTGAAGTAATACCATTCAAACATGAAGCAATATAACTGAATTTTAGCAGTACAGTGTTTAGGTATAAATGTTTAACTAAGAATGGGAAAGGTAACATCAGTTTTCTGAGAGATCCCCTCTGATGACATCATAGACTAAGTGGAAGATTATTGGTAACCAGGACAGTGAATTACAATGCAAAATTGTTCATCCTGAGCTTAGTGTTATGGTAAACCCAATTTAACAATATTTTTGTACTGGTGCAGATTCGTGAGCTAGAAAATGAACTAGAGGCAGAAGTTCGTCGAAATACTGAGTCTCAGAAAGGAGTCCGCAAATATGAGAGACGCATCAAAGAGTTAACTTACCAGGTAAGTGATCTTAAAAAATTGCAGTAAAATAACACATTTCTTTCCCCAGATACTATACACACATGTACATAAAGCAACATTTCTTTAGAAATTCTGAAGAAATATTGGCTGCAAAAAAAATCAACTTAAAGTATGCAAGTGATTCTGTCCTATATCTAGAATGCATAGCCAAAGATAGCTTTGTATTATGAAGAATAGAGACAGAGGTGTTGAAGAGAAAGAAAAAGAAAAGGTTCTACTTTTATTAGACCTTTTTTTTCTACTACCATTTCCTTCTAAAATCCTGAATGCTTCCTGATTAGAATGGAATGCAGAAATATCAGTGTGAATGTGCAAATGATAAAACATTTGTACAAGAACTACTTGTTTTTGAGGATTATTATTATAATAATAACTATATTATTCAAGGACAAAGAACTTTTTTAACCACAATAGAAGTTTATTTATTAGTATTGTTAACATTACTATAGCATAAGTTAATTTATTTTATTAATCTTTGTTAAATAATTTAGTATAACTTCTGTTAACTTTCAAGAATGGAAAACAGAAATGATTAATAGTATCAGTTAGAAAATAGAGTAAACATTAGGAGTCCATGATTGCTGTGTTGGAAGATGACATACTTCTTTCCATATTAAGTGTGAAGACTTTCCCCTAAAATGGTATTAAACTTAATTGTTCCTTAATTCAGCCAACTCAAAGTTGGAAAGTGGGCCTATAGTTCTTGTCCCAACAGAGGGTGTCAGTGATAATAATAATAATAATAATAATAATAATAATAATAATAATAATAATAATAATAATAATAATGTCATCTAGTCCAACCCCCTGCTAAGGCAGGAAACCCTATACCTTTTCAGACAATAAATATCACCTTCAGTTACAGCAGATGATGAAAATTGTAGATGTGCCCTTGATTTGTTTTTTTTTAAAAAATATGTAATTAAAATGTGCAAGTGTGTATTATTAAACCACTCATTTCTTTTCATGTGAACAGTTGTGATATTTTGGTTAATTTAAATACATACTTCATGTTTGTATTTTATTGCTTGCTGAAAGGAAAATCATTTTTTAATATTATTCCAGCTGTGGAAGAAACTGTGAATCTTTGCCTGTTCTTTCCTTGCCTCTCATTTGTTGATATAAAATAGAGCAGCCCAATGAAGGTCATCCTGAGCTACTTGGAGGAATAGCAAGATGAAATCTAATAAAAATAAAGACTTATATCTTTAAAAAAACAACATTTTGGTTAGCATTGTTAGGCTAGCATTTGTTCATAGTTCATGGCTGCTGATGTTAATCCTTTATTTATTAAAAGGCAGAAGAAGACAAAAAGAATTTGGCAAGAATGCAGGAGCTAATTGATAAATTGCAGCTCAAAGTAAAAAGCTACAAGCACCAAGCAGAAGAAGCTGTAAGTTGTATAGTATCATTATTGCACATTTATAATTTTTCATTTTTCTCCTAGATGTTATTAGATAGCACTTTTCTATCTTTTTATGGTATTTCCAAAAATTCTGGTGCTTTCCTAGATTGTCTTATGTTGTCCTCTTTTGTGTCAATGAGGCCATTTTGGCTAAAGAAATGCCCAAACATCAGAAACACAGGAAATTACAGTTAGAATGTGTACCATTGTATACAAATACAATTTCATCCTTTACAATTGAAAATGTATGATACATTATGAGATGGAATCATTTATCTTAGCATTATAAAAGATGCCATTTTGTTGTAAAAGAGTTCGTTCTATTTTCTGTTTCTACCTCAGTAGAGATTGCTTATTACCCTGCAGAACAGAAACAAAGCAATATGTGTTTACTGAAAGCTGTAATCCCATGGGGCATGAAGCAGTTTCATACACAACTTACACAAAAGATTTTCTCAAAAGTAGATCAGTCTTCTTACAGCAGTGCAATCTGTAGGTTAAATTTTTAAATTAAACTATGTTTCTTCCTTAAATTCTGGGTGTTATGTTTGTTGGGTCACAAATCCACTTATGTGTGTGCACTTACACAAAGAAAGATACTACAGTTTCTAACATTGCTTCCCTGTTTTGTGGATGCTGCTCAGTTCAAAGGAACACCTTTGGTAAATAAGGATGAAAGGAATTCCTCCCTTGAAAACTTCACACTGAACATGAAACTGTCCATCAAAAATTATATTTTGCAATCATAGGTCACAATAAATGTAAAGCAGAATAAATGGGTAAAAGGAAAATAGTGTAAAATGTAAATGATAAAGTAAATGAAGAATCCATTTTCATGCAAACTAATACCAGTATAACAGAAAATACAGCTTTGTAATAGACCTGAAAAAGGTTATATTAGTTTTCATTAGATTAGATTAAATTACATTTAAATGTAATTTAAATATAATAATGCAACACAAAAATAGGGCAAATTCAAAATCTATATTTAGCCATTACAAGAATGAAGTATTAAATTTTTAAAATAAATCTAGTCTGTCTATGACATGCTTGATCAGCATTCCATTCTGTACTTTAATGATGATAATTTTGACTTTATAGTTGAAAAATAATAATTCCCTGTATATTTATAAAATCTTAATTCTGCTTGCTGACGTGTTAATTCCACACTTTGATATCTGTCATTTAATTATTCAGCTCAGAAATCTTGATTTAGTCATAGTTTATTAAATAGACTATATATATTTGGGTCTATGCAGCAACCTAGGCTATAAAGGAGAAATGTAAAACCAAAACCATATGCAGCCCCTAAATGATACCCAGGTATATCAAAATAGAAATAGAAATTATCAAATTATATTTTTAAAGGAGGAAAAGCTTTCATTTATCATCCATTGATATGACTGAAAACATTTTTTTAATTTTTTTAATTTAGATTTAAATGCAGATGAAATAATGTCAAATTTGGGGTTTATCCTATTGAGAACCATTATTTCTATTAAAAAAATCCCTCCAAAAAGCCTCCTTTATAAACCACAATGGTTAGATTTATTCATTATGCTAAGCCAAAACCAAACAAGCCAATTGTGAAATGCAACTCAGTGTATCTGTCTGTTATTCTTAAATTATCCTGGACAGATTCATTACAACAATTGTTGAAAATCCTCTGTGTTTAGAACATTTGTTATTTTTTCCTATCTGTAAAAACTTTTGAATTTTGCTAGGCCATCTCTTCTCCAACTGAAGGCTTGAAATCAATATTCCTGACATCCAAAAGTCCCTCCTTAGTAACTTCATAGATTAGTATAAATAAAATTGCTTTCCAGCACAATATCATTAAATATTTAACAATGAATTACAGTAGCCTTTTCCAGCTTAGTGCCTTTTAAGGGTGTTGGATTACAATTCCCATAAACTCCTGGCCAGTAGATATAATAGAACTTTCAGTTCAATATATCTGAAAGGCAGTTTGCTATGTATAAACCTGATTTGTCTTGTCTGTGTGTTTCAGAGGACCTTTGTTTCTTGCTTGTCAAAGTCAAATATTGTTATATCCTTATATATTTTCCCCCAACAGGAATCTCAAGCTAATCAATACCTTGCAAAATATAGGAAACAGCAGCATGAGCTGGATGATGCTGAAGAACGAGCGGAGATTGCTGAATCCCAGGTTAATAAGCTCAGGACCAAGTCAAGAGACATTGGCATGAAAAAGGTATGAAGTGGAAGAAAATGATTCTGCTAGAATCTCTAAAAGAACAGCAAGGGAGACGAACAAGGGTAGGCAGTGCATCTAGAATCTGTCACTGAAATTAACTTTTTCCAGGGTAAAAGTCCTGATTCTCATCTACCCGTCCCCTTTAGAGAAGAAAGCCATTCCTGCCAGATTCATTCCTGTCAGATGGGATGAAACTTGAGATTCAAAAATGGAACACTGGGCTGCTAAATTAGACTTTTCCATCTCGGTGTCTTGGATTAAAAATCTCCATCATTTCTTATTTTTCAACCAGCCTACAGTATTCTCCTAATGCATCTGGAAAGCATCATGTTGGAAAAGACTATGCTAGGCTAGAGTAACAACCCACTCTTTCTGCACTTGCTGAGCTAAAAGCATTATATACTATATGAGTATCATTTGAAATAAAGTGCTGTTGAGCACAGAAACCAAAAGGTACTACTAGTATTTAAAAAGGTACCCACTATGTATTAAGCAGCCATGCTTTGCCCATGTAATTTCATTTTTTAAATGACTGTAATTAATGTTACAATTAATAACTAGAGGTGCAATCTAGGACTATTAAAACAATTTGGGAGCTGACAAAGGATTTTTTAAATTCAAATTTGTGCCACAAAACAGCTTTAAAATTGATTGTTAATAGTGTAGCTGATTTTAATACTGTGGGCAATTAAATTTCATATTATCTTGTTTTATCATGTTATTTTCTCTGATGGTGGTGGATAGTGACAAAAAGAAATTATTCACTGACTTTACCCAATGAAAGCTCCAAAAGGAAGAGTGGCCTCTAGTGGCAAATTGCATAATAATTAGTTGTTGTCATGGTCACCATTCTGAGGGCACCCCAGAGGGCCAGTGGAGAACATAAGAATGCCTACAGCTTGTATAAAAAACAAAAGCTCACAACCTCACACACTATCCATAATAGACATGGCAGACCCACTGCAGGCTCACCATCTCTGCAGGTTATACAAGTGTCTATATCTCCTGTTGCTTCTTTTTTTATGCAGTTACAAATAGTACAATAAAATCAGTCGTGATATAATATAGGAAGAATATGCAAAATCTAGCAATTTTTGGAAACTTGGAGGCGGTTAACCTTTTTCCAACTCAAAATGTAAAAAAAAACTATATGCAAAATATTTAACCTGTCTGCCTGTCTTTCCCTTGCTATCTCACCACATTCCCCCAAAATATTACTCAGTCATGAAACCATGAAAAGAGCTTTTATTTTTTTATCTAGTCCAACATTCTGGTCTCATGAAGGCCAAATGGATACCTCTGAGAAGGATGTGAGGGCATCTGTTATTGGAGGAAATATACACTAGATAGAGTTGTGAATCAGACCTGAAGTTAGTTAAACTGAAGATTTAATTTTTGTAAGTGCCCAATTCAATTTTGTGTGTCAAGATGCAATCCTTATTTTAACAAGAACCACTTCTGGGAAGACACAAAAAGACAATGACAAATCTCAATGTGACAGTAATTTGTAAAGATGTGCTTGTTAGCAATATTCTATTTGAAAGATTAGAAAGGTTTCACTTCTCAAATGGTTTACTTTTCGTAATCTAATTGTAAGTAGATGCCAGAATTAGTGGAAGGCAGGTGAGTAATTTGACTTGAGCAACTGTATCAGTGAAGATAATTATAGACAACACAAGCTGGTTTACACAATTGTGTTGCTTCAGAAACTCAAAATAAAGCAGCTAGACAGTGAGGAAGAGGACAAGTGTAGAAGTAAGGCACACATATCCTACTGCACATTGTGGACAACAGTGTAATATGACTGGTGTAGAAAGAAGTGGGTTTTAATGACAGCAGAGGATTTAGGCAACTAATATGAAGAAGAAAAATGCTTTGGAAGTTGAAAGATTGTATGGTATACGACAATGAGGCTTTTAATGGCAGATTGTATGGCATCATTGTATTGCTGCAGATCTTTTCGGAGTTCTCTAGCTGGAGAAGTTTTGGTAAATTTGGGCAGTGGTAGGCAGCAGTAGGCAGTGAAGCTGGTGAAAGCAGACTGGCTGGCATACAAGTAGCTTTCTGTACTGAATACAGTAGATGTGCTAAGCAGCAGCAGAGGAAGATTGGCAGTTGTGGTTCCAATTCTTAAGCAGAATGCCTGTACAAAAAGGCCCATTCATCATCTGTGCCTCTTTCTCAGAAGGAGAAAGCATTTGAAGGAAAGGCTCATTCCTAATCTTGTCACTGTTTTTTAAGTATTAAGTATTTGTTTTTTAAGTATTTAAGTATTATGTATTTGTTTTTCTTAAAAACAGTAAGCATTTTAAGCAAAGTTCAATTTTGATTTGTTTCCCTATTCTTAAAAGCAGTGAATGTTTGGCATACTGTAAGGCCGATTGTTAGACTTGTACCTATTCACTCAGTGCTGAGATTAATATTTAGAAATTGTAACATTGGCACAAGTCTCACATGAGTTAAGCCTTATGGCCAAATTTAAAATGATGATAGTGAATGGTGGTATTTGAGACATATCCCAAACCATTATGGTGCCCTCACTGTCAGAACTGCAAAATGTGCATCCCATAATTCCATTTAAATCAGGTATAAATTTGCAGCGGAATGAAAATATGCTATCACTCACACTATCTGCATATTTAGCTGGGTTATCCCAACAGCTTTAACATTAAGGAACACCAGCTACAGTATACAGTATTGCCAGTTCATAAGAACATACAAATGATGGGCTGTTGAAATATTGAGTGCCTTCTTGATCACCCATTTACAGGTAATGCTGGTTAGCGAGTCCTTCAAGTATTCCTGACTGATCTTGAGTTGCAGTAGGTAGAGAACACAAAGTAGGGATCATTTCCTGCCTTCTCAAAGTGATCCCATGCAATTCCACTTCCACATTTCTTGAGCCTGAACATCAGCAATGTTCTCTTCTCTCCTGTTGGATTTCCACCATTTTTTCTGATGTTGGTTGCATAGGATCTTTTCTACTGTACTGCACTGAGACTAGTCGATCAGGAGAGAAGATGGAAGGGACACTTTGAGGGTATGGAAAGCACACCCCTGCTTACCCTCCCCTCCTAAAACTTCTGTCTTATTTATAAGCAAGGTATATTAATATGCAAGTATAAGTTGCTTGAGAAACAGGAGAATGAAGGGAATAAAAGATGCAATTGAGTGATTGAAACAAGTGCAGAAAGACTGAACATAGAACTTAAAAGCAGGCATTAATATTTTATAGAGAAGACACATAATGTTTAGATAAGGGTGAAAGTACATGTGTATGAAGAAAGGGAAAGAAGTAAAATAAGAGTGGAATGGTCTTGCTTGCAGAAAGAACAGCAACATGTCCCTTCATGAACATTTTGATAGGCAAGAAATGACCAAACTCTCCTCATATCATTAGCAGTGCATTGTACCACTTAACCTCTTTTCAGTTGCCCTGAGGACACATACAAAATGTCACTTGAAGCAGCAATCATAGCAAGATATAGAAAGCACCATCTGCACAATTTAATTTGGATAAAAGCTTTAGGTAGTCAAATGTAGAAAATCTTCAGGAAAAACCATTTGGATACAGGCCAATGAAACAGAAAGGATTCTGGGAAGAAGAAACCAGTAAATAATCTGAGTGCAAATATCTTCCATTCTTACTTCAGTTTCTCCTTTACCGTAAATTTTGACCTGGCATTTGGTGATACTGTATATGAAGGATCATAAAATGAAAAAGGTTAACTGTCATACATCCCTTGTTTTACTTTTAGGCAGGCAAACTTTAGGAAAGTGACAGAAATGTGGTTAAAGAAGGCAGTGTAGTTACTCCAGTATACTCCAGATACTGAGTATTTCATTTGCCTTGTATATAAATCCACCATAGCAGTATAAACATTGCTAAAGATGTCTGACACATTTTTTAATGATTTGGGAACCAAAATATTAGTTCAGTGTACCATGAATTATGTAAATATCAGATTAGGAAGATATAAAAAGAGAACTGGTGCTGAAGCTACTACAAATATTGCAACTAGACAGCATTTTGCAATGGAAGTAGTTTTATCAAACAATACATGTAAGATCATTAGTCTATCTGACTAGTATGCTCAATGCTGGCAAGCAGAAACTTTCTGGTTCTAAAACATTTTTTTAGCTTTACTTTAGCTGCCTAAACAGAGATTAAAGGTTTTTCTAAATGTTAATTTACTGCATCACATTCCTTTCATATTGTTCTTTCTTTACAGTGGTAATTTCTATTGCATATAAATTGTATTGTCTTGTTTTATGATATTTCAGGTTCACGATGAGGAATAAATATACTTTCATTGTATAACTGATGGCTGGAATGGTGTTCACAAAGGGGAGCACTCATCAATACTGAAGCAGAAGAAAACTGATTCTTAATTAATAAAAATCAATGTCTATACTGCCTTTGTCCTTATTCTATTATAAAAATACATTTTTCAAGGCCTGACATAAAAATATTTTATTCTGTTCATTATTTTCCATGTTGAGATTCATTTAAAATATTGGAGAAAAGGGGCACACTTCAGTAGAGAATATATTTTGAATAATCCCTGCTGAAATTAATGAAAATTGCTCAGCAGCTGTGCTTTCTTTCAGGTTCTTGTCTCTTTATAGCCTTATGAATCACATCACCAATTAAGAACAAACCAAAGGTGATCACACAGCTTAAGGTCATGGTGATTAAAAGCAAAAAAATGTTTCAGAAAGTAGTAAAGCAAACTAAATGATCCTGAATCAAGCCTAAGTGTTTTGGTAAGGTAAATACTTCAAGGATAATCATGCATAAAGATAGATTCCACAAGAAGAATGATTAAACAGCAACCTTAAGTAGTTTGATTACATAAATGACCCCGTGTACTACAGTAGTTAAAATATGTTCCAATATTGTAATCCAGTGGGATATATCTCTGAATTTCTCCTCAACATTTTGTTCAGCAGGACTTCAGATCTTCTCTGACTGGTAATAAATAAGCCAGTAACTACAAGAGAAACATCAGGAAATGGCTCATCAATGTTACTAATTTTATCGTATGTGATAGTGCTAGATATTTCTTCCTTTAATGTCACTTCAGTTAAGAACTTTGAACAGAAAGGGACATAATTTGGGATTGTAGTCACATATGAAGGTCCTTCTTATAAAACATGTGGCTATTAAAAATAGGCTACCACTATAGTTTCTTGTTCTGGAAGGTTGCAGAGTTCAGTACTCTTAACTTTGCTTCCTCATCATTTGTATCTTTTTTAAAATTTAATAATAACCCAACTTTCCATTTCTTGGCCTTGTATCACCCACACTATTAAACCAAGGAATCATTAATAATTAATGGGTTTGGGCTGCAACAAACATGCTAACTGTATTAAAAAAATCATTATTTGGGAAATATAGTGTTTTTATTTGTTTTGTCCAAAAAACATATACAATATTTCATGAACCCTTGGATGTTACCGAAATTATCAGCCCTTCCTCTTTGACTGGGCAAGTAGTAGTTGATTGAAACAAAAGAAGCAGGGGAGCTCTGGAGAGTTTGATTCAGATTTTTAATTCTTACACATTTGCCCTGTACCACCAACAGTCACTCATTTCTCAATTTTTTGATTACCTCAAAAACACCCTATGGAAAAACAAAAGCATAAACATTCCTTACAAGCCAAATATAATTTTAGTAAGAGATAAAAGCAACAAAAAAGAAGCAATCCCCATGCTGCACAAATTCCCATAGAGGTCAAAAGAAAACCCATAAGAGTAAACAATAATGGGGAAAAACATTCACAAGTGAATCAGTTCCCGTGCCCAGCATTTAGACCATTATGTAGGCAATTCTGGAATGCACAAGTAAGTCAGCAAACTTTGGGTTCTTCATCTATGCCTGGCACAAAGGTGGTGCTTCTAAATAGACTCTGTCAGGGTAAAGGAGATTACAGTCATTTTTATAAACCCAGAATTTTTCAGAATAAAGGATTTGCTCTCTTCACCACAGTTATCAAGATATCAATGGAACTCTTATAAGGCAAGCTAGAGGCCTTGCTCAACAATACATCCCCATAGTTTTCATGGAGATTATGAATGCAAGTAGCAGTTATGAATACAAGAGGCACCCAGAGCTAAAACCTCATTCTATCTTGAGGACTGGGTATAAAAAAATGGAACCTCAGTTTTAAATATCCAAATGCCTCTCATACAATAATGGGTATAATAACTGTTCATGTTAATCACTATTGTTCTTATTGTACTATCATTGTTACATTACTAGTCATATTTCATGATTTTTTTTAAAAAAAAGTGAAAAGGGGATGCTCCAAAACACCACACTGTTATGACAACAATTGGAATCTCTCTGCCTATACACCTGTGAAGGACCCTTGATGTCCCTCATGACTTGAAGCATCCTATGATAATAGTACTTCCTATTAGAGAAATTGGGTTGATTTTCCTCCAAGCCCAGGATGTGAATGGAAGTGAAGTTCAAAGCCAATGCCATTTAACAGAAACTCCAAATGTTATCTTCTTTTTTCCCACCTTGATAACATCGGTCAGGTAAAGCTTATTTAGTAGGTGCCTATCTAGATTATCACTCAAGAATGAATGTCAGTCCACTGCCTTTTTACAGACATAGTCCAGTCACGGTACTTAAGATGCATGGTGTCAGATGACTTTTTTCTTCCTGGTTGGGACTGGCCTAGCTCCTGCTGAGTGGTTGTGGCAGCTGAAAGGTTTACTTAGGAAAATATTTTTAGGTTTTAGTTAGTGTTCATTTGGGTTTTTTTATGTTATCACGGTGGTTAATTTCCTCTCTTGTCTCCCATTTGAAGTCCATGGATGGTTGTATGTAGATATTACAGAACAGAACAATCTTCCTAGCTAGAATAATGGGCACAGGATTAAAATACAGCTGAGGATGTTTTTTTAGGATTATATTTTTATCTCTTTAGCCTTGGTATTTATTTATTTCTGGAATACATAAGATTATTTTAATTACAGTATTAGAAGGGTGTTCCCAAACCCAGGTGACTAGAAAAGATTATTGAACCTGTATATGATGATGTGTTTGGCAATATTTTTAATTCTGCCAAGGTTATTTGAAAGTCCACTAATCTCTTGCTAGTGTTCTCAAATTCCCTGTCCACCAAAATATAAGAACAGAAGCTATTAGTGACTTCTGAATACAATAAATGACAAAAGTATACCCCTGTCACAGAGTTTTATTTTTCTTGTAATTAACTGAAATGGCATGAATGTATAATCTATTTGCTACAAAGAATGGCATTTTTCATTATCCTGGTTTTGTATTAAGACATGCACTATAATATTAGCTTCAGCATTTTAGCGGTACTTTTTCACTCAAAGTTATGCACTTCACATTGACAACATAGGCACACAATGGCAAAGATTTCAATGCTTTATTCAGTCATTGACAGAGTAATTAAGGTTTTAAAGAGTGAAAATGTTCTCAATACTTCTAAAAAGACTAGGAAAAGATGAGCATTTCATCTCCAGTTTTTAGCTGAGCATATAACCAACCTTCTTCAAACAAAAAGAGTTTTTGATAGAATTAATTCAGACTTTGAATCTGTAATAATTGTAAGTTTGTTCATTACAATTTACCTAGTTGGGGTTCCTAGAACTAAAGTTACATATATTGTTCTGTTGCTAGCAGAAATTTCACAAAAGAAGTCTTGCTGTTAGGATCAGCAGAATAAGAGCCTATGTTCAAGTTAATAAATGTCCCAGAACTCCCACATTGGAAAAGAATGTGTTGAGTTATGTGTTTCTATATGATTGATTGACATATTGCACTAAGCCATCAAATTTGCTTTACGAATCACAATGGCTGGGTTCATACAGTACCCTGTGCCAAGCCTTCACAAAACCTCACGATGCATGCTGCCCAGTCAATGCTAACAACAATATGTACTTCTTTGTGGTGTTTGAAAACATAAAGGCAAATATTGGTCTGGTAGAAAAGAAATTCAAAACTAGTACTTGAACATATGTTTTAAAAAACATTAAATATATTATTGTAATATATTGCAACAAATGTTTAAAAACTAAGAAATAACAGTTTCCCTAGGTATTTTTACTGCTTACCATTAAATATACCATTGCAGCTTTTTAATTTATTTTTAAAGATAGTAAGATTCAAACATTAGAACACAACTGTTGGACCAAAAAGAATTGGATGTGTGTGTGTGTATTTGTATATACGCGGTGGCTCAGTGGGTTAGGACGCTGAGCTTGTCGATCAGAAGATTGGCAGTTTGGCGGGTCGAATCCCAAGTGCCGCGTAGCAGAGTGAGCGCCTGTTACTCGTCCCAGTTTCTGCCAACCTAGCAGTTCGAAAGCACGTAAAAATGCAAGTAGAAAAATAGGGACCACTACGGTGGGAAGGTAACAGTGTTCCGTGTGCCTTTGGCGTCTAGTCATGCCGGCCACATGACCACAGAGATGTCCTCGGACAAGCGCTGGCTCTTCGGCTTTGAAACGGAGATGAGCATCGGCCCCTAGAGTTGGAAACGACTAGCACGCATGTGCTGGGGAACCTTTACCTTTATATATATATGTATGTGTGTGTATGTATATGTGTGTATGTATATATGTGTGTGTGTATATATATGTGTGTGTGTATAGTATATGTATATATATTATATATATATATATGTATATAGTATGTGTGTGTGTATATATAGTATATATATATGTGTGTGTGTATATACTATATACATATACATATATGTATATGTATACATATATGTATATAGTATGTATTGTGTGTGTGTGTGTGTCCATATCTATCCATATCTATTGTTATTGCTTTCATACTAATCTATCTCAGAAAGGAATTGGCCATACTACCAGGAGACTGCTGGAAGGAAAATGAAATACAAACAAAAAAACAGATAATGTTTGAAAATTGACTATCCCCTCTGGTTAATTTTGAGCTTGGTGAAATTATTGTTACTACTAATAATTTAGGTGCCTCAAAAAGATATTTGCAGAGCTAATATAAAATATTATACTTAAATATTATACAAAGTACATTGTAAAAATGCTTGGTGGAATGAAAGAACCTATAAAGAAAAATGCATGGTGTTATGTATATAGGGGATGTTTCCACAGCAGTGAGCCACTGACACCACCAGGTGGCATGGTACCCTGTCCGGATTGGCAGGGTAGTCCTCGGCGGAAAATCCAGATAAGGGGATTGGTCCCTGGTATACCTGGTATAAGAGGGGCTAATAGCCCTTTGTCTCCAGTCTGTGCTAACATCAATAAAGAACTGTTATGCTGAACCCTGTTGTCCGAAGTCATCCATGCGGTCCAGAACCCACTACACAATACATATAATAAAAGAGTAAATGTAGCAGACCCTGAAGAGTAGAGAAAAAAAGATACCTGGAAAGAATGTGGCCACAACAGCAATGTTTTGTTTTTGCTTTATTTACATTTGAGAATGCTATATAAACCACAGCACATTACCATAGGTGTTTTTCTTGTACTATATTTTGTTTTATGCTGGCCATTGATTGTAGTGTATATTTATTCTGCACTGTTTTATTTTTTTATTGTTTGATGTTTTTATGATATACCACCCAGAGTCACTGGTTGAGATTGGCAGCTATAGAAATTACATGAATGAAATAAATAAAATGAAGATGCAGAGCTATTTTTATGGAATTTTTAAAAAAAATAGTTTTAAAAGATTTTGAAGAACATTAAAGGAAGACTGTCAGCAGAAGAAACAGAATTAAGAAAGTAATGAAATGGTATGTTATTAAAATGGACTGGGGGGAAACTAAAAAAAAATAATTTAAAGATTACTATAGTTATATGTCAAAGATAGGAACTAAAGTTATTATAATTTGTTAGTCATCAAAAATATTCAAAAAGGAAGTGTAATGCTGTTGAAAAATTTAAAACTAAAAACAGTTAAGGTATGAATTTAGTCTGACTTACAAAAGGGTGGTCTGACTTCTTCATTGAGTGTGTAAAGACTGCATTTGTGATTGACAGCTAAAGATGCTGCTATTGTTCTTTATACAAAGAAAAGTGTAATGCTGAAATGGAAAAACCACTGAGGTATTAGTTTGTTATGTGTCTGGAAAACTATTGGATATAATCCTTACTAAATGGTTCAAGAGGAGAAAAAGAGCAAAATTTGGAAAATGCAATATTGTTTTATGCAAGACAGAAGAGTATGTACCAGAATGTTACTCTAAAGTAACATTAGCAGATCACTAAAATGGTTGATTATGAGAAAATAAGTTTCTTTTGTGTTTGTTGATTTGGAAAATGTATATATTTGAATTATAGTGCATTTTGCATGAACATAGTATTGGAGTTGGTTCCTGACTGTGATAAATGATGGAATTAAAACAAATCTGAGAATAAATGGAAAGCTTAGCAAATGGTTCACCACCAAATAAGGAATAAGAGAAGGATGCAGAATGTCGCTTGATCACTTAGATCAATGTATAATAAAGGGCTCTGATGGAATAAGAACATTGTGGGTTTGAAATATGAAAGTTTGTGCATCTTTGTATAAAGGTGATGCTGGGATGTTGACTGAAAATCCAATAATTTGCAAAGAATTTTATGTAGATTCTATGATAGCACAAAAATAATCTATCAGCAATCAAAGTAATTGTGTTTGAAAGGGAAAAGAATGATGGTAAATTATGTACAAATGGTGAAAAATTAAAGCAAGTAGATGAATTTGTGTACCTTGAAAGAATTCATGATGGGGGAAAAAGGGAATATTTTAAGAACTTAAATTACTGAAACTAGTGGAGAGTCTGTGGTCTGATGGGAGAAATGTCTATTTGTAAGAAGCAAAAATGGCTTGATCTAAGAGCAATTTGTTATATGAAAATGAAAATTATATATGTCAGGAGATATGTCATAGGTTAATTAGTTGATTTCATTTCTGTCAATAATCAGCATAAAACAAGATGCAATACCATAAAAGCACTTGTGCTATTACAGCATTCTCAAACAGAAATAAAATAAAATATCAGATTATCAATACTAAATCTATAAAGCTATTTACAAAAAATGTTATAAATAAATATTGCTTGAACATAAAGCAACAAAATAATAATTTAAACATGTACTATAATATATAACAGATCTAAAATACTAGGGTTCAGTTTGTATAATCTGACAAGCAATTAAGCAGTTATTGCCTATTGGACCTGCAGGTAATATAACAATATTTATAGACATTCAGGGGAACTATATTTCTTTGATGAAACAACAAGTACTGAAAATATAATGAGTCTGGTTGCCTTGGGTGATTTATTATTAGAAGCTTTATACAACCTGCATGAATATCCTATAAAAGAGTCAGGAAGGGGAAAAACAAGTAATGGGCTAAATATTGGTCATACACAATCATTATATACAGGTAATCCTCACTTAACATTTATTTATTCTGCCTGTTTTGAATTTACAATGCCACTGAAAAAAAATGCACTTGGTACCAGCCCTTGAATTTATGACCAACACAATGTCCCATAATCAGATGATAAACATTTGAGCCAACTCACATTTACAACTACCCCTGTGCTGCCTCCACTGTTGCTCTAGAAGACCTTTGTTGCTGTTTCCCATCTCCCCTTTACTGGACTCACCATCTTGGACAACCTATGGAGGTATCATGGTTCTGACACTTTTTGCTACACTATGGCTCTGGGGCTGCTTGTACCCTCCATAGCCCCCTCATTGCAGCAGCCACTCCCAACTCTGCCATACCTCACTGGCCACCCACACACCCTTCCCCAGCCCATCTGTGCTTGTGCGGTACCTTACCAGCCAAACACATGCTCTTATGTTCCCTTCCCCAGCCCACCTGCACTTTCTCTGTGCTTCACTAGTCACTCAAACCCTCTTGTTTGTCCTCCCTTGGCCCATCTGAACTTGAACTGCACCAGCCACCCATGCACCCTTGCAAGTGGACAGCAGCCACTTACCTGTCTTCTGGCCTGCTTACAAGCCACCTGAGAATTACAAGTTTCTACCAGCTTCTCCGCTGATTTTTGTTGTTGCAAGCCAGCAGGAAGGTGTGCAGAAGTCCCAATTTAATGATCCACAGTGATTCATTTAACAGCAGTGACAAGGAGTGCAGAGATTGCTGATACTAAGTGATATAGTATGGTAATATGACATCATGCTTAGTGGAAATTTCAGTCCCAATTATCAGTGTTAATCCAGAATCTAGTTGCATACACTATATAGAAAAATCTTAGTCCCCTTCCGGGGTTGACCAGCTTTTTGTAATTCCTGTCGGAACAAGGAAAAGACTTGAAATAGCCCAAAAGTGCTAGAGACCGCTGCTACTTGCAAGCAGACTACAAGACAGCAGTCTCTGGGGATGGGTTTAGAGCTCTGGAAGAGGGGGAAACTAGCCATCAAATACTTCCCTATTTTTAGTTTGTATTAGTTTTTATCTTTGTAATTATATTTTTAATAAGACTACTATAATAAAAAGGGATGCGGTGGCTCAGTGGGTTAGGACGCTGAGCTTGTCGATCAGAAGGTCAGCAGTTTGGCGGGTGAAATCCCGAGTGCCACGTAACAGAGTGAGCGCCTGTTACTTGTCCCAGCTTCTGCCAACCTAGCAGTTCGAAAGTACGTAAAAATGCAAGTAAAAAAATAGGGACCACTACGGTGGGAAGGTAACAGCATTCCGTGCGCCTTTGGTGTCTAGTTATGCCGGCCACATGACCACGGAGACATCCTCAGACAAGCGCTGGCTCTTCAGCTTTGAAACAGAGATAAGCACCAGCCCTTAGAGTTGGAAACGACTAGCACGGATGTGCGGGGGAACCTTTACCTTTTTACTATCATAAAAAAATAAGAGAGATCAGTCCAACATAGTAAATGTTTTATTTGTTTATGGTGTATATATTATTACACACCAATAATTGTTAGTTATAGTGAAGTTTAAATTTTAATTAAAGAATAGCACACAAGACACGTTAAGACAGGGGTGTCAAACTGCCGGTCCACGGGCCGGACGCGTCGCAACAAAACCACACCCACCCCATTGCCAGCAATGGGGAAACGTCATGAGTTTGACATGTCTGCGTTAAGACAACCCAAAAATATTTCTTGGGGATTTAAAGCTTAAGAATTCTGTTTCTGCATGAAATTGTCTGTCATACAAAAGTTGCCTTTGGAGTTTTGCAGTAAATATTTTAATTGTTGCTAAAATATACAAAACTCCCTGAAAGCTATAAAAGGCTTCAATAGTTAAGACTGATCTCTATTCATTCTGCATAACTTTATCTAAATAGTCATTCCAGTTTCCTGCAGGATAGAAAAATATACCCTAATATTTAAATAACTGCCCCTGGCATAACTCATTGTGATGAAATGTTGGTTTGACTCAGTGAAAAAGGAGAATGCCCAAAGAATAAAAAAAAGATATTTTAGTTCTAGGAAAGTAAAAAGTGATAGAAAATTAAAACAACTCCACCTAAATAGTGTTAGGTATAATTTGAATTAGATTAGGGAGCATGATTATATTTCAAGATAGGCAAGGTCAAGAAGTAGGAGTTTGGGTTCATGCTTGAATCCACTTAGGGTATGATAACAGTATCTTAGAAGTCTAATTTGGGTTTGGGTTCATGCTTGAATCCACTTAGGGTATGATAACAGTATCTTAGAAGTCTAATTTGGGTTTGGGTTCATGCTTGAATCTACTTAGGGTATGATAACAGTATCTTGGAAGTCTAACTTCCAGCATTCATTGGAGTTGAGGAAGGGGGGAAAAAGCTTTTAAAAGAAACTTGGCAAACAAGGAAAATCCGAGTGTAGTGTACTGTGATCTGTTAAAAAAAATCCTTAAGAAGTCTTTAAACAATAATTATTGCATTTCATCCACGCAATGATCACATAAGAGATAATAGAGTAAAAGAAATAGCTCATTTCTTCATTAATTCACAAATGCACAATGACACTATTTTATGCTAACAAAGATTGAGATTTAGTGCAGAAACACATTAGGAAGGATGTTTAAAAGAAAGTACTATTGTAAAAGTCATATATACTATATTTCTTAGTTGACCTTTTTCTATTTTCCCAACCCCCATTCCATTGAACTGGACATATAAACCTGAGATCTGCATTTTTACTGATGTCTGACCCACCAGCATATGGTCCACAGTTATATTCCTCAATGACTATAGAACTTCTCATAGATTAATTTTGGAAAATTCCTTCTCTTCTTATTATTCTTTTATCACTACAGAACAGATGCATTTTTGGCAGCAGTATATAAAGCACATGTTGGGCACAAGTACTACTGATATAGGTTGTTCCAGTTGTATTAAATGTGCAACAATTCGCTTTGCTTGATGGTAACTGAATACTACTGATGTATTCAGTTATATTATAACAACAGCTGCTGCCACTCAGCCCTTATATATACCCTGAGGGGTTTCTTTATGAGGGAGAGCTGCAGAATTTTTATACTTAGGTTTTCGATCCAGCAGCCAATCCTGTTTGTAGCAATGGCAGCACACATTTCTTCCAGTGAATTGCTTTTGTCATTTCTAGAAGAATAAAGCCAAGAGGGGTGCAGTCTTCTGTCAATTGTATGGTACATTTTGACAAACTAAAAGGCAATATGCATCTGGAAAGCATTTACAAAAACATGATGGCAAACATCTTCTGCTACAATCATTATTCTGAATATGTACTGTCGATTGGAATGATGAGGTTTGAATGCCACTGGGTACATAATGGGTGTTTTAATAGGACATATGATGGAGATTCAGGCTCTTTATCTGACCACAACCCAGCTTTTAGACAGAAGGTTAGCTGGTCTGCTGATTGTCATACTAATGGGCATTGCACAATTGGTATCAGGGAAATATCTTCTTCTAAGACTTTGAAGGATATTATATTATATATTTGATATGTGTATATCAAGCGATAGTTGGGGGGAGGCTTTTAGAAACCAACTGGAACTGCTTTCCATTATTAGCTGATCAGGATTCTCATGTTATTCTACTTTATGCCCATATTTACTGTATTTCATTAGGCTGTATTAAAATAAATACTAATACTCAAATCAGGTAATGAAAATTATATGAAACATAGTTGCTTTGATAATGCTTTATTTTTCTAATTTGAAAGCAATTTCATATGAAGGGCATAAGGGAGTTGCATCATTCCTTGTTTCAATGTATGTATTATTCTTGGATCACAACTAGAGCACCTGGTAAAATTTTTAGGTCCTCTGTGCTTTTTGTTTGTTTTGGTTCAAAGGCAGCCATCAGACACCGTCGGCACTTCCATAGTGCCATCATTTCCACTCTCCAGTCCTTCAAAAGCAATTTGAATTTAATGTAGGATCATTTTCATTAAGATGTCAAAGTATGACTGCACTGTCCTAATCTGAAGAAACAAAATTCTTTCATACCCGTTCATTACAAATGGGAAATTAAATTATACAAAATATATGCGGGTTAGTAGGAAAATCATCTTGGAAAATGACATGAGGAAAAACATATAACAATTTGAAAAAGGTTATAGATCATTGACTAGTTTATTAGCATGCATCCCACATTTCTGCTAATTGTACGTTTCTTATGTGTTTGTTCAAAAAACAAAAAATGTACAAGGTAAACCTGGACAAAATCCATATTGTGAGACTAGATTTTAGTCACACAATGGTACTTTGCATTGTGAATTCTCAGTACACATTTTGTTCATAAATCTGCTCCAGAGATCTTTGTCTTGTGGAAGAGGTGCATTTCAGAGGGAGCAAGGGAGGTCAAATGACAAAGCCAACACTGCACCACTACAATCCCAGCTCTGTTCCTTGTATAAGTCTATCATAACATTCTACAAACATATGTTAAGGGCAGAGATGATGGGACAATGTTTGTCATTTTGATAAAATTGCAGTTGGGAGCAGATGCCTCTTTGTACAAGAGGGAGATGGAATCTATTGCATTAATTGTGTTCATTTGTAGCAGAAAAGTATTTGATTTCGTCCATTGTTAAGTGCTTCTCATAGTGATGTGAAGTTCTGATCATAGAAAGCAAGCTTCAATTACTTGAGAGAGTCTTATTATAGTAGCTTCTCACAGCTATTGTGAGACCTCTGCTGTTTTCCTAGTAAATATATTGAGGATCTGGTAGAAAAATTGCCCGCTCATCAAACCACTGATTGTTAGCCATGCCTACTTATCTATCAGAGCACAAATTACTTTGGCAGGCAAGGACAAATATTTCAGAGGCTTTGAAGAAATTATAAAGTGGAATTCTGAAATGAACAAGTAAGAATGTGATATTTGTAATGTATTGGCCTTTTGTATATGTTGTAAGTGTTTGCTCGTTGCACTGCTTGCTAATTGCTTGCATTTAATTGCTAAGTGCTAGTTTACGTGTATGTTTTAACAGTTGCTAGCCGGCCCAGACTGGTTGTCTCCAGCCTGCTAAGTAGGTCTTTGGGCAGGAAACCTCTGCTTCAAACCTATTGGTCGCCGCCTATCGGCCAACTGTATAATTAAGCTGCACAGCAGCTCCCTTGTTGCTTCTGTTTGTTCTGACCTTCAATAAAGCATGTTGCTGGTTTGAACCTTTCGTCTCGCTCAATGCCTGCAAAGAACCGGCTACACAACTACTGGTGACGAAGGTGGGATGTGCTGCTTCATCGTAAGAGCCTGAAGTCACTAGGGGGTGAAACCAGCACAGAGCCTGGTAGGGAGCAGCATTCCCCCCCCTCGGTCTGCCTAGCAAGCCATGCTGGAGACCACCCCGCCCTGAGGATCAGTCCCAGGGCCTACAAAGAAGCCAGCAGCACGAGGCAATGCGAGACATGAACCATGAAGTCTTCTCACCATGATGAAGGTCGGAAAGCTCGAAAAATTCAATGTGACACACTCGGAGAGATGGTCATTCTACATTTCCCACATAGAGAACTACCTGCATGCAAATCAAGTCAGCAAAGACGGGCTGAAGGCCACGACCTTCCTCTGCATGTGCGGCCCAGCCACCTTCGATGTTGCAGAGAACTTGGTTGCCCCTGCGCCATTGGAAACATCACATATGCAGACCTAAAGAAGAAGCTGCACGACCATTTCAAACCAAAGCTTTCAGTGATAGCGTGGAGGCACACCTTCGAACAATGTGAACAACAACCCGGCGAGTCGGCGACAGAATTCATCGGAGCACTTTGTCAAGCTTTGTGACTCTGCAATTTCTCTGACCTAGAGGAGTGACTAAGAGACTGTTTAGTCTGTGGACTCAGGAACAGAGAGCTCCAACAAAAACTCTTTGCAAAGGAGACTCTCTCACTTCAAGAAGCCTTAAAGGAAGTTATGGGAGATGAAGCCGCCGGAGGGGCCATGAAGGTATTGTGGCCCTCCAAAAGTGTGCCATCTACAGAAACCGTCCACCACAAGGACGCCAAACACATGGAAGACACAGACTCCGAAGTCGACAAAATTCAGTGGCACCACGAAAGAGGAACGAGGCCGGCTAACAAGGCAGTTCTGTTCCCGAGTTGTTTGGGCTGTGGAGGCCACCATCAACATGTGGATTGCCATTTCAGGACAGCCACGTGCCAGGCGTGTGGAAAACCAGGCCACATTGCCCTCGTCTGTTGAGGTTGCCAGAGGGACTGCCAGCCGGACGAGACTTTCAGGACAGGTATTGGGGCAACACCGAGTAGGGTTCTGCTCCAGCCACTGGAGCATTTTTCGCATGGGTGCCCATTGACCTCTTAAACAGAAGTTGCAACTGCAGGTCGAATTTCAAGGCGTTCCATGTAAAATGGAACTGGACACAGGCTCCACTGTAATAATTGTATATGGAGAAGGCAAAAACTACTGTATATTTTCTTTGCATTAATATTCTCTACTTCTGGACAGGAAATAATAAAACATATAAATACAGGACTGGGGAGATCTGACTTGGCAGTGATACATGTGAAAAATAATTAGAAATAGACCACTTACTTCTATTTGAAATGAACAAACAAAATGGTCAGTAAAATCTTGGGCTGCTTTAACAAAAACTTTGTGTCCAGATGATGGGTTTGAATATTCTATAACACTATGGCTCACATAATACTATGTCTAGTTGATGATATGGACTTTACATAACAGGTTTATAGGAATAGGTTGGTGAGGACTGTAAAAGCTATGCAGTTATGAGAAATAGTTAAATGAACTAGTTATATTTACCTTGCAAAAAAGAAGACCAAGATATTGAGGTGGTCTAGAAATACCTGATAAGTTCTCATATGCAGGAGGGGTGATCCTATTCTCTGTTGAAACCAAAGTGGGACAAGGAACAATAGGATGAAACTGAAAGAAGAGTCAAGGTGACTATTTAGAGCTATTTACCTAAAATAGTGACGGATTCTCCACTTTAGAGGTTTTCAAACAAGGGCTGCTAGCCTTCCTTCAGAGATAATTTAGCTGAATTCTATAGTATATCAAAGAACTGGATGACCCACAAGGTTCCCTTCTAACATATTTTCTATCCCACTACAATGGAATGTGCCAGAGGAACACTTACCAGGATGCTATAGTTGAAAACAAATCAGTGTAGACTTTCAGTAGTTTAACTATTGACAACTTACTGGATAGTGTTTGTAACTCCAATTTAAAACTTACTATCATTTGATCCCTAAAGGGCTGCCATTAAGAATTCTTTTAATTCAAATGTTAGATTCACTGTTAAAGGATTAAAGAAAGTTCTGTTTGAGATTCAAAGAAGTCTGAGATTCAAAGAAAGCAGTAACCTAAAGAATAGAAATCCTGCCAGTGTTCAAAATACCTGCTGGCAGGACAAAAAGTAATTAGCTTTGCTTTTCTGTCACGAATGTGAATGGTACTTTATGGGTCATCTGTTTAGCAGCTCTTTGTTTAGCTTACCATCCACTAGATCAGGGGTCCCCAACCCCCGGTCTATGGACCGGCACCAGGCCCCATCCGCGGGAGGCAGGCAGTACACGAAACCACGCCCCCTCTGATCTATGGAAAAACTTCTCCATGGAACTGATCCCTAGTGCTCAAAAAGGTTGGGGACATCTGTACTAGATGCCTTATTAACTGTGCAGCTGATTATGTGGTCATATTGGAGGAAAGGTCTGAAATCTGGAAAGAGCTTTCTTAAATCAGATTCCAGCGCAAGATACATGCAGCTCAAGGTGTGATGTCAAATTATGCCTTTTTTTTTTACAAAAGTTGCAAATGGTGTGATTTAATAACTGTAGGCCCAGCTATTATGTAAACACAGCCTGTGTAACATCTGATTATCAGCAGGTTTCTCTCTCAGTAGCTTTGTTCTTTCTCACCTTCAGCTTAATTATTATAGGAACTCTTCTGAACCAGATAAGTTTGAATCTAATATAAACAGTGCTGTCAAATATAAGTTATGTTAGAGTCCTTTTTAACAAGTACTCCAAATGTAAAATCCATCATATCCAATATTAATTTCTGTTGGTTTCTCTCTTCAATTCTGTTTACAGTGCAGCGGCACGGACACTCTTGGGAGCCTCCCGATACTCCCATATCACACCTCTCCTCCGTGCGCTGCACTGGCTTCCGGTTGCCTTCCGTGTGAAGTTCAAGGTGCTAACAATGACATACAAAGCCCTACATGGCATGGGTCCGGACTACCTACGGGAACACCTTCTGCCGATGTCAGCACCCCACCGTCCTGTGCGCTCCCACAGAGAGGGCCTCCTCAGGGTGCCACCGCTCAAGGAATGTCGGCTGGTGGCCCCCAGGGGGAGGGCATTCTCAGTGGGTGCGCCAGCCCTCTGGAACAGCTTACCAACCGAAATCCGGATGGCCCCCGACCTCCGTACCTTCCGACGCGACTTAAAAACTTTCCTGTTCCAGCAGTCCGGCCTGGCATGATAGCGTTAATTGGGGTCCCAGTTTGTTTTCAATATTGTTTTTATTACTTTTTATTGTTCATCTGTAGACCTTCCTTCATCTGTACACCGCCCCGAGTCCCTCGGGAGAAGGGCGGTTTATAAAAACTAATAAATAAATAAATAAATAAAATTATTGCAGCCCAGATCGGAGAGTTGTCAATTTGTATCTGATTAAAATTGCAGCTCCATGCATCCGGTTTCCACTCCGGTTTCCAGGCGTGCCCTATAAAATCCCTGCGAGCCTTAGAAGTTAATAAAGAATTAAAGTTTCCGGGTTTTAGCTATCGTCCCGAATTTCCGCACCCAGAGCTGGAAGCCCTGAACGTACGCCGCCTCCAAGAATCACTTCGGGCGGAGCTGATTGGTCGGACCGATCACGGAAGGGCTGCTCGGATTAAGAAGCGATTGGAGGGCGAGCGTTTGAGTTAGGCGGGGTTGGTTTCCCGGGTGACGCGGGCGGCCTCGATGCTCCTCGCGTCGTGCTGGCAACAAAGTTGGAAGCGAGGAGCTGCAATTGAGGTGTGTGTCATGGCGGCCGCCGAGGAAGGGGACGCGACCGGGGAAGCAGCAGTGGTGGAGCGCGGGCCGGGGGCGCTTTATCACATGTTTGTCATGATGGAGGATCTGCTGGAGAAGTTGAAACTACTTAACTACGAGGAAGACGCGGCGTTGCGGAGCCACAACATGAGGCCGCCTTCCCGGTAAGGCAAGCAAGTAGGCCTTGGTTGTTGGTTTTCTGGGGCGTCTGTATGTGGGGGTGGGGGTGAAGGTTGGAGTGTCATAGAAGATAAATCTCGCTCTTTCCAGTTGGTTGAATACATTGTCTCTCTAATCCCAGCCAGTAACTGTGTCAAGGGCTTTGTGGATTTAATAGCTAGTGTTCACGTGTGTATTTAATTTAACGAGTGTGTCTTGGGCTTTTTGCGGGCAAAGCTGGGGGTTGGGATTGTCGTTCGTGAACGACCCAGTCCCAAGACTTATCAGGCGGCAAAGAACATTGAAATGGTTTTCGAGAAAACCTTGGGGAACGGAAGTGTTTTGTGCTGCAAGTTCAGTGTGTAATAACTTTCGTCTGAGACTTTTTATTCAATGAGATCCGGTGCCGAGTGAAATCAAGGCCTATTTCTGTATAGAGTTAAGAAAAAGTAAGAAACATATATATATATATATATATATATATATATATATATATATATATATATATATATATATATATATATATATGTATATGTATATGTATATGTATATGTATATGTATATGTATGTATGTAATGTATGTATATGTATGTATATGTATATGTATATGTATGTATGTAATGTATGTATATGTATGTATATGTATATGTATGTATATATATATATATATATATATATATATATATATATATATATATATATATATATACCAATCATACTGTGCTGTTTCAGAATAACAGGTGTTATGCAAACTGCAGAAAAAGAAATAGTAAAAAAAAGATTTGATGAGAAAAGGAGACATGAAAACTACTGTGCTGTATCTCTACATCTCTATTAACCTGAGAGTTAATTTTGTTAAACTAGTTAGAATTTATGACTTGCTCAGGAAACTTCCATGAAATTGTGCTGGAATAATTGATGATTTCTTCCTTGTTTTATTTGTAATCTTTCAAAAATATAGTATCAGATATATGACAAGCCTTGTTTATTGCAAAGAAACTTTTCCTAGAGATTCCTCCTCAAATTATTGAACAGAATAATGATTGTAATTCAATAGATAAAGTTCTTTGGGCTAGAACTTTTTCTTCCAGACTCATTCTAAAAACGGAAACTACCAGTATTTATAAAGGCAAGAATAAATGAGAATTTTTCCGAAATGTCTTTTATAGAGAGCTGGTGATATAAATGTATGCAGTCTTTTCTAATATACATCTGTGTTAAGGCCACAGGATAGGCATGCATCAAGCAAATGTGTTACATGTAAAGAATACTATTCATCTTATTTAGAGAAGTCGCATATTTATTATAATTTTATATTGGCAATATACCTAAATTTCTTTTTTCTGATTTCTCTAAATGTACTCTAAGTCATGGGATTCTTGAGCAACTATTTATTATTTACTTAGGGTTATAGAGC
Source organism: Vipera ursinii (assembly GCF_947247035.1). Classification (NCBI taxonomy): domain Eukaryota; kingdom Metazoa; phylum Chordata; class Lepidosauria; order Squamata; family Viperidae; genus Vipera; species Vipera ursinii. Next base: position 34,836,215 of record NC_139514.1, on the reverse strand, counting down.
ATTTGGGTAAAAAGCTATATATAACTCTTAAAAATGGACTATAGAGATATTTTCACATTATAAAAACTGAGTCTGCCAGACTGTGGCTATGATTGCATTCTTCTAAAACATGTGACAGGCTGTGTAGCTGTAAGTTTAGGATTTTATCATGAATATTAAAATAGGTGCCATTTTTCAAGACATTCTCTTAAATTCTGGTATACATTAAATCCATCTTTAAAATGCAACAAATACTTTTAATTTATTTCAGTTATAATATTTTCCCATCTATAGGGAAAAACAATGATATACATATTAACTTGGTTTGCTTATGCAGTTTTTCTTCTGGGATAACATGGCAATAGTTTAAATGTTGCCAGTAAAAATTTCTTCCAATCACTGTCTACATTTTTGTCAGGCAAGTAAAATTTATTTATGGTGTATATTGTTTATATACTGTCAATATGGATTGCAGTTCTATTTTTGTGACTTGGGCTTCATATAATATTCATGTAACAGTCTCAGAATGTAGAAATGAGCCCATTTATTTTGTCAGGATTACTTGAGTAGACACATGTTTGTGTCTTGACTTGCATTTTGGTCTATAGTCCAATCCCTTTTACAACATAGGAATTTAAATTAAAACATTTCCAAGAGATGACTGTCCAGACTCTTTGCATCCAGTGAAACAAAGCTTGTCATTTTCCTGAGTAATTGGTTCTACTGTTGAAGTGTTAGGATGTTTTTCCTAACATTCAACTAGAAATATCACTCAGTCAGAATTTGTATGTATTTGCCATACTGATTTCTTTCAACAATATAGAAAGCTGGTGAAACAGTGTTTTTAAATGTCTAGTTGTAATTGTTTATTTTTAACAAACTGTATAATTTTAAATAATTTTTGTATTCTTAAGTCACAAAGATATATATCCAATTTTGTTACAACTTTAATGCAATCAGAATATATGAAGATAGATTAATAGGTACATAAAAATGGAAAAATCAAATTCAACATGATAAAACATGATACAGAATAACATTATAAAAAACATTAAAAAATGTTCCAAATCCTTTTTCTTAGGTATTAGATTAATATACTTAATGTGAAATTGCAGAATAGTGTAATGTCAAGGTACTAAAAAAGCAAAATAACTCCAATTTGGAGCTTTCTAATATTTCCTATGTAATCGATTGTATGAATTTCTTTGTTAAAAATATAACGTAGATAATAGATATTTTGGAATTGTTCTCAGAGAAGCTTCTTCTGAAGAAATCCAAATCAATCCGAGAACTCAGAGTAGAAAATTAAGTTTAAAAACAAATCTAAACTATTATGTTCAGATCAAATTATCCCCTGGTATTAAGCCTCTAATATTAAATCAATCAGCAAACCAATAGGCCCCAAATAGACAGATGAAGTAGATATTATCTTTGGATAACTATTAACCTGCTATTTGGATATCTCAAAAGATCTTGTTAAAAACTGCCTTAAATGAGTATTTGCTGATCATGACGATATATGGAATTGAAAGTAAGTTATAAATTATAGTTAGATTTGTTCATTATTGTAATATACGTTATACGTTTAAGTTATCTTATGTTGCATATTATAAGTTATGTATAGTATAATGTCTTCAATATTACTAAATAAGTATATTAAAATAGTTATTTTTTCTCTGGTCTTTCTTAATAAAAATTCTTATTTGTATGAATAATGAGCCATTTACTTTTATTTGTGTACTACACTGGATGCTTCCATAGAAGATCAGATAACAATGTATTTAATAATCTGCTAAATAGCTTTATACATTTTGAACAAAGCTCCTGCCATTAGTTATTATAGAGTATGAGAGCACAAAAATATGGTAAAAGATGAAAACTGCTTTTAAAAGCTTTGATTTACATTATTTTTCTGTAATTTTATTTATTTTTTTTTTATTTTAATTCCATTTATATCCCGCCCTTCTCCGAAGACTCAGGGCGGCTTACAAGCTTAGCAAGTAGCAAGTAGTAATAAGTAATAAGTAGTAATGTATACATATAGTTGTGACATAAAATTCTGAAAGCACTGCAAGGAAAATGGAAAGGTATTAAGAAAATTATCTCTCAGTGAAATATAGTATGTTAGAAAAAAGATTGTGGGCATAGATGATGTACAAATCGGTGGATAATCATGATTTTTTTAAAAAAATAAAATAATCATATTTAAATCAGATTTTTTATCAAATTTATTTTAATAAAATGCTTTTGGAATAAAAAATCTATCTAAAGATAATTTTTTATTTAAGATACATTAATAATTTAGTTTATTCAGTATGAAATGGAGCTTGGTTATGTAGCAGGAGGCTGTATATTTTGCATATTTACATTTTTGGTAAACTCATTCAATGAATCCAAGCTCTGCAAGCTGAGATAACATGCAGTGCATTGATGCTTTCACACAATTTCACAGTAACCATGAGATAAATCATAAAGTTCAGAAATATTCCTTTATCCCATTGTTTTGCAAGTCAATGTACACTACAAACTCTATGATTGTTTGAAGAGAGTGCATGTGTACCAGGCTGTAAGTATTTTAGTTAAAGAATTTGAGTAGTTCTCCAACTATGTATGATTAACCTATCAACCTAAAATCGGTTCTGATATCACTGTTTTACTAACCCGACAGCTTATTATTCTAAATAGGAAACCTTCATTTTGTTTGCAAGTAATAATATTAAGGAATCTAACTACCAGCAAGAATGAGTCTTTACATTTAAAGAGCACCTGTCATTTCAGATCCATCATGGCAGCGACTGTTAGCAGACATCCACTCACTTGCTGTCCGCCACGTCTCTCATCTTGTGTCACTTACACATCAACAGCCATCCCATTAAAGTGAATGGGACTGTTGGTGAGTCAACAGTGGGTCAGAGGAGGAGCTGCTGCGGGACAGAGATGACAGTTGCTTTTTAAAAATTATGATTTAAATCAAGTTGATTTAAATCAAGCCTTTTTACTAGTGATTTAAATCATGATTTAAATTGACTTTTTAAATCAAATCCACCCTGGTACAAATAGAGAAATTGTCTTTTTAGAACATTTTTTTCAATACAGGCATACTAATTTCTGCTCCTTTTTCTTTTAAAACAGGCATTATTTTGCATTACCTATTAACCCGGGTGAACAGTTCTACATGTTTTGTACACTTGCTGCTTGGCTGATTAACAAGGCAGGGCATCCTTTTGAACAACCACAGGAATATGATGACCCAAATGCAATAATATCTAACATACTAGCAGAGCTGCGGTCCTTTGTAAGTAAACTAGTTTACCACCTCTGAATTGTTTTGATGATTCCTAATAACTTTGTAGACTGCAAAAGAAGTTTTTTTTTTACATTTTAGAAAAATTATATTGACTTAAGAAAAAATGGATGACTATATAGAGTAGTGGTGAAGTATAAGAAGCATTATAGCTGAGCAGCTAACTGACCTTGAAAGCTAAAAAGATTGGACCTGATTAGTACTGGAATAGGAGCCTACTAAGAAATGAGCAGTAGGGTGAACTGGAAAATAAATAAATACATTAAAAATCACAGGAAAAGGCAGTGACCTGTAAAACTATATGGACGTTGATGAAATCATCTGGATAGAAGCTTGACTGGATGATTGAGAAAGCCAGAGAATATTAAAAAGTCAGTATGTGTTCCATTGATTATAGAAAGACCTTTGATTATATCAATCATGTCAAGCAGTGGAATGTTCTTAGAAAAATTCTAAGCATATAATTCTATTCTGAAATCGCAGAGCCACTGATTGTCCTGAAATATGTGAAATCTAGACACAGATCAGAAAGCCAGAGGCCAGTCGGAACATGGTGAAACAGAATGAGGCCAGTTGGCAAAGCAGTGAGAGTGTAAATTCTCCCCTTATTTATTCTATCTGCATACTGAGAGAAGTTGGCTTGGAAGAAGATTAGCATGGTTTTGGATTGGAGGAAGAAGGTCAGTAACCTGCACTATGCTGATAACACTGAAAGCTGAAAATACAAATCTGCAGGGTTTGGTAATGAAAATCAAGAAGCACAATGAAGATAATGGGCTAATATTATAGGTAAATCATATCAAATTTATGACAATAAATAGAGCAATGAACAGTACAAATGACAATGAAGAGATTGAAATAGTGCATAGCTTCTGCCTTTTTGCATGGACTGTCAACAAGTAAAAGAACCATCGGTCCAGAAATACATTGCAGACTAGTATTTGGTAGAATGCTAATAAAGGACTTGAAAAAATTTATTCACCTACCATGATCTATCTATAGCTACAAAAGTCAGAATAGTGCAGGCAATGACTTTCCTTGTGATGAAACAAGCTTTTGTTTGAAAAAGCAGTATATAAATTATATTGATGCTTTTGATTTTAAAAAAAAAACATTTGAGTGTCAAAATTTTAATAATAAAAGAACATCTTTGCTGTTGGAGAAGACTCATGAGGATATACACATAGCCAAGAAAACAAACAAATGGGTCATCAAATCAATCAGCCCAGAATTTTCTGTCAAGGCACAAATGACCAGATTCAAATTACCCTACTTGGATGCAGGAGGCTGCATGTTCATATTGAGTTTTTTTAATTGAAGCGCACAGCATCAGTATCAAATAATGAACTGTGATAAGCTAACATTATAGAATGTAAACTAAAGGTGAAACTGCAAGTGTTTTAACTCACAAAAAATATTTCAGCTCTCTGAACTAACTGCAGGAGGATGAAAGAATGATTGAGAACATAAGAAGGTTGACTCCTATTATTATTTAAATACTTAAAATGTTCCTCACAAGATATGGCTATCAGTGATTAGGAATAAAATTGGAGTAGCAGAACATTATAAACATGGAGGAAGCCAAGCCATGATTACAGATTTTATTTCTTTCAATGAGACTCACCTAACTCTTCTTTAGACAGTGGTTTCATTACCCCAGTTGAAGGTATAGTGATCTTGTGACTAGTCATTAGGGTTTCACCGTATGTTTACAATAGAGCCAGTTGAAATTGTAGTAAACTTAGCCAGTTATCCTACTTTGAACACATTAAGATCTAGCTCTCTGGATAAGTCTACAATGCCAGAAAGGTGGAAGGAAGGGGGATGACCAGCAACAAGGTGTGTGGACTTAATTATAGTGATGATAGGTGCACTAGTGAAAAGATTAGCTACAGATTGTATTGGAGAAAATCTATGTTGTCAGTAATAGTTGCACCAATTCGATGCCATATAATCAAACTTGACTCAAATTAGACTTTAAGAAAATTATAGAAATAATTGGTTTTGTATATATTTTATTTATGATAAAAGATAAGTTACTAATTATACATAATCAGTGCAAAAGGTAAATACTATCAAACTATATTAAAACTTTAATGTAATTAAAAGAAATATAAATAATATAATACTTGTACCCTCCAAAACAGCAATAACTATAGAATATGATTTAGCAACTGTTCTAAAGATGACTATTGTTTAGTTCTGTTAGTGATTGGAGAATATGCTACTCATTCAAGGTGTTTGATTAAGAAAGGTGTTATTAAAGATCTACGAAGCCATATAGAATGGGCAGCATTTATGTATGAATAATTACCTTAGTTTCTCCCTCTAGGCATGTACATAAATCCTCTTGCGCTGCAATATTAAAGCAGGGGCTTTTTAGTGAGGTGAATTTTAATTAGATAATTAACTGGAGCGAAAAATGTTCCAGACAAAGCCACCACCATATGAAATCAAACCATAGATGATAGTGCGGATCTTTTCTAATCATCAGTAACAATTACACATTACCCCAACTCATTATTGCTTTCTTAAAACCCACAATACCAGGTTGAGAGTCTGTAATATCTTCGATTTTATAATGCCATTTTTCTAGGTCAATAAAAAGTTATCTAAAAAAACCTGAAGACCCAAATGACCCATTGCTGAAAATAAATTTTAGCCAGAATTTTATATGACACCCTTGAAACAAGCCTCTAAAGCAGGTACCGTATTTTCCGGCGTATAAGACGACTTTTTAACACATGAAAATCTTCTCAAAAGTCGGGGGTCGTCTTATACGCCCAGTCGCCTTATACGCCGGAAAATAGTAAACTCTCGGGAGCAGAGACGTTAGTGGAAACGGAGAAATCCAGCGTTCGAGAATGGCAAAAGACGGCCTCCTCATAAATAAACCGACCAGCCCAACCGAGGCTGAGGCTCCAGATTACCGGCGTCCTACGGCAGCAGCCCTTTTTTTTTCTGGAAGGGAGCGGGAGTTAAGCATGTGCCGAGCCGCTGGTGCTCCGCGAGCACAAGAGCTCAAGGGAGTGCGAGGCCGACCTGACATGTTCGTGCAGAGCTAAGCTTCACCTGACCCTGGGAGTTTGACTTCAGGGTGTGGTGCCGCGGCAAACCTACAGCAACACCCACCCGGGAAGGCGCAGCTCGGGAATTGCGACAGGCAGACCGCAGCGGAAAGCTGGCGCTAGGGCTTCAGCAGCCCGGGGTCGCCCCTCCGCCCTGAAGTAGAAGGCGGCCTTGGGGATGGTGTGTGTGTGAATCTTAAACTTGCGGCGCAGGGCTGAGCCCGTTTCTTTCCCCCCCACTCCTCTGCCACCCTGTTCATTAACTAACCTATGGAAAGAACCGCCTTCTTTCAGACCTGGTGCCTTCCCGAAGTGTTGGGCCACAATGCTCGTCGTTCCTGGCTGAAACAGCCAGCGCATGTGACTGAAGTAGAAGGGGGCGCCAAGGTGAGAGGAGACGAGGTTTAGGTGAGGCAGAGCAAAGCTGATCTCGAGGCCAAAAGCTCTTGATAAACCTTCACCTAATTGAGAAGCAGCCCTGACTTCCTACTTACCCGTATTTTCTGGCGTGTAAGACTTTAACCCATGAAAATCATCTCAAAAGTTGGGGGTCGTCTTATACGCCCAGTCGTCTTATACGCCGGAAAATACGGTATACCATGTTCCAGATATAATAATGAACTGGAAATTTTGAAGAATTTGGGGCATGACTTTTAGAAATATAGATGATGATATTTTTCAAGGTCTTAAAATTCATTTATACAACCAAGTGGTTAATCACCTATGCCTTAGAAATGTAGAGCAGAAAGCATAGCTACCACTTCTGTTGCTAGCAAAATAGCATTAGCAATCAATAGCAGTTCTTATTTGACGTGTTTAAGCAATCCACAATTGTAAACTAACTTACAACGTTTAAATAATTGGCTCTGTGCAAGTATTACTGATTATCTGTAACTTGCATATCTCGTACTACTTTTGTTTCAGCATAACTGATGCTTTCCTATTAGCAATACAAAGCAAGAGCTGAAATGTTCTAGCTTACATATGTTGTAGAAGCATTAAAAGAAGTTTATTTGGCATAATTTGTCCAATTAAGTTATCTTCGTACTTTGTACTATAGAACTTATGTAAATATTGAAAACTGGGAGCCCATACCACCTAGCCCTTGTTTGAATTGAGGCAGAAAAGCAGAAAAGCTACAATAGGTAGCCTGAATTCAAGTATTTTCCTGCCATCTGGTAATTAAAAGTTCAGGTAGTCTTAACAATCATACTTGGAACCAACAGTACTATTGCTAAGTGACACAGTTGTTAAATGAAATATCTTATGACTGATAGATTTACAACCCACTGCAATTGTTTAGCAAAACACCTACAGTTCTTAAGTGAGACCTCATGTGTCTCTGACCTGCAGTTTTACTGTTGACTTATCCATTATTGGAATGCAGTTGTGAAACATGCAAATGGCAGTCATGTGTTGCAGGAAGCTGTAATGTTTGTAAATGTCCACTGCTTGCATAATGTTCAAATTTTGATCATGTCATTGCAGGGATGCTGTGATAAGTGCAAGGACTGGTTGTAAAGTTACTTTTTCAGTTCTGTCAAAACTTCAAACGGTTGCTAAGTAGGGCAGTTGTTAAGTGAGGATTACCTATAGTCCTTGAAAGTGAATAGAAAAGCTGTGGGCAAAAATTCATAGCCTCATATATCAGGACAGAGTCAGATGTCTTTAGTAAAACAGTAAAAAAAAGAAAGAGGACCATGAAGGCAATTAAAACACCATTTAGCAAGATGCTGCAAAAACATGCATTAATCAAATGTTTTATGCATTCTACTCCAGACTGAGTTTACTCAACCGGTAGATAGTCCTGTACTAGCCAGAAACCAGTTTCTAATATATACGACTAGTGTATAATTTACTGATCTTCGTTAGACACTAATTGGGCGAAATTTATCAAATCATCTGTCTCTTTTTTTTTTTTATTGAAAAGTTTTAAGATACAATTTTCCTTTAAAAACCCCCCCTTCCCCCTCCCTCCTCCCCCCCTTGCCTCCCCCCTCCCCCCCTCCCTCCTCCCCCCCTACCTCCCCCCCTCCCCCCCGACTTCCCAGAGCTAAATACAAGGTATATATATAAAAAAAGCAAACATAAACAACCATATACTAACAACTATAAATTCTAAAATCCATCACTCTCTAGCTTATATAGGATAAAACAAACCTTAGCAATATTAAATATATATAAAAAACTAAAATAAAAAAAGAAACACTCTCTAACTTATATAGGATAAAACAAACCTTAATAGTATTAAATATATATTAAAAACGAAAGAAAAAAACCCCAAGATAGAAAGAGAAAAAGAAAAAGAAAAAAAAGGAAAAAAGAGTTATTCAAATACTACATAATACTTCTCCACCCTATACTTATCCTAAATAGACTCCATCCATTTTGTCCATTCCATGATATAACGTTCTTACAGATAATCTTTCAAATTAACCAAAATCTTCGCCACCTCAACCAAATCAGAAAACTTTAAAGTCAACTCTTCTATAATCGGCCGTTCCTCTTCCAGTGCCACATCTATAATTATTCCAAACAAAAAAAAAGGTTGCGAACAAAACTTTAACCTCCATTTAAGAATCTTCTGTATATTCCACCAAACTTTAATCCAAAAAAGCTCACCCTTTCCACAAAACCACCACATATAAAAATATATTGCGTCTACACCCAAACCTTTTCCCACCTCCCATACTTGACTATAAATACGTCGTAGAAAATCCATAGACTTCTGCAAATCCTGCTATTTTCTCTTCTTAGATCGTTTTGCAGCAGCACGCGTCACCCTCTGTTCTATAGAATCATCCGACGAGGTTATATCTTGATCTCCTCCAACACCGTTGTCTTCTATCTGACCATCTTCGGCCTCTTGATGCACTCCTTCTCCAGATCCCTTTTCAGCTTCCAGAAGTGTTAATGGCGTTGCATTTAAAACATTATTGTAGAAATCACGCGCTTGCATCACAGTAACCAGACGGTACCTTTTACCTTCGTGCGTCACCATCAACCCAACTGGGATCTCCCATCTGAACCTTATATCTCGTTGCTTGAGCTCTTGCACTAGAAATGTAAAATCCTTCCTTCTCCTTAGAATCTTTGGAGGAATTTCTTTTAAGACCAAAACTTCTTGATTAGCAATCACAACTTTAGTATCATAAGCAGCTCGTATAACTTCATCTCTAGTTTCCCTTTTTGCAAAATATACCACCACATCTCTAGGCAACTTTCTCTGTCCAGCAATCCATGAATTCACACGAAACACTTTATCCATGCCTCATTTTATTTCAGATGCTGGGCTGTTTCAATACTACTTCAAAAGCCTCAGAAACCAGCTGCTTTAGATCTTCCTTAATATTCTCCTTTAAGCCTCTAATTCTAATAGCAAACTGCATCTGGTAATATTGAGCAAGACTCAGTTCCTTTTCCATTTTGTCTTCATTCTCCAATACTTTTGCTTCTAATATAGCATTCTTTTGAGTCAAATCTTCTAGCTTTTCCTCCAATTCTTCCACACAACGAGCCACTTTACACACTGAAGACAAGATGTCTACCTTCATCACTCTGAACTTCTGTTCCATCCTCTCCTCCATTCTCTCCTCCAATTTCTCCAATTTCTCCTCCATCTGTGCAAATCTATCATTAATTGATTCCAAAATTACCTGGGTGTGTTTTTCAAGAGCATCTTGTAAGTCCTTTGATGTCAATACATCAGAAGGATGCAGCGCCTGCAGTAATGATTGTTGCACCGGAGAAGTTCCAGCACTCCGAAGAGTTTTAGGGGGTGGTTTAGCCGCCATCTTTTACCAATTGTGACGCACTTTCACTTCAGATTTATAATCCAAAAAAGTCCATCAAGCTGGAGAGTAAAATATAATAATCCTCTTCACCTTTTCCTCTTGTATCGCTCTGCCTGCTCCTTTAATCCATAGTCATTCCTTCAGGCAGGGGTGGTCGCAGACGCCTGGCTCTGCTCCAAGAAATCAGGAGCAGAGGCGCTGGCCAGCTGGGAGCAGCCCAGGCTACGGGGGAGTTCAATCCTTCAGCCGCCCAAGCCATAAGGTCAGGCGGCCCTGGAGAACTCTACCCCTACCTGGGAGCTCACCCCCTCCTCTTCTCCCGAGGAGGGGGCTTCAAATTCGCCCGAACAGCTGATCGGCGCTGTTTCGGGCGAAAATAACTCAGCTGAGCCGCGGGCAGCCCGGAGAGGCTGTCTTCGGCGCCGCGCTGCCACCGGAAGTCCCTTGTTTGAATTGAGGCAGAAAAGCAGAAAAGCTACAATAGGTAGCCTGAATTCAAGTATTTTCCTGCCATCTGGTAATTAAAAGTTCAGGTAGTCTTAACAATCACACTTGGAACCAACAGTACTATTGCTAAGTGACACAGTTGTTAAATGAAATATCTTATGACTGATAGATTTACAACCCACTGCAATTGTTTAGCAAAACACCTACAGTTCTTAAGTGAGACCTCATGTGTCTCTGACCTGCAGTTTTACTGTTGACTTATCCATTATTGGAATGCAGTTGTGAAACATGCAAATGGCAGTCATGTGTTGCAGGAAGCTGTAATGTTTGTAAATGTCCACTGCTTGCATAATGTTCAAATTTTGATCATGTCATTGCAGGGATGCTGTGATAAGTGCAAGGACTGGTTGTAAAGTTACTTTTTCAGTTCTGTCAAAACTTCAAACGGTTGCTAAGTAGGGCAGTTGTTAAGTGAGGATTACCTATAGTCCTTGAAAGTGAATAGAAAAGCTGTGGGCAAAAATTCATAGCCTCATATATCAGGACAGAGTCAGATGTCTTTAGTAAAACAGTAAAAAAAAGAAAGAGGACCATGAAGGCAATTAAAACACCATTTAGCAAGATGCTGCAAAAACATGCATTAATCAAATGTTTTATGCATTCTACTCCAGACTGAGTTTACTCAACCGGTAGATGGTCCTGTACTAGCCAGAAACCAGTTTCTAATATATACGACTAGTGTATAATTTACTGATCTTCGTTAGACACTAATTGGGCGAAATTTATCAAATCATCTGTCTCATCTCTTATAAATTGGCCCTGTAATTGATTGATGCATCCCTTGGGAATTTGTAATGGGTGGTCAATATGAGTAAATAAAGATGCTAATATTGGAAACTGCATAATATTTCAGCTGAACCCAAGTGTAATCTAGTTTCTGTACTATTTTCCAGTTGCCAAGTAAGATCAGATATCTCAGAGGAGAGAACCAAATGCAGTTTCGAGATCAGATTTAATTCTGTGTTATTTAATTTTAATCTCATAATATACTTGAAATTTAAACAGACACAATTTTGTATTTAAATGACTTGCATTTACATTTCTTCTGAATCAGCTGTAATACAGAATTTTAACTACGGCATGAGCTTGCAAGTATACAAGTTTTCAGTAGCTTTTGTTTCTTTGCCTGTTTGGATTCATCAGTTGCTTTCTGCTTGCATAGTAAAACAGTCTGCCTTTGTCTATGCACTCTTCTTTTGCAGAGTGATAACAATTTTAATGCACTTTGCAAACACAGTTAAAATCATGCCTAATTTTGATTTGAAAGTGAAAGCTTGATTCTTCAATTCTGACACCATATCAAATCATGGCTAAATTTTCCTAAGCATGTTGTGATGTAATGTATGAAGTAAGACTATGTTCTGGTTTGGTTGTGTTCCATTACAACAGGGTTGTCAAACTGCCGGCCCGTGGGCCAGATGTGTCATGTGAAAGCCACGCCTACCCCATTGCCACCAATGGCAAAACTCCCGAGGTGTTGAGCGACGTCATGTGATGTCCCGAGTTTGACATGTCTGCATTACAATGAAAAATCTCTAGGAAGCTGACCCAAATATTTTGAAATACTTTGGCTATTTCTTTTATTTTAGAATAGTGTATCCAGTTAGAAAACAAAATTAAAATAGTATGGATAATGACTATAATCATGAGTTTGCTTTGTACAATTTACTTGATTAGTGTACATATTGGGTTGGATTCTTATGATTTGCTATTTGCAGCTGAATGTATAAATTGAAAACTGCTGTATTTGAATTCATGCAAATTGCATATTTATTAAATTCTCAACAACTTTGGGTGACTCACAACAATCAAAACAAATAAATTGCAACAAACCTAATGAAAAGTAAGAATAAAAGATAAAAGATGGCAAAAACTATACACCAGATGGAAATGAAACGAGGTATAATTTCTTGTCTGCTTCCTCTTTTGCTAGTTGTATGAAATAATAAAGCTGGAACAATAGCAGTTCAGATCCAAATATCACATCTCTTTAAGCAACAATAGACTAGGGTCCATCCAGATCTTGGGAGGAACTTTATTCCAGAGGGGAGGCACTGCTAAAGGGACTTCTGGCACTTCTGGGGCCCTGATAGATAACATTGTTTAATTGAAGGAACTGGTTTAAAGATTTAATTAATTCAACCCTGCAAGATCAAATCAGTGAGACAGTTTTTATAGTAGATGTGGTTCCTCAAGTAACCAGCCCTATGTGCCATATTGATAATATTTGGGGATTCACATGAACACATACTTTCTTGTGACAAAAAAGGACTTTAGAGAAGCTAGACAATATTACTTGATTGAATGCTACTTTGTGTCTATAAATGATGTTTACTTCTTCTTCAGGGAAGAACTGTAGATTTTCCTCCCTCAAAGTTAAAGACCGGTTATGGAGAACAAGCTTGCTACGTTCTTGATTGTTTGGCAGAAGAAGCCTTGAAATACACACCCTTTAGCTGGAAAAGGTATTGTATCTTACCCTGACTGAAATGGGTCTAGATAATCAGTTACATCCCAGGTCCTCTGAAGCTACCATGCAACCACTTTCTTTACAACCTTCCTAAAAAGGAAACTGGACAAAAACTGTCCAGAACAGTTGAGTTGAATGATGGTCCCTTGAAGAGAGGGTGCACCATTACTTCCCTAAGAGCCAGTGGACCTCTCCCTCCCTCAAGAAAAAAATTACATGTCCTCTCCCAGGCAGCCTTGAGTAGCCAGGAGGGGCACTCATCTAACTTAGGAGTGGCCAAATTAGTAGCTGTAGGAGCACATATACAGTAGACAATTTTGTAACTGCCCATATTAACACATTTTATATGGTATATAGAAAGATATACTATAAGCATCTCTAACACAGAGTAAAATAATTCCTGCACCTCCCCCAAATCTATATAAAAACATAGAAAACAAGAGGGAGCTTAAAGCCCTACATTGTTAAGCTTTGAAAATTGTTTTCACAGTCAAAATATCAGTAACAAGGCTAGATACATCTCTAGCAATAAGATGATCCAAATCATGGATCCCTGAAAAGACCTTCTCTAGATTACCTAACAACTGTCATTTTAAAGAAGTCATTTCTTATAACAACCAGGAGCCATGTTGTAATGCAGTGGATTGAGCGGTAGAAACAATTATTAGCAGGTGCTGAGAATGGAGGTTAGTAAAGTTAGATGTTAGGGCTGTTTTGTTTTAAATCTTACTAGATAGCAGGGGTAGCCAAAATTGTGGAAACCTTTTGGGAAAAGTATTTTTGAGGTTTGATGGCTAATAACACCACTGTTTTTGGAGTAGTACCATAAAATTATATATCAATGGAAAGATAATTTAATCAAGAATGAAATGCAACATAGTTTGTTCAATTATCTGTACTGTATTCTATGAAAAGCTATAGCCAAATAACCAGAAAAAGGAAGCACAACTTGCTTAGGTTGATATCAGGTAGCTTTCCTTCATCTGATTTTAGCCAATGAGCATGAGTGTTTAGAGAGCCAATCAGGTGTCATCTTGTTTTGGCAATGGGCCAATCAGATCAGTAGGATTCAGTTATTGATGTCATGTATTGAAGCTGAGGAGAGGACATTTGTCAGTGTGTTATGTGATCGCTATCAAGTTGGTAGGTTCCCCCCCCATTTCATTTAGTGAGTTTGTAAAACGTAATAAAATTAGAGTAATGGTGCAAAGAGTTGACTGGTGGCCCAGAAAGCGATGTAAAATAGTATTATTAAGTGAACAAGGCTACAGTTATAAAGAAATTAGAAGAAAATTGATGGAAACTTAACCAAAGATGGCATTTCTACTGTATACTTTTCTCAAAAGGTTTCCACAATTTTGGCCACTACTATATACATACAGTGAGGGGGAAAAGTATTTGATCCCCAGCTGATTTTGTACGTTTGTCCACTGACAAAGAAATGATCAGTCTGTAATTTTAATGGTAATTTATTTTAACAGTGAGAAAATAATAACAAAAAAAATTCCAGAAAAACGCATTTCAAAAAAGTTATAAATTGATTTGCATTTTAAAAAGTGAAATAAATATTTGACCTCTTCACAAAACATGACTTAGTACTTGGTGGCAAAACCCTTGTTGGAATCACAGAGGTCACATTTCTTGTATTTGGCCACCAGGTTTGCACTCATCTCAGGAGGGATTTTGGCCCACTCCTCTTTGCAGATCCTCTCCAACTCATTAAAGGTTTTGAGGATGACGTTAGGCAGCTCGCTATGGGATTAAGGTCTGGAGACTGGCTAGGCTACTACAAGACCTTAATGTGCTGCTTCTTGAGCCACTCTTGTTGCTTTGGTTGTGTGTTTTGGGTCATTGTCATACTGGAATACCCATCCACGACCCATTTTCAATGTCCTGGCTAAGGGAAGGAGGTTCTTGCCCAAGATTTGATGGTACATGGCCCCGTCCATTGTCCCTTTGATGTGATGATGTTGTCCTGTCCCCTTAGCAGAAAAGCACCCCCTAAGCAAAATGTTTCCACCTCCATATTTGATGGGGTCACAGGCAGCATTCCTCTTCCTCCTAACACGGAAAATTGAGTTGATGCCAAAGAGCTTGATTTTGGTCTCAGCTGACCACAAAACTTTCACCCAGTTCTCTGAATCACTCAGATGTTCATTGGGAAACTTCAGACAGGCCTGTACATGTGCTTTCTTGAGCAGGGGATCCTTATGGGTGCTGCAGGATTTCATCCCTTCACAGTATAGTGTGTTACCAATTGTTTTCTTGGTGACTATGGTCCCTTTTGCCTTGAGATCATTGACAAGATCCTCCCATATAGTTCTGGGCTGATTCTTCACCATTCTCATGATCATTGAAACTCCACAAGGGGTGATCTTGCATGGACCCCCAGACCGAGGGAGACTGACAGTTATTTTGGGTTTCTTCCATTTGCGAATAATTGCACCAACTGTTGTCACCTTCTCACCAAGCTGCTTGGTGATAGTCTTGTAGCCCATTCCAGCCTTGCGTAGGTCTACAATCTTGTCCCTGACATTCTTGGACAGCTCTTTGATCTTGGCCATGGTGGAAAGTTTGGAATCTGATTGATTACCATAAGTGTATTACCATTACCATAGGTGTATATTACAGGCCACCCAACCAATCAGAAGAAATAGATGAACTCTTTGCCAACCAGCTAACAAATGTATGTAGGAATCATATCATAGTAGTATTGGGAAACTTCAACTATCCAGATATCAACTGGGAGACAAACTCTGCAGCGAGCGGGAGATCAAACAGATTCCTAACCAACCTAGCCGACAACTTTGTCATCCAAAAGGTGGAGGAGGGAACTAGACGTAAAGCCATACTGGACTTAATTCTAACTAATAGAGAAGAAGTGATAGAAAGAGTTGAAGTTGCCGGAACCTTGAGTGAAAGTGACCACGTCATACTGGAATTTAATATAACGTAAACACTAGCAACAGAAAACAGTCCAACCAGTGTCTTGAACTTCAAAAGAACTGACTTTAACAAACTCAGAGAGAACCTAGGAAAGATCCCATGGATGAAATTCCTAAAGGGGAAAATGATGCTAAGAAGCGTGGGAAACTCTGAAAAATGTGATCATAAAAGCCCAGACCAGCACAATACCACTGAAAAAAAACAAGAAATTCAAGAAGAAACCAGCATGGCCACACAAAGACATCTCTGACAAACTGAAAGACAAAAAGGACAAATATAAAAATGGAAAGAAGGGCACATAACTAAGGCCAGCCAGAACATGCAAAAATGAAGTCAGGAAAGCAAAGGCTAAGAACGAACAAAGACTTGCAACAGAAATCATGAATAATAAAAAAAGTTTCTTCCAATATATTAACAACAAGAAAAAAGTCAAACTGTAGGTCCACTAGAGAGAAAAGATGGCAAGGAAATAACAGGCAACAGGGAGAAAGCAGAGCTGCGTAACTCATACTTTGTATCAGTCTTCACACAAAAAGAAACTACAGCCCAACATACCAAAGAAAAATTGTAAAAGACAAATTAGAAACAAAAAATAAAACAAGCAAGAAAATGGTAAGAGAACACCTATCTGACTTTGACAAATATAAATCACCGGGGCCTGACAGATTACATTTCAGAGTTCTGAAGGAGCTGGTAGATGTTATCTCAGAACCTTTTCACCACATTTTCAAAAATCCTGGAGCACCGGGGAAGTACCTGAGGATTGGAAAAGGGCTGATGTGGTTCCCATCTTCAAGAAAGGAAATTTTAAAAAAATGGACCCAGGAAACTACAGACCAATCAGTTTAATATCAATACCTGGGAAGAACCTAAAGAAGATAATAAAAAAAACAGATCTGCGAACAACTAGAACCAAACAGAGTTGTAACTAGTAGCCAGCATGGGTTTGTAAAAAACAGATCATGCCAAACCAATCTTATTTCATTCTTCGACAAAGTGACTAAACTAATAGACCAGCGAAATACTGTAGACATAGTATACTTAGACTTCAGTAAGGCATTTGATAAAGTAGACCACAACCTATTCCTTGGTAAGCTAGAAAAGGTGGAATAGACAACATCACCACCAGACGGATCTGTAGCTGGCTGGCAAACCATATTCAATGAGTAGTCCTCAATGGCACTACATCCACATGGAGAGAAGTAAGCAGTGGGGTACCACAAAGTTCCATCTTTGGCCCAGTAGTCTTCAATATCTTCATCAATGACTTAGATGAGGAAATTAAAGGGGAACTCGTTAAATTTGCAGATGACATCAAACTGTCAGGAGTAGCCAACACCCCAGAAGACAAACTCAAGATCCAAAAAGATCTTGACAAACTTGAACAATGGGCACTATCCAACAGAATGAGTTTCAGCGTGGAAAAAAGCAATGTTTTACATTTAGGTAGGAAAAATGAAAGGTACAAGTACAAATTGGGCAAGACCCAGCTTAAAACAGTAACTGTGAGAGGGACCTTGGAGTCCTAGTGGATGATCACTTAACTATGAACCAGCACTGTGCGGCGGCAGCAAAAAAAGCTAATACAATCCTGGGTTGTATAAACAGGCATAGATTCAAGATCGCATAAGGTATTATTACCACTTTATAAAACCCTAGTAAATCCACACCTGGAATACTGTAGCCAATTTTGGTCACCATATCAAAAAAAAAATGTTGAGAGTTTGGAAAAAATTGAGAGATGATCAACTTAGATAATTAAAGGCCTAGAGACGAAAACATACGAAGAACAACTGCAGGACTTGGGTTTGGCTACTCTAAAGAAAAGAAGAAATAGAGGAGACATGATAGCAGTATTCCAGTATTTGAGGGGCTGCCACAAACAAGAGGGGGTCACGTTATTCACCAAAGCACCAGAGGATAGGACAAGAAACAATGGTTGGAAACTGATCAAAGAGAGAAGCAACCTGGAATTAAGGAGAAACTTCCTGACACTGAGGACAATTAACCAGTGGAACAGCTTACCCCCAGAAATCGTGGGCGCTCCATCACGAGATTTTTAAAAAGAGGCTAGACAGTCACTTCTCTGAGGTGATATAGGTACTCCTGCTTGAGCAGGGGGTTGGACAACCTCCAAAGTCCCTTCCAGCTCTATTCTATTCTAATCTTTGAGCCATCTAATTTACAAAAAGAAATGGTGCAAAGATAGAAAAGAAGGGAACAGTTATTAGATGATTGATTGGTTCTGTGGACAGGTGTCTTTTATACAGGCAACAAGCTGAGATTAGGAGCATTCTCTTTAAGAGAATGCTCTTTTTTAATTGAAAAGTTTTAAAATACATTTTTGAAACATATACCCCATCTACCCCACCCCTCTCCCCATCCCTCCCATCCCAACACACACACACCCGGCTTCCCAGAGCCGAATACAGGGTATTACACCATACAATCTTACTCTAAAATATTCTAATTACTATAATTACTCTTTAAACCCTATCACACTTTAACTCTCCTTAGCCATAGAAAAGAAAAATAATATAGCCTCTAATTACAATAACTAATAACTATTCAAATGCTAAATGATACTTTGTAGTCCCATATTTGTTCTGAATAAAATCAATCCATCTTCTCCATTCCACTATATATTCTCTTGCGAGTGATCTTTCACATATGCCGAGATTTTAGCCATTTCTGCCAAGTTTGAAACTTTCAAAGTCCAATCTTCAATTGTTGGCAGGTCTTCCTTCTTCCAATATTGCACTACCAAAAGTCTTGCAGCTGTTATTAAATTCAATATCAATTTAGTTTCTATAACAGTACAATCAGTGATAATACCCAACAAAAATAATTGTGGTAAAAATCTTATCTTTTTCTTTAAAATCTTCTGGATGTTCCACCAAATTTTAATCCAAAAAGCTTTAACTTTTTTACAAGTCCACCATACATGATAATACGTTGCATCATCACAACCACATCTCCAACATTTTGGCTGACAATTTGGATACATACATGCTAATGCTAATTTTTTG
This sequence comes from Vipera ursinii, assembly GCF_947247035.1. Classification (NCBI taxonomy): domain Eukaryota; kingdom Metazoa; phylum Chordata; class Lepidosauria; order Squamata; family Viperidae; genus Vipera; species Vipera ursinii. The sequence continues at coordinate 34,817,118 of NC_139514.1, read as the reverse complement.
GGATCCAAATGCCATCTATAAAACATTTTATAAAAATTCTCCCTTAGATTTTGTGCCTGTGTGAATTTAACATTCCTAACCCATATTTTCTCCCAAGTATCCATTATTATTGGTTCTTGAAAGTCCTGGGCCCATTTTATCATACAATCCTTAACCAGTTCTGCTTCTGAGTCAATTTCTATAAAAAGTAAAATCCTTTTCATCCACGTTTCTTTCTCCAAATATCTCTCAATTCCAAAAAATCATATTTCAAATCAAAAAAAGATCTAGGCAATCTAGCATGATTAGGAGTATTTTTAAAAAATCCTTTCTTATCCTTCTGCGTGTCCATCACACCATTCCAATCTCCCATTAAAATACAAGATTTGTAATCCCATTGAATTATTTTGTTATGTAGCAATTTATAATATTCTTGTTGTTGATTAGGAGCATATATTCCAATTAAAAGTATTTTCTTCCCTTCAATCAAAAGTTCAATAAAAATATATCTTCCTTGTATATCTGCTTCTATTAATTTAGCTATCAAACCCTTCTTCACATATATTACTATTTCTTCTCTGGAGCAGATGCAATAAATTGTGTACCCAGTCTCAAATTAATCAAATATTTCTGATCAGATACCCAAATATGCATCTCTTGCAAACATACAACGTCATTTTTAAAATGTTTCAAATACTGAAATATTTTCTTCCTCTTTTGTGGTGAATTCAAGCCATTAACATTCCAAGTCAGGAATTTTGTCGCCATCCTTTACTACTTGAAGCCTCCGGAGCGCCGCCAGAAGATCTTCAGAAATCTGCCTCTTCGGCCTCGCTCCTCCCACTGCTTCACTTGATTCTTGAGTTGTAATCATCAAACATTGATCCTGTTGCCATTGTTGTTGTTGTGCCTTACGTCTAGATGCAGCCCGTGTTATTCTTTGAGTCGAAGTTTCTTCTAAAGCCAAGGGTTGCACAATTTCTGAAAATTGCTGTTTTTCTTGTAACTGTTGTTCTCCTTCATCCTTTCCTTCTTTATCTTCTGTAGAGGGCGGTGAACCTGCTTTCAATACATTAGTATAAAAAATCTTGTGCCTTCAAAACTGTATTAAGACGATATCTTATTCCAGCAAAATTCACCACAATCTCCATTGATATCTCCCATCTGAACTGAAGCTGTTGTTTTTTCAATTCTTCTGCCAAAAAAGCAAATTCTTTCCTTTTTCTCAAAACGTTTGGGGGAATCTCTTTCAGAATCAACACCTCTTGACCAGCAATTGTAAATCTCTTATTATAAAAAATTTGGATAATCTCATTTCTTATCCTCCTCTTCGTAAAGTACACTACCACATCTCTTGGCAATTTCCTCTGCCTGGCAATCCAAGAGTTAACTCTGAAGACTTTATCTATCTCCCCAAAAAATTCTTCAGGTTTAAACCCCAAAATAGGTGCCAGAGCATCCACCAGCATCTCTTGCAAATTCTCCTGAGAGTTCTCTTTCAATCCTCTGATCCTCAGGGCAAACTCCATATCTCTGTACTGTATCATCAGAACCTCTTCATCCGTTTTATGCATTTTAAATTCAGCTTCACCCATTTTAGCCTCCAACATCAAATTATTTTGTTTCACTTCTTCCACCCGTTCATTCAGAGTCTCAATACATCCTGCCAGCCCCTGAAGTGCTAAGAGTATGTCCTCCCGCATTTCCGTGTTCTTATCCTCTATAAGCTCAGCCACCTGTTCAGTTATTTTTTTCAGACTGAGTGGCTAAGACCACTTTTAAAGCATCTTGCAAGTCCTTTAACGTTACAGGTGGAGAAGCTGCGGGGGATGATGTCAAAGACTGCAGTCCAGATTGCTGAACAGGCGATGTCCCTGCACTTTTAGTAACAGGGATTCTAGGAGGCTTAGAAGCCATTTCATAGCCACTTATCACACTTTCACTTTTCTTCTCCTTTAACAACTAAAACCAAATCTTGTAAGTTCAGGCAGAGCAAATTTAAAGTCCAGTTCCTCCTCAATCTCCCAGCAAACACTTTCACTATAAAAAAAAGTGAGAGAGGGGAAAGAAAAAAGAAAAAACACTTCACCTCTTATAAAAAAGTAAAAAAAGTTCTTCCCCCCTCTCTTCCCTCTTCACTCAGACGCCATTTTCCCTTTCTTTTCCAAATAATAAGCAAGACAAAAGAAGAATTGTTTTTCGAGGGTTAAAGCCTTGTACTTGCTGTTTATAGGGCTCCTGTCTCCGCTCTGCTGCAACAATGTTTCTAGATGTCAATCAAATCTGGCAGGAGTGGATTCAACATCTTGTTCTGCTAACAGCAGAAGAGTCCTCCGCTCCGGAGATTCCCAGGCTTTGGGGGAGCCCTCACCCTTCAAGCCCCAGAACAAACATTCTGGGGCTCTAAGGGGGCTCTACCCCTACCTGGGAACTCCCTCTCCCCTCTTCACCCGAGGAGTGGGGTTTTCACACCGCGGAGCAGCTGATTGTCGGCTGCTCTGCGGTTTAAACAGAAACGAAGGGCCGGCGGTCGATTCCGATGGTCTGCAACACTGGAGAGCCACCCGGAAGTCAAGAGAATGCTCTTAATCTCAGCTCATTACCTGTATAAAAGTCACCCGGGTGCCAGAAATCTTCCTGATTGATAGAGAATCAAATACTTATTTCACTCATTAAAATGCAAATCAATTTATAACTTTTTCGAAATGCTTTTTTCTGGATTGTTGTTGTTGTTGTTGTTATTATTCTGTCTCTTGCTGTTAAAATAAACCTACCATTAAAATTATAGATTGATCATTTCTTTTGTCAGTGGGCAAACGTACAAAATCAGCAGGGAATCAAATACTTTTTTCTTTCACTATGATGTAGCAGTGTTATTTACAGTACTGTATATGTAACCCTCGGACAAGCGCTGGCTCTTGGGCTTTGAAACAATAATTTCTACAATTAATATGTTGGTAATATATTTCTTGTTCCTTTCTTCTTGTTGTAATATTCTTCTTTTGTCTACATTAAACAAATATAATTCTTAATATTTTCAATATATACCAAGTTGAATGTAAACATTTTTTATTATTTATGCATATAATAACATCAACATGTACATGTTTTTAATCAACTTGTTTGCATTGTATTTATAAAAGTCATCTTATTAAATCATTATATGTCCTGTTTTCAAGATTCTTATTGAAGCTTAGTTTCCCCTCAGGATTCAGACCACTCCTATCACTCATAATTCTTCCCCCCTCTCATTACCTGTAAATATCCAAACTTTTCATTTAAATAGACCCTCTCAATGTTTTAACATTTCATATATTCTAAAAATACTATACTACTTATATCTCTTATTCCTTTTACTATAGGGCCCCTTTACAAGTTTTATCTATTCTTTCGGACATATTCAAACAATATTTAATCCTATAATACACCATCTAATAATCTTTCTCTAGAGTTATTTTTGTTCTTTTATATATATACAATTTCATCAATGCTTTTTCATGTATAGAGTTTTAACAATTTTCTTAGCTTTCAAATTTATCCAAACTGTAATATTTTATATTTTTATTCCTCATAAGGGTTTAATTCCCCACTTCCGCCTATAGAAGGGTGAGGTAATCCCCCCTTTTCTCACTTTGGGAGGCTTTTTGCTTCTTGGGGAACTTTTCCAGGAAATCAGATATAAAATAGAAAAGAGAAGATCAAATTCCTCACCCAGTTTCAAGTACGCTGTTCATGTTGGTGCTGGTTAGTGCCTTTGGACTTCAGCTGCAAATAGCTTGGGCTGGTCAACAAAATGTGACCAGCCTTTCTCCTGTCGGGTTAAAAGACTTTCCCCGAATCGAGCTAAGTGACTGCCATTGTTTCAGAATCATCGGGGCACCCTTCTTCACCGCCTCTGTGGGGCACCTTAGACCCATTTAGGGTCCCCTGGCAGAGCAAAACTAGCCATGGGGTGCAGAGGTCCACAATCCTGCGACTGGGTGCTACGGCACAAAACCAGAAGTTCCTGTAAATACTAAGTGTTGTTAACTCAATAGTATATGCTTCCTTACATTGATTTGACTACAAGCCAAAGATGAAGGAGAACTGCAGAGAGAGAGAAGGAAAAACTGCACAATTGTGGCTGCTCATATAATATGTTATCCAAAGTGTTTTCATTTTATTCTACATGCATTTTGGGATAAGCATTTGAAAAAGTGAATTACAAATTTATTTGCATTGTTTGGCTGGAATTGCATCCAGTCATTATTTAACTAATTATGGAAAAATGATGCAGAAAGTTCTCCATATCACATAAATGTAAAGCTATATTTTCAAAAGTGCTATATTGTAAAATTCAAACAAATATCAATCATAAGTCTCAGAGAATTGCATTTATTGCATATATCTTTAAAGGCCTACATATCCTACTGAGGAGCTAGAAGAAGAAGCAATAACAGAAGATGATGCTGAATTAACCCTTAATAAAATAGAAGAAATAATTGCGGTAAGTTTATATAACGTATTGACTTACTGTTATGAAGGAAAGAAAAGTATGTGTTCAATAGTTCAGTTTTATACTGCTATGAGCACTCAGAAAAAGACAATATTTAGTGCAACAAAACTTAGTTTTGAAACTGGATAGACAATTGATATTTAAATATAATGCAGGAAGCAAAATGGAAATTTTACCTATTCCATATCCCAAAAAAGTGGAATGATCAACCATTTTTTATATTGTTGCACATACACGTACACACACTGTGTTTCCCTGAAAATAAGACCCAGTCTTTTTGTTTTTTGCCTCCAAAAGAGGCACCAGGTCTTATTTTCGGGGTGTGTCTTTTCCACAGTCTCACCTTGTGGCGGTGGCAGCAGCAACATCCCCGCCAAGCTGGCCCACTTCTGCGGCCAAAGGAAATGCCACTGCAGCTGAGAATGGAGCTCTGCCTGCATTTCGCCATCAGGGGCCTTCCAGAAAGGCCTCTGCTGCCGAGAACTGAGCTGCGGATTGCAGAAGCCTTTCAGGAAGGCCTCTGATGGCAACATGCAGGCTGGCGCTCCATTCTTAGCTACAGAGGCATTTCCTTCAGCTGCAGAAGAAGTGGGCCATGGTGTGTATATGTGCGTGTGTGTGTACACACACACACACACACACACACACACACACATACAGGCGCACACAAACTATCAGACATGTATGTATGATGTTAAGGAGTAGTATGACTATTGAGAGACTTTATTTTTCACTCCCTTGTGGATTGTTTTCAATTTTAAATTTTTTTAAATACTTTTATAAGCTTTTGTATCTGGGAATTCAGTTTAGCACTAGGTTGAACTACAAGTGAGAAAATGACACGTATGGATATATATTTGAACTAAAATAAGTTAAATGTGTTTGAGGTAACAGAGAAAACAAATTAGGTTTGTATTTATAGGCAGCATAGAGATGTAATAGTCACGTTCTAAAACAGAAGAATGGATTAATGCTTTGTGAATTATTTTTTCTTGTTGGTTAATGCATTTTAAAACCTATGAATAGAAGTTAGCCAAGAATAATTTTTAATTGGGTGTTGGGTTTTTTAACTTGTAAGTGAGCATTGAGAAATTCACTTCTTGGCCCACTATCCTAGCAAAAATATATAGGCTCCACTCTTCTCGTCCTCCTTAAAATTTAGCAGTTCAATGCAGTTGGCTTATATCTAAAATAAGGAGCTTTTGAATAGCAACCTCTACAATCCTTTTTTCACTGTCAGTGTGGGCTAGGGCTGATGTGAATTGAAGTAAAAAAATACCAGGAAGTCATCAAGTTCCCTATCTTTGTTTTACATGAACTGGCAGCAATGGGATATTTTAATGGAACAAAGAGCGCAAACTGTTTTGGGAATGATTACTAAAGTAGTGCTTATGACAAAAAGTCCTGTGAGTAGCATATTGTATAGTTTTGGATCGTAATAGCATTTCAAACTTTTTTCATCTAAAATAACTTGTGATGGTGTTCAGAGAATAATATTTAAATCATAATGTTGATTGTCCTGCTAAAATATTTTCTGTGTTTTTAAGGAAGAAGAGACAGACAATGAGGAAAATTATATTGATCTGAATGTTTTAAAGGCACAAACTTACAAATCAGTAAGTGTTTTCTTCAGTTAGTACTAATATGCTAGATATTATTGCAAACAGAATGCATTGCTGCTTGCGTGAAGAGTCCCCTTTCAGTAATTATGTACAATTTCCTATGATTATCTGGGAAGTGTTCACCATTCATAAAATTTGGACAGTTGTACAGGTAATCAAAAGAGCTATGACAAAGAAGAATGAAGGGAAATGCACAATTATATGTATGGCATTCTCTCCATTAATGGATGAATACCAGTATATAATTGGAATTCTCTCTCTTTTGACTCCCTCTGATACAATTTTTACAAAGCAAACAAAAAGAATATTTGCTATAAGAATAACATGCCTTGGCCATATCAAACAGTCAGTTGATATCCATTTAGAACAGCGGTCCCCAACCTTTATGGCATGGCGGCCGGCTGGGGGAGGGAAATGGGAACTGGGCTGCAAGAGCTTGTGTGCGCCACCAACTGCTTGCGTGAAGTGGAGCTGCGTGCAAGTGTGTGCACTGGTCTGCCGCTTACACAAGTGGAGCTGTGTGCGTGCACCTGAGTTGTTGCTGCTCATGTGAGTAGAGCTGTCTGCGTGTGTTTTCCCATGCTGCTTATTTGTGTTGCACTTTAAAAGCAGTTGTAAAGTGTTAACTGCTTCTACTGATACAACTGGCAAATCACCCTTTGGCCTTTATGTTGGCGAAACAGATTTGAAATTTCGTATAGGTTGGGTGTTTTCTGTATCACTGCATTTTATAATGTGATAATTCATTAGTGTGTTTAATACCAATATCTTGATAGGACATGCTTGAGCCTAAACAGGAAGAGATTTTAGAATCTAAAATAGATGCAGCTGAGTGGAATCTTGAAGTGGAACGTGTTCTTCCTCAGTTGAAAGTTACAATCAGAACAGATAATAAGGTAAGGAGGATCTTGTTTAGTGTGTTCCTTCTAAGTTAGCACGTCATCTTTCAGAAACAGTCTACCTATGTGCATGCATACTCTGTTTAGGCATTATGAAAGTAAGTCAGCAACTTCACTGCTAAAAGAAGGCCTCACAAGAAAATTTCCACAAGTGCTTGTATATTAATGAAGCGCTATATGTGTGAAAATCAGGGAGAATTGCGAAAATGCTCATGTAAGAAAAAGGAAGAACTTTACACCTTCTTCCATCAGTTATTTTCATAATATCTGTGAAATATACAGGCTTTCAGAATTTGTCTTTTCCTCTGCTAAATAAGATAATTAAAAATAAAGGAACTTTATACTTGACTAATATCAGACAAATAGTAGTATAGGTAAGAATCTACAAATAAAGAATTTATTATTCCTGAATAAACATGCTGCGGTTGCTGAATACAAAGATTTTTACTGAAAGCTGTGCAGATGTGTGAATAGATTTTTTAGAGGCATTAAGATAACATTTAGGTACCCTAACTTTCATTACCAACTGAAGACATATAAATTTTATGAGTGTCAAATATGATTACAATGATGGCTACATTTAACTTCAGTTTCCTTAGTTTCCCCTGAGGAAAAACTTGTTGATTTGCTAATGTTTAATATTAGTTTGGAATCAAAATGTGTTTGCACCTAGTTGTTTTTTTAAACTTCTTCATTCTTAACTCCCCAAATTCGTTCTTTAAGATTTAAAATTACCGGAAATGCTCTTAAGCAGCACATCTTGGATTTTGATCTACTAATTAGCCTAAATCTACTCAGTGGGCTTAGAATATTCACTGACTTCCCATGGCTGCTATGTATAGGTAGTCATCACTTAACAACCCTAATTAAACCAGAATTTCCATCACTCAAGCAAAACATTGTGTGATTATACCACTTAGTGACAGCAGTTCCAGTAGTCCAGTTGTGATCAGTAGGTGAGGAGTACACCATCATAAGGTGAGGACCTTACACTTTTCCTGCCTTGTCATGTTCCCCTTTGCTCAACGCCCCTCTGGCTCAGGAAGGGCCAGCAGCTGTCTCAGTCAGGCATGTTTTGTCAGCAGTGGAAGAAGAAAACAGTGAAGGTCAGCTGGGGGCAGTGGTAGAATGCAGGATGACCAAAAGGCAGAGATGGGGAGAGACAGGTGGATGAGGGAAAGTTGAATCACACACTGTAATTGTAAATGCAGACAAGATTCCAAGTGCCCAAATTTCAATCTGCCATAACTACCATTATTTCAGTACCTTTGCAACTTCAAACTCTCATTGAATGAATGGTTGTTAAGTGAGGATTACCTCTATGCCTAATATATTCTATTGAACCATGTTTTAACTCTACTGTCTTTATGCTGTTTACCTGTTTGCTTGTAATTGCTTGACTCTTCATCGGGGCCCTCTTAACTGAATCTTTTTACACACTCACCCCTAACCATCTCTGTCTAACTATGTTTAAATATACCATATCAGTTCCATTTATTCTGGTTTTTCTATTTATTTCTAATCAACATTGGCAATTCATCTTTTGCTCACCTCACTCAACTCTCGTCTCTTGAATTGTAATGTCTGTCTTTTCCGTGGGGTGTTGAAATTATGTATTTGAATTATTCTGTATATATATATATATATATATATATATATATATATATATATATATATATATATATATATATATATATATATATATATATATATATCAAGGAAATCACTAAATCACTTTGCTGCTATCTTGTATGCCAAATGTGACTGTTTTGGCATCTAGTATTAAAGTTTTCATTGCTGTCCATCGTTATTACAATCAGTGTAGGCAGAAAAAATAGTGATTGCTCAAGCCCTCATTCCGCGCAGTCAGTGGATAACTACATCTTTGCAGAGTATATTCTAGGAAATCAGAGTAGTTATTATTTTAGATAGTAAAGACATTACACTTTATCCACTTTATTCAAGTATTGCAATTTCTTTCTTGCTGCCTTCCCACACCTCCAATTATTATTTTTTATTCAGAATATTTCTGCTAAATTATGTGACTTCCTGTTACTATAATTATACTTGTCATCTTTAAAACGTGCCCTTTGAGTAATCAATTGAGGCACTTATATATTGAAGATTTTTCTTTGCAAACCTGTACCATGTTACTTGCAGGTTAGCATGGAGAAATGTTGAGATGTGTAAAACGTTTATAGCCAAAATAAGTAAGGGGGAATTATGAATTTTATGATTCCAACAATACATCTGATTTTATATTCTTTCTTGTTTGTCATTTTTATTGTTCAAGGAATGTGCAGGAAACTTTTCAGCACCACAGCTCAAGTAGACTGTTGTTTTTTTTCATGATACAACTTTTGCAACTGCAGATGCATACAGAAAACCCAACTGGGTGAACTAATCTGCATTTAAGTTCCAGGCTGATGTGCTGATGTCTACCTTTACCATACTCAGTTCATGCTCATCATTGCCGAGCAACCAACTGCAATTCAGTGCTTTATTTCTGGACTGCGTTCACTGCTTTGATCAATCTGCAATCCTAGGGAAAATGAATTCTTTCATGCTTCACTATCAATTGTTATTTTGATATTTCCATTTTTTGCAATGGTTATATGGTTTTTTTGTTTTGTTTTTGATGTTCAGGAAGAGGCCAAATTCTTTTTTCTTTAATCCTTCTGATCAGATGTTTCAGGACTTTGTTTTCTAAGAGGAAAGTTATATCATCAGCATATCAAAGATTGTTAGTGATCCTTTATCCAATTTTTACTCTGATTTTTTAATTCTTCCAGTTCAGGCTTCCTTGTGATCACTTCAGCATATGTTGAATAAAAAAAGTGAAAGATTGCAACCTTGCTGCCCTCCTTTCTCTATCATGAACCAATAAGTGTTTCCACATGGCACAATAGTTTCCTGATTTGTGTACAGCAACTACATCAACTTAACAGATGTGTTGTTACCTGCAAGTCTCTCTAGGACTCTCCACAACTTGTCTTGATTGACACAGTCAAAGGCTTTCTTGTATTCTTGACATTCTTTTCCACGATCTAAAATAGATTTGTAATACAGTCATGAGTGCCCCTTCTGAAGCTATCTATTCTTGACATGTCTTTGGTCAGAACAGTTTTTTTCGCTTGCTTGTTTAAGATGATGTTCAAATCCTTTTGATTTTCACAAATGCATTCTTGGCATGGACCGTCATACAGTCCTCCTTTAGCTGCTTGCAATTCTGGTTCCAGTAAACTTTGCTGTCTTTCCTTGCTGCTCTTTGACAATCTGTATTCAATCTCTTTGCTTCCTTTTATTTTGTACTGCTTTGACTGCTTTTCCTTGGTTATTCTGATGGTTTCATCTGAGAGCCACTTCTGCATTTTTCTGGTTTCTTGTATGTGTTCAACTGTTGTTTCAGTGATAGTTGATTGAGTTTCTCACTACAGTACACCCGGGCATCTTCTCAGCCATATCCAGCAGTTCAAACCTATGCATCTCAACTGCATACTTAGAAGCAATTTCGGTGATGTTAAATTTCTCTGGTTGTTTAGTAGTTCTTTCTAAATTCTAAACTTTTTCGAATTTTAATTTAGGATTGGCGAATCCACGTGGATCAAATGCATCAGCACCAAGATGGAATTGAATCAGCTTTAAAAGACACCCGTGTAAGTCTGATGTGTAATTCAAAAGTGGCATTCTGAATCAGATTGTGGCAATTCAGGTACTGCATGCTATTAAATAGTTGTAGTATGTTGTTACATTATTACAATATTGTTACAACATTATGTTACTATTATTTCCATCAAGGATTGGCAAGGCCTATAACATCAGCTTTCTCTCTGAAACCACTTCTAAAGAATAAAAAGTATTTTTTTCCCTGAGGCATCTCTTTTTATTTGGAATTGTCTCTGCCAACAAGCTGTTTTTATATGATGCCTATTTTAGGAGACTTCTATAAGTAAATGGTTTTGGATATGTTTGCAAGGTTTTGCTTACATATGAAATTTCTGCACTGTTTTGAGATGTTTTCAGTGTTTTCCTCTAAGGCAGGGATGTCAAACTCATCATGTGACGTGTCGCAACGTATTGCAATTTTTTTCCCCTTTGCTGGAGCTGGGGTGGACATTGCTTCCGCATGACGCATCTGGCCCATGGGCCGGCAGTTTGACATTCCTGCTCTAAGAGATGTTAGCTAATAATCATTAAATGGTGCTAACCTCCAAGGTGAAGGTGTGATCTATATTAAGGTTTAAAACCTTAGGATTCCTAATAATTGAATTTAATGTTTAATATTAAGTTTTTGACACCTGTGAAGAGCAGATGAACACTACAACACTGTACAACAATGTTAGCACTCATTCTGAGATACAGACAATTGCAAGACCTGTTTTATTACAATATTCATTGATTTAATTTTAAGCAGAGCAACAAATATGAATAATTGCTGAGGCTACAAAAGTTTTTACGGAGTCCAGGTACAGTGATTATTTTGGACTCATAATTAAATGACTCAGAAAGTCTTAACAACTTACATCCCATTTCATTATTTAAACTTTTCAAGTGCAAAATAATTGAGAAACTAGAGAGTTTACTCATGTTTTAGTGTTAGGATTTATTTTATGTTTCTTGAAACAAGTAAACTTAAGCTGGATAGAAAAATATCATTATTTTGGATCCAGCGCTGGATATTTTTAGTATTTCAAAATTTGAAATATTTTTTCCAGCATAGTATTACTGTGCTCCAAAAGACTTTCCAAAATGTTCTTGTATTTTGTATTTCTCTAATGCCGCAGATCTGAATTTAAAATTTGATTACAATTTTCAAAGCTGGTTTAGACATGGAACATGGGCTGATGTTCAAATGAAAAAGTGTTAAAAGAAATTCCATTGGACATGTTGGAACTCAGCAGAGCTTTAGATCCCAATTGATTTCAGTGATAATTAAATTGCTTGTAAAACCTTTACAGGGCTACCTTGACAAGCTTCATAATGAAATCAGCAGAACCCTGGAAAAGGTTAGCAGTAGAGAAAAGTATATTAACAATCAGCTGGAGCATTTGGTTCAAGAATATCGTTCTGCGCAGGCACTTTTGAGTGAGGTAATATATTTTGCTTTTTAAAGTATTATGCAGCTGTTATTGCTAGCCGAATCTTTTATATTATATGTTTTATATTATAACTCAACTCCTAAAAATATAGCAAATGTTCACGTTTAGCATTGTTCCTCTGAAAGGGGACATTCTCATAGAAATTCTGCACCTGATTAAAATACTGAATCCTAATATTTCTTCCTTCCCACAAACAGGCCAAAGAGAAATATCAACAAGGAAGTGGTGGTGTGACAGAGAGGACAAGAGTTCTGTCTGAGGTACAACTTGTTTATCTTGGTATTATGTCAGATATCAAGTGAATTCATATGTGTTTCCCCTCATATTTAAATTTAGTAAAAATAGTAGTGTAATTGTGGAGACTGGGATTTGTTATTTCCAAAAATCTAGTAGAGATTGCTAGTCATGGAGACTGCACTTTTCAACCACTGGGGGGTAGTTTTTGGTATAGCTTCTGAGTTCAAGAACTCCATGGCAACTATGGGCCTGTTCCAAGTAATCTCAACTTCGTGACATGTGAGTGGGATCCTGCTGTATCATCATTTAAGCAGATCAATTTGGAAATGGAGAATAGTGACATCTGTCCTTTGCAGTATTGAGATTGCTTCTTTGTTGGTGGATTTCATGGCTATCCTGGATTTCTGCATGGTCAGAACTGATCATCCCTAGGCACCCGATGGCTTCCAAAGAGTTGTTGGGAGTTTTCCTGACAATATGTCAGGCAATTCTATCTCAGATTTAGTCAACTTTGGGATATGAAAACAGCCAAAATATTCAATAAAATTAGTCCTTGAAGGCTTCTTCTCAGTCACTGATCCCATATGTTTATTGCGCTGAGGGAAATGAAACAATTGAAAAGATGCCCAGAATAATGGTAGCACAAATCTGAAGTGACTGCAACTCATAAGGCTCAAGCTTCAAGGCTCCATAATTGTAATAAGAGTGGCAAAACATCGGTTCTTCATGCTTTCAGCATCCAAAGATTCCTGCCTGGTATCTCTGTTCATGTTATCAGGAACATTTAAGGAATGCTGTGTGGGAGGAGACACCTTTAGGTTTACTGGTTGATTTTAAGCATTTTTGGGCAGCTAAATTTGTTCATATATGTTCTGGGCTGGATGTAGACAGAATGAATCCAATGTGATTAATGAAATGGAATCTTGTGTTGTTATCCAGTATTTATTTGAGCTTATTGACTCCAAATAAGTGATTAAGATCCCCTGTAGTATATTTCTGCTATCTCTCAGCAGAATCACCTGATTCCTTCAGATGCTTGGTGGAGGATGATCAGCTGGATCAGGAAAAATGTCGATGTTTCTCTAGGACAGGGGATTATGATTTTTTTTTAAAAAAATAAGGAATTTCTTCCTTAACCTAGCTATTTTAAAACCTCCCTTAACCCAGCTATTTTTGATAACTTTCTCCTAGTTTCCAAGCTTCTTTTTTTAGAGGAAGGTTGTTAATGTGGCATTCAGCTACAGATAATCCTGCTAGTCAGTCGTCACGTTTGGTCATGGGATAGAAACCCAATTAGTCACCCTGATGGATAATCTTCTTCTTGATAGGGGAATCCATTTCTCTTGGTCCCATTATGCTTTTTGGCAAATTAGATACAATTGACCATGGTATCTTGCTGGACTGTCTACAAGGGCTGGGAGTTAATAGTTCTGCTTGTCAGTGGGCATTTCCAGGCTGTAATCATGAGATGCCATGTTTGAAACCATGTTTGTTCCAGTATAGGGTACCATTGGATTTTATGATCTTCGCAGTGTTATTTAATTTCTGTATAAAGCCACTGAAAAAGGTCATTTGGCAGTTTGGGTGATGAGCCATCAGCATGCAGTGTCACTTAGATGTTGAAGTGAGTATCATTACCACCGCAGGCTGGATGGGGTGTGCTTGAACAAACATCTGAAGGGTGCCAGAGTCTAGGTGTGTTCAAAGTGCAGTAAAGAACATGAATACATGCTATTCGCTGAAGTGGTGAGCCAGGATATGAGCTGAGCCAGTGTATATAATGTGTGGTTATTATGGTGCCTTGTTTAAAGGATGAGGTTTTTAATTGTGTGAGGTTTCTGTGTGTATCTTTTATCAGATTTATATTAGATTTTTTCCATTAGCTGCCCAACGTTATATTGTATAAGATAGGCAACTATATAAATCTTATAAATAAATAAAATTTCTTTGTATTAAAATAGTGGTGCTGGGCCACTACTTTAGTCCATAGTATATGATGTTTTAGCATGTTTGTGGCAGAGTTAAATGTCTAACTTTTGGATGCCTGATTGAAAGTAAGCAATGAATTTATTCTGAAGTATTCATGAAGGCTGAGTTGTTACATGTTGTACAAATTTGTAATTTAGAGCACTCTGAATGGCCACTTGAGAATTCCACTTCTGTCAGTTCCCTCCCTGAAGCCAGTTCACTGACCTCAATTAAATGATTTACTGTACTCTGCTTCTGTGAAATGGTTCAGGATGAATGAATTACTGATTTTCCTTTTCAAATAACTTAAATTTTATAAGATCTTAATATTAAATAAATGAATATTTATTTAACTTCACATGACTAAAAGACAGGACCTCTGGTGAGTGTTTATCAAATCAAAGTATATAGTAGACTTTTCTCATTTATCTACTTTGTATTCTTGATTATTCTTCTGCATGAAGAATTGAACAAGATGCACATGTGTTTTAGTTATGTCAGTAGACAAAGGAAACATTGGGTATGAATCCTTTTTTTAACAGAGCCATTAAAGTATGAGCTATTAAAGCAAGATTTCTAATTCATAGCAGCCTTGTGAAAAAGCCCCTGAACCTGATATTACCATCATAGATAAATGAAATTGATATTACCATCATAGATAAATGAGATTGAGAAGGTTTGCTGTGGTGGCATACTGGTTAGAATGCAGTATTACTGGCTAACTCTGCCCACTGTCAGGAGTTCAATCCTAATGGCTCAAGGTTGACTCAGCCTTCCATCCTTCCGAGGTCAATAAAATGAGGACCCAGATTGTTGGGGGAAACATGCTGACTCTGTAAACACTTAGAGAGGTCTGTAAAGCACTATGAAGTGGTATATAAGTCTAAGTGCCATTGCTGTTGCATGTGAAATTCAGAGAGACAGTGCTGTTTTGGCTATGGAACCACTTTCTCTGACATAGTCATAAATTTCCAGTTTGAAGTAGTTTTGTCCTTCCAATGACGCGCTCTCTTTCAGTTATACTAAACTTGAGAAAATATATTAACTATGATTTCTGTATTTCTTCCACTTTAGCTATCACCTTAGTTTTTAGTATGTAGTAGGTCTTTCGTATACCTTCCTAAGTTTGTTGAATTTTTGTGGGCTTCAGTACGGTAGTTTGCAATATTAGAAGAGGGGTTTTTTTAAAAAAAAAATTAAAATGTCATAGTTATGTATTCCTCAGCAAGGGTCAGTTGTACAAGTGTGATTCATTTACCCTTTTCCATTTTCACCTGATTTTAAATTATGTTTACTTTATTAAGCATTGAGGCAGAATCTCATAAAAAAAAACCCCAGTGCTGCTGCAGCCAGCCTGTTCTCCATCTGTTTGACTTGGCTGGATGCCACAGCAATACTGCTCTTTCCACCCACAGTCTCTTGCCAGCTGGAATACCTTGCTCTGAGGTGGTTGTGGTAGCTAAGTAATCCTTATTTATCTCCCACTTGAACTGTCCACTGCATCTTGCCAAATGGCAGATTTACTTTGGGGAATCTACTGAAAATAATGAAAAAGCAAAGCTACTGACTATGTATATATGCATAATGTAACTTGAGTATCTCTAGCCCTCCTATAAACAAAAATTCTCAACACCACATACTGCATCTAAGAGATAAGAAAACAGACAATCATTACGTAAGGAAGGATTTAAGCATGAAAGGATAATGGTCTTTTTTTTCTCTTAGACTGCAGATATTCTAGCAACTTTCTGTGCTTTCTACATTCAAGATTGTGCCAGGTTGTAGAGGTTGCTACAACAGCAACAGCCAGATGTTAGCCTCTCAAAGAACAAAATTTCTTTTCTCAAGCTGCTGTTGCTGATATTTTTTACAGTTTTGGCTACTAGTGGCTTTCCCATCTCTGGTATTCCAACACTCACACTGTTTCTATTTGAGTAGTAGTCCTCTAGTAGTAATAGTCCTCAACTTATAACCATTCATTTAGTGCCTATTCGAAGTTATAATAGCACTGGAAAAAGTGAGTTAGGAGCATTTTTAATGCTTAAAACCGTTGTAGCATCCCCAAGATCATGTGATCAAAATTTGGACGCTTGGCAACTGGCATGTATTAATGTCCACATCTTATCATCTTAATAACTTCTGACCCCATTTGTGAACAATGGCTCATATGGACAGTTCCATCTCATGGCTCGAGTACAATACTCTGGATCGGACTTGTGCACCCTCAGAGGGGTTTCTCCCTCCTGGATACGACCAGCCTTCTTTTCTAACATTCCCCTTGATGACGGACCCAATTGCTGGGGCTCCGAGAGGTGGCTGGGCTTAACTAGGGGCCTCGAGTGGAGACGTGCTAAGAGGCCCCTGGTAAAATTTTTAGCCGGTTATTTTAAAAGGTTAGGGAGGGGGAGGGAGGGGGGGTAGGGAGGGAATCTTTAACCGGCACTCAGTCTGGACCTGTTAGAGGTCCGGACGGGGTCGGGGGAGGTGGCTGCTGGTTCTGGGAATGTGGGGGTGGGGCTTCAAATCCCCACGGCGATAGGGAATGGCAGCAGGTGTTTGCGCGGAGGGCCATATGAACACCTGGGATCGCGCCCCCGCTATCTCCGAGCGGTGGCGCGCTCCGACCCTCCGGTTAGCACCCTCTTACCCGGGGATGAGGGTGATCAGGCCCCTGAGCTCAGGTTGGTCTATTTTAACGCTAGATCCGTAGTTAACAAAGCTCCCCTCATCCATGATCTGATCAAGGAGGAAGGTGCGGATCTAGCGTGCATCACGGAAACTTGGTTGGGTTCGGAGGGAGGGGTGCCTCTCACCGAGTTATGCCCGCCAGGTTTCCGGGAGGTGCACCAGCCACGGGCTCAGGGCAGGGGTGGTGGGGTGGCAGTGGTTATTCGGGAGACTTTGTGTCCCCGGGAGGCCACCATTGTCCAGATGGCCGGGAGTGAATCCCTCCTCTTGAGATGTGGTTCTCGGGTTCAGTTGGGTTTGTTGCTTACATACCTGGCGCCCAGCTGTGTGGCAACAGCCCTGCCTGAGCTGCTCGACATCCTCTCAGGGTTGGCAGTGGAGTTCCCCAGGCTTATAGTCCTGGGTGACTTCAACCTGCTGTCACTGGGAGGGTCGTCGGAGTTAGCTCGGGAGTTCATGGCTTCCATGACAGCCATGGGCCTGACCCAGGTTATTGAGGGCCCGACTCATGTGGGGGATCATACTCTCGACCTGGTATTCCTGTCTGGACAGTGGTTGGATGATCTGGGAGGGGGCTCCCCGTCCATCACCCCTCTGTCATGGTCAGATCACTACCTCCTGAGGCTGGTTTTCCGTCATGCCACCCCCCGCCGCTGGGCGGCGGAACCGACCAGGTGGTTCCGCCCCAGGCGCCTAATGGACCCGGATCGGTTCCAGAGGGCGCTTGGGCCTATACCTATCACCCTTACCCACAGCCCAGTCGATGCTCTGGTGGAGGCCTGGGAAACAGCTGCCACCAGGGCACTTGACTGCGTTGTACCCACGCAACCTCTGACCCGGCGCAGATCCCGTTGGGCGCCATGGTTCTCTGTGGAGCTCCGGGAGATGAAGCGTCGGAGACGAGGTCTAGAGAGTGGTTGGAGATCCAGCCGATCCGAATCCGACCGATTGCAGTTAAGAACCTTTATAAGGTCTTATCTTGCGGCGATAAGGGCGGCGAAGTCTAAATACTTTGCCGCCCTTATCGCGTCCGCAGATAATCGCCCGGCCGCCCTGTTTAGGGTGACTCGCTCCCTCCTTAACCAGGAGGTGAGAGAGGATCCCTTGCAGGGACGAGCCGAGGAGTTTAGTCATCATCTGGCAGACAAAATCGCTCGGATCCGGACCGGCCTGGACTCTGACTGGGCAGAGTCTGATGTAGAGGAATCAGGCGGTCTTGAGCACGTTATCTGGACTGAGTTCGACCCTGTTTCCCCTGATGATGTGGACAGGATCATGGGGAGACTGAGCACCACCACCTGTTTGTTGGATCCGTGCCCCTCCTGGCTAGCTTATGCGGCTCGGGAGGGAACACGAGGCTGGTTCCATGCAGTAATAACTGCTTCTTTGAAGGAGGGTGTCTTCCCTGCCGCCTTGAAGGAGGCGGTGGTGAGACCCCTTCTCAAGAAGCCTGCTTTCGACCCGGCTGCTTTAGACAACTACCGTCCAGTCTCCAACCTTCGCTTTTTGGCGAAGGTTGTTGAGAGTGTGGTGGCGCATCAGCTCCCTCTGTTCCTGGAGGAAACTGATTATCTGGACCCGTACCAATCGGGTTTCAGGCCCGGACACAGCACGGAGACGGCGTTGGTCGCGCTGGTGAATGATCTCTGGAGGGCAAGGGACAGGGGTTGCTCCTCTGTCCTGGTCCTATTAGATCTCTCAGCGGCTTTCGATACCATCGACCATGGTATCCTGCTGCGGCGTCTCAGGGGGTTGGGAGTGGGGCGGATCTCGTTCTACGGTGGTTCTCCTCCTACCTCCAGGGCCGCTCGCAGTCGGTGTTGACGGGAGGACAGAGATCCGCCCCTAGGCCTCTCATTTGTGGAGTCCCTCAGGGGTCGGTTCTCTCGCCTCTCCTGTTCAACATCTATATGAAGCCGCTGGGCGAGATCATTCGTGGCTTCGGGGTGGGGTATCACCAGTACGCTGATGATACCCAACTTTTTCTTTCCACCCCGAACCAACCCAGTGATGCCCTCTCCGTGATGTCCCGGTGCCTGGAGGCGGTTCAGGTCTGGTTGGGGAGAAACAGGCTTCGTCTCAATCCCGCCAAGACTGAGTGGCTGTGCATATCGGCATCTCGGGTTAACCAAGTTATTCCACCTCTAACGATGGGGGGGTGAGGTGTTACCCCCCGTTGATAGGGCTCGCAACTTGGGCGTCCTGGATTCACGGCTCAATTTTGAAGATCACATAGGAGCCGTGACCAGGGGGTTTTTTGCACAGGTTCGCCTGGTGCGCCAGTTGCGTCCCTATCTGGACCGAGATGCCCTACGCACAGTTACTCATGCGCTTGTGACCTCCCGTTTGGACTACTGTAACGCTCTCTACATGGGGCTGCCCTTGAAGACCACTCGGAGGCTTCAACTGGTGCAGAATGCGGCCGCGCGAGTTGTAATGGGGGTCTCCCGATACTCCCATGTAACACCTTTACTCCGCGAGCTGCATTGGCTTCCGGTTGCCCTCCGGGTGAAATTCAAGGTGCTGGTTATCACCTATAAAGCCCTACATGGCCTGGGTCCGGGGTATTTGAGGGAACACCTGCTGCCGGCATCAAACGCCCTTCGCCCAGTGCGCTCCCACAGGGAGGGTCTGCTCAGGTTCCCGCCGGTAAGAGATTGCCGGCGGGTGACACCCAGGGATAGGGCCTTCTCAGTGGGGGAGCCTGCCCTCTGGAACCAGCTGCCGGTGGAGCTGAGGACTGCTCCCGACCTCCGATCATTCCGCCGGGGCCTGAAGACCTGGCTGTTTGAGCTCTCGGGCCCAGGCTGAGGAGACATTCATTTTAATCGCGCTGGTGAATGATCTCTGGAGGGCTCGGGACAGGGGTCATTCCTCTGTTCTAGTCCTATTAGACCTCTCAGCGGCTTTCGATACCATCGACCATGGTATCCTGCTGCGGCGTCTCAGGGGATTGGGAGTGGGAGGCACGGTCTTACAGTGGTTCTCCTCCTATCTCCAGGGACGCTCGCAGTCGGTGTTGACAGGAGGGCAGAGGTCGACCGCGAGGTCTCTCGTTTGTGGAGTTCCTCAGGGGTCGGTCCTCTCGCCTCTCCTGTTCAACATCTACATGAAACCGCTGGGTGAGATCATTCGTGGCTTTGGAGTTGGGTATCATCAGTATGCTGATGATACCCAGCTTTTTCTTTCAACCCCAAACTACCCCAGTAATGCCCTCAACGTGATGTCCCGTTGGCTGGAGGCGGTTCGGGTCTGGATGGGGAGGAACAGACTTCAACTCAACCCCGACAAGACCGAGTGGCTTTGCATACCTTCATCCCAGGTCTATTCGGATATTACATCTCTTTCTATGGGGGGTGAATTATTACCCCCCGTAGATAGGGCTCGCAACTTGGGAGTCCTCCTAGATTCACGGCTCACCTTGAAAGATCACATGGTGGCTGTGACTAGGGGGGCTTTCGCCCAGGTTCGCCTGGTGCGCCAGTTGCGGCCCAATCTAAGCCGGGATGATTTATGCACGGTCACTCACGCGCTCGTGACCTCTCGTCTAGACTACTGCAACGCTCTCTACATGGGGCTTCCCTTGAGGACCACCCGGAGGCTCCAACTGGTACAGAATGCAGCCGCGAGAGTTGTGTTGGGAGTTTCCCGATACTCCCATGTCACACCTCTGCTCCGTGAGCTGCATTGGTTGCCAGTTGTCTTCCGGGTGAGATTCAAGGTGCTAGTAATGGTGTTTAAAGCCCTACATGGCAGGGGTCCGGAGTACCTTAGGGAACACCTGCTGCCGGCGTCTACTTCCCTCCACCCTGTGCGTTCCCACAGAGAGGGCCTCCTCAGGGTGCCACCGGTCAGAGAATGTCGACTGGTGGCCCCCAGGGGGAGATCCTTCTCTGTGGGCGCCCCGGAGCTATGGAACCAGTTACCGGTTGAGCTCCGGACGGCGCCCGATCTTCGCTGTGAAAGAATGTGTGAAAGAAAGAATAAAAACAGGTTCTCATGGCTCCGTGAAAAACTAATAGAATTACCGACACCCAAATATCAGTGGGGAGCATGTTCCAGAGTAAGGACACAGCAACAGAAAAGGCACCTCATGAATCCCATTAGATGACATTATCTGAAAGAGATGATCTCTGGAGCATCCCCATCCTGTATTACCTAGAGGAACAGAAAGAAATAAATGGAGATACTGGAGAGCTGATGGCCCAGGTTCGAGACCCGAGCTCCATGTAACAGGATGCGCTCCTGTTACTTGTCCCAGCTCCTGCCCAGCAAGCAGTTCAAAAGCATGGAAATGCACGTAGATTAATAGGTACCACTTGGGTGGGAAGGTAACAGAGTTCCATGGGCCTTTGACGGATAGCTATGCTGGCCACATGTCCACAGAAATTGTCTTCAGACAACACTGGCTCCCTTGGCCAAGAAACGGAGATGAGCACTGTGCGCTAATATTGGACACAACTGACAGGGAAACCTTTTGTCAAATAAGCCAGCTTGTGCTATGTAAGACTTACTATAAATTTGTTTTAGTTATTTAATTTATAAAATTCAGAAGCTGCCCAATTCCAGATGACTTTGGCAGCCCTATATTTTAAAAGTCAAGAACAATATAAACAAAAGAGAAAGATAATGAAAGTCTGGAAGGAAGTAATGCAATACCTTAAAAAAAACTGACTCCTACATTTTGGAGCAAAGTCATGTTTCAAAGACTTAAAGAACATGGGGTGGGAGCCATATAGATTTTTGAGGTGATGCCTGTCAGCCCCACATGGTTATCCAGTCTCTTCTTAAAGACTTCCAGCATTGGAGCATTCACAACTTCTGGAGGCAGGTTGTTCTACTGATTTATTGTTCTGTCAGGAAATTTCTCCTTAGTTCTAGTTGCTTCTCTCTTTAATTAGTTTCCATCCGTTGCTTCTTGTCCTGCTTTCAGGTGCTTTGGAGAGTAGCTTGATTTGCTCTCGTGTCACCTCTCGTCCTTCTCTTCATTATATTAGACATACCCAATTCCAGGAACCGTTCCTTATATATTTTAGCCTCCAGTCCCCTGATCATCTTTGTTTGTCTTCTCTGTACTCTTTCTAGAGTCTCAACATCTTGTTTTACATCCTGGTGACAAAAACTGGATGCAATATTCCAAGGACATGATTTAGAAGTGATTACAATTTGAGCACAAGATAAAAGTTGTGCAAAGCTCTCCTGGCCATGTCTCCCATCTGTTCTTCAGGCAATATATAGAATCTAGGACAGACATGTCCAACTCACGACCTCATGTGACATCGCGCAACGTATCAGAGCTTTTTCCCCATTGCCGGCAATGGGGTGGACGCAGTTTCCTTGTGACACGTCCGGCCCATGGGCCAGCAGTTTGACACCCCTAGGAGGACTTCTAAAATTGTACAGAGGTCTGAGAGAAGAAGTCTCCAGATCTGGATCCCTGGGGATCATAAACTCACACCTCCCCAGTCTTGCTAGGGTTAAGTTGAAGCCTGTTCTTCCTCACCTAGACCCTCACAGCTTCCAGACACATTTTAAATCAAAAACTACTTTTTATTCTTTGAACTCAGCAGAATATACATGCTTTCCTGTTTTCACAGTACAATTTTAGCACAATTTTTTTTATTTGTGTTGCTCTGTATATGGGGACTGTACTCCAGTAAGCTGAGTCTCATTATTTTCAGTAAGTTTAGTATTTCATCATTATGCTCTATTTTATACTCCTACCTGTTTGCTCTATGATGAATTTAGGTTGACTTAGTTGGAACCTGTTACCCTGTTTTTGAATTGTGATATTAATAAGATTTTTATATTAGGCTTCACAGAGCAAAAGGAAGTCAATTTAACCCCAACAACAATTTAATAGGGATAAGAAATTTAGGGTTTTTTGTGTAGAAGAGAAGGAAGCATCCTTAACTTAAAAGTGAAAGTATTATAACCTGTTAATTTTTTTTCTAAGATTACTGAAGAATTAGAGAAAGTAAAACAAGAAATGGAAGAAAAGGGAAGCAGTATGACTGATGGAGGTAAGGCATTCTGAAGTATTTTCGTGAGATTTTCCCCTCAAATATAGTAAAATATCATAATGTATTTGCTCTTGATGGGCACACCTGGACTATTTTCTTGGCAACATAATAGAAATGCTTTGACACTGCTGACTTCTGGGCTGTTTTAATTTGAATAACAGGTACAAAAATAGGCTATTCAGCTGTGAAAAATAAATAGAAGATACTGGTTGCAGTTTAATTCTATTTTTATAACTCCAGAAACCTAATTGTTGTCTGGAATTAAGATGTAATAGGTTTCTTGTTTATTGCTGAATCATCTTTGTAATCTTTTTAAGATTGGAGGGGTTATTTAATTCTGAAGACATTGATAAAAGTAAATAAAGTTGATAACAATACAGTGAGATAATATGCAGGTGTTTTTTAAAGAGAACATTCTCTGTTATCTCTATAACTGCTGGGAATATATGTACATTTTTAATATATATCTTCAGTTCTAAAACGTCATTTAGATGGAAAATACATTATGTTTTATAAGTAGGTTTGATATGAAATGGAAAATGATTCCAG
The DNA here is from genome assembly GCF_947247035.1 of Vipera ursinii. Taxonomy (NCBI): domain Eukaryota; kingdom Metazoa; phylum Chordata; class Lepidosauria; order Squamata; family Viperidae; genus Vipera; species Vipera ursinii. The sequence continues at coordinate 34,793,559 of NC_139514.1, read as the reverse complement.
AATGTTGTCATTCTTCTGTTTATTTAACTTTGATGAAAAGAGATTGAGTCATAGGGGAATAATAACTTTGTGCAGTAAACTGAAAGAAAAAAATGTACTGTTTTTTTACATTTTCCTTTAATAGCTCCATTAGTGAAGATAAAACAGGCCTTAACCAAACTGAAACAAGAAACCATTCAGATGGACATACGAATTGGCGTAGTGGAACACACATTACTTCAATCAAAGTTGAAAGAAAAATCAAATATGACAAGAGACATGCATGCTACCATAATTCCAGATTCTTCAATTGTTGGTACCTATTAATTTTTAAAATAAATGCCGTGCTAATAAAAATTTGTACATAATATATTTTTGCATTTATGTATGACATGCTGCAAATCTATTGCTGTGATAAACAAAGATTTATGTTTTACAATCAAGACCTATTGTGTGTGTGTTTTTGTATGTATGTGTATCTGGAAGTGTAGAGAGAGAGAATAACAGGTGTATAATATATAAAAAGTTTTGGATTACATTGCATTGAAACGAAAAACTATTCAAAAGCAAAATCCTATACAAAAATAAATTGTTGCAAAACATCTAACTGTAAACACCAGCCTTCCTTTTTTAAGACAATGAGCCATCATACCTTTATGGACTGTATCAGGCTCTGTCAGCGCTACCTGTCTCATCCAGATTGTACTTTGCTGTTTTTGAGCTAGGAAATTACTAGAAAACTAATTTCGCTCAAGAACTAACTTGTTAGGTTACATTGCATTATACTCTATGTCCATAATCTTAATGGATTTAAGTAGGATTCTAACCTAATTATATAATATGTTAGATTTTTAGGTCAGTTTGTAATTGAATATTATATTTGCATACCAATGCCTTTCAGGATTGTGGAGTCCTTAGTGCTCTCTGAACTTGTTTTCTTGCAGATGTTTCATTGCCAAACTAGATAACATCATCAATGCTAATAGGGTGTGGTCTTGGTGGTCACTTGGTGGCCCGTGTGTGTGTGTGTGTGTGTGTGTGTGTGTGTGCGTGTGCTGGGTGCAAGCTCCATCTCAATTGACAGGTTGTGTTCTGTTTTGTTAGAATTGCTAGTTCTATGAGGGGAAAATCCATCTGGCTATATGATAGGGTATAGGAGGGTTGCAAAGTGAAACAGGAGGGACATATGGAATGACGAGCTGTGCCTCATGAATGGAGAATGATTGATGATTGTTTTTTCTGCCAACTGGTGACATTGGCTCAGAGAGAAAAGAAGTTGAATAATCCACCAATTAGTGCCTTGAAGCTGTCCTTCATTAAATCTGTAGGGACACAATCCCTGATCTCCATAATTGATGCCCTTTAAATCATCTATGGTGGCAGTAAAAATTATATCAAACATACTTTTCTGTTGACTCAAACTTGGGGGAAATTCCTATTTATGCAACCATAAGGAAGTACATCTGGTAATCAAGCAATAATTAATATACACAGTTATGACTGTTTCAGTTGTCTGCTATCACCTCCCCCATCCTGTTCTTCTTATTTAGGTGTGTTTCTTCAACACCAGAAAATATTTCTACATTACATTCTCTTTTCACTGGGTAATTTGAAATTTTCCCTAGTCACACATTTTCTGTAAGAATAGATAAGTTTGTCATTCTGGCAGTAGAAGAGTAGTATCGTTCTAAGATTTTTGTTTTGTTTTTTATTAGCTTCTCCAAGCCAGCTATCTGGGCTCAAGGAAGTAAATTTGTTCTCTGAGACTCAAGAGTTTAGTAGGATGCAGGTCTATAAGAGCAGATCTTGAAACATGGACATAGAAGAAAAGAAAAGAAACTAGAGTGGAAGTAGGACAGCTGCAGGAAGAAAAAGTATTGGTCTTATAGGTAAAAGTATTAAGACAATTGAATCTGGATGTAAAAAAAAGAATGATGTGGAAGCTGCTTGGAACAGAATGAAAATGTGTGGTTATTCACATGAACCATGAAAAGGACTTCTGTGAATGATGAAGTGAAAAAGGGAATCAGCGGATGAGAAAAATGTAAGAGGATGGTTGCTGGAAAAAATGAGGATGAAATAGATTGTACAATGTATTTTAAAAGAAAAAATAGTAGAGAGATGAACAGAGCTCAACAAGGAGACTCCAGCAGAGAAAATGCATTTAAAAATTTAAAAAATGATTTAGAATAAAACTGAAATTTGAGATTACTTCAAGAACTATTTTAGTAATTTCTTCTGTAGGAATGATGATGTTAAGCTAAAGAGTGGAAAGAAAGAAATGTTGTACATGGGAGTATCCAAGGAAAAAGGAAATCATAAATGCTATGAGAACGTTGAAAAAATAGTAAGGAACCAGGGATAGATTATGTAATTGTTTATGCAATTCTTTTATCATGTGTATGAAAATTGTAACTGTGCAATAATTGAAAGAATACCTTTATTCTTCCCATATAAATAAAAAAGAAGCAAGAGTGAATTCAAAAACTAATGGAACATTAGCTTATTAATTGTCCTCAAGAATGTTTTGCAGAATTATGATTAAAAGAAATGATTGTGAGCAAAAATGTAAATAATGCTGGGCAGCTTATTGCAGGTACAGAATATACAGAGCAGGTTTTTTTTCTTTAACGAATAATTTTAAAATATACAAAAACCTTATATGTGTAATAAATTTTGCATGAGAAACTGTGTGATAAAATAAACTTCAATTATGGAATGTTTTGCTTGAATGTGGAGTTGGGGTTGCTTGCTGAAGCAATTAGAATGGTATGTAATGGAAGTGAAGCATATACAATAGTTCATCCATGTGTATATAGAAAATGTGTTACAGAAAGTTTCTGATGAGTTAGAGGTATGGTTGATTGAGAATGTAAATGAGTAGTTTTTGTATGATTATTTGCAGTGAGTGTGAAGCAGATTATATGATGCAGCATGGTGTATAAATCTGAAAATTAATCTGTTGAAAAAGATTAAAACAGCTACAAAGACTCCTCTACTTATGACTGTAATGGAGTCTTCCCATCATGGCCACTATCTGGCCTAATGAATGCCAGCCGCCATGTTCATTAAGCAAATGCTGCAGTTAAGTAAACCAGTGGTTTGATATAAGCCAGTTTTGCCAAAAACCAGGAAATCAGTGCCAGTTTTTAGCAAATAAAATGCAGTCACATGAGTGTGGGACACTGCAGATGATCATAAATGCGCCCGAGTTGCTGAATGTTCAAAGGTTGGTCATGCAGCTGCTGACGATAGGTGTCGGAATTTCAAATCCAGGTTGTCCCCCAGGTACGTCTTTCATAACTTAGAATATCGCTAAGCAACCAGTTGTAAGTCAAAGATTACCTGTATGTGTAACTGCAGGGTGTGGGTGTAGCCTCTCCCCCCTCATTCTTGTTGATTGCTCATAAATGACTCAAAATTTGATAGAGGAAATGGCATGAATTATAACAAGTTATAATAGTAATTGAAAAATTAGAGCAAGCAAATGAATTATTGTTCTTTGGTATAATGTTTACTGAAGGTGGGAAAATGGATGAAGAATGCTAGTAAAGAGGTAGTGCTTACTGAGCGGGGCAGCAGTAGTGATGAATGAATGTTTCTAAAATGAAACAAAAAGTTCTGTGTACGAGTGCATGCTTCTACCCATTTTGTTATATGAAAATAAGAGTTTGGGAAATCTGCAGAAACATAATGGAATGCAGAGGAATGATGAAGGTGAGAAATGACCTTTTGTGTTCAGAACTAAATACTTGAGTTTCTTCTTCAGAAACTATGAAAGAGGTCTTTTGTACTACACTAAAGTATGCCCAGAAGGGACAACTGTAATAATTAAACTTCAATAATTTTGCTTCCTGGAACCACCTGTTTGTGCTTTCCCCATGATTCATTCTGCTGTCTGGAATGTACACCATGAAGGTTCCAGGAAAACTAATCATCAACATTGCTGCAGTTATACTTCCTGCTTTATTTTAAATCTTCTGATGTCCTGATCCTTGAAACATTTATCTGCTCCAGAGTCAGTGCAGCAAGCATATATATAGTTCATGCTGGACATGAAAGATGTTGTTTTCTTTCTAAGAACTATCCTTTGCTTCAGTGCCTTAATAAAATTCTCTCACTGACTTCCTGGAGTTTAAGGGATTCTAATAATTCAGATGTAACTAGGGCTGAATTCAAATGATCACTACCTATTATGTACTCTAAAAGGTTTATTACATACAACTACCTTTTCATAATGAGAAAGGGGATCGGTAGATAGCCAGTTTCTTACTTTAAAACAACAATAGATAACTGCAGGGTTTTGCCTCCTTCCTTCCATTCTCAATTCAACATGGATTGAAAGCTTGAGGTGGAATTGTATAACTAATGCCAGATGTTCTATCAAACACTGGTGTTTAATCTTAGAACCAGGCAAGAATTAGCAGCTTGCTTCTTGAACAAGATTTTGAAAACTGTTAAGGATCATAAACTGTCAGTGGATTCATTTATATTGTTAATCACAAAACAAGGGGATCTTTTGGTTCTTTTCTCTTGGCATGCTTTGTGATACCTCAAACTGGGACCAGGGCAACTTAAATCTTGCAGTGCCATTTGTGTTGCTTGCTAATAATTTATCTGCGTGTGCTTAATTTTTCCTTATTATTCATATATTATTCATATAATTCATTTAGCCACAATACTTGCTAGGTAATTGAATTAATTTCAGTAAAAAATTTTTTAAAAAAATCTGTCTACTTAAATCCTCCCACTTGTTCACTCAGGAATTCTACTGTTATATAGGACTGGTATAGTTAACTTCATAACTGCTTTGTATTTTTCTGCTAAAAAGATTGCTTCTAATAATAAAAATTTGGAATAATTTGTGACTTTAAAAGTTTATTATCTGATAAGGACATGGAGCTTCCATTCCTACTTTCCCAAAGTGATTATATATGTTAAGAATTGAGGTCAGAAGAAATACAGAATTATAACATGAGCCTCAAAATATACATAACTGTGTTTCAAGAAAAAGTAGAACGGAAAAAAACACTCCCTAAATGACTTCTAAAGCTATGACAATCCTTTCTATATTTGTTATTTGGCACACTTATTTGCAGCACTGGGTATCTTCAAAATATTAAGTGAATTATCTGGCCATAAAAAAACTGTCAAACTCTTTTGTAAGCAAATAAACCCATCTCTCTCTTCTTAATGGGTAGGCAGTATTAGTAATATTTCAGGATGAATAATTTTGAATCTTTGAAATAGGGTTGGATAACTGCATTCCTGCCTACTCAGATGCAAGTTCCATTATGTTTAATGCGATTATCGTCATGGAAGTTGGTACAGAATTATAATGAAGTCTCAGCAGTCACATTGTCCAAGAGGAAAATTATCATTGGCATGTAAGAATTGCTTACGTATTTTAAAGTCCCTTTGTGGCAGTTGCATCTCTGTTACCTGTATAATCTATAGCTAGTAATGTTAACTCCATCCTGCACTATGTTTATGTTTTATGAATACATGCCTATACAAGGAAAACACTATGAATAAGAGTATGGCGAACTCACATTTCACAAATTTGATGGGTGTTTTTCCTAGGCTAAAGGCAATGTAGTTTTACCATATTGTAATGTACACTATTATTTAGCATCTGTTATAACTAAAGAAGCAAACATGAGTATCTTTGTAAAGTAATAGTAAAATTCAGAATTGGAATGAACTTTTGATGCCATCTGGCTCTTCCTTTAATAGATACACATATTTCTGCCATTTTTATTGGAGCTAAAAATACTTATATGCTAGGTGAAATTATATCCGATAACCTAAGAATTTTTCACAAGGTATTCTTGGAAACATCCCTGTGGCTGGTGGGTTTTGTAACTTTAACAATTTAGGAAAACTAAATTTCATTTATATTCATTTTACTCTACTTAGAAGATTTGGTATTCAAAAAAATATTTTAGTACAAAAAGTGAAGTTTTAAAACATGAAGAGTCTAGAATTCAAACACTAAAAGACAGCTATGATACAGAAGTGACAATCTTCAATATATAGATTTGCTTTCTAGAATTTGTAGGGTGCAAATTCTTGTAATTGCTATGGTATTATCTGTTATCAAACTTTTTCCCCAACAAAGAGTGAAAGTATTGACATTAGATTTTTAGGAATCTGTCAAATTCCATTGTATATGCAAGATTAAATATTGAGCAGATTTTTAGCAAGTATTACATGGAGATGACAGACGTATTTTTCCTGTTCCTCAAGTGGGAATGATACTAAAACGTTTTGGTCTTTTTCTGATCCAAACAAAAAGTATTATTTCTGAAACCACCTACAGCCAGACCAAAACAACATAAATACAATGAAATTATTAAATCTGCAAATTAGGAAGCTGGAGGAAGAAGAAGAAGAACAAATCCAGAAGCTATTCACGCCCTTCCTCTCAAACATACCCAGTGATGCTATAATAGCTGTTGAGGGATGGAGCCAGTTTATTTTGGACAACAGATTTAAATAGTGTTCTCCCAGAGTAACTTTTTCAGGGAAACTCTTTGCTAATTAATTAAAACTAAACAGGGGTTTTGTTTGGTCTGTTTTGATCCTCAGTTAACCCAATATATTTATCCATCCAATTTTGAACTCATGGGCAGAGAAAAAATAAGGTAGCACATGAAACAGGAGAAAAAAAATCCAACCATTAATTTGGAACACACACGTACACATATTCCATCTGCATTACTTGGAATATGCAAAAGATCGTGCCTCGGCTATCAAACACAAGTCCAGGCCCTCACAGCCCAGAGAATCCACAATTGTGCCATATACGTTCGTTTGCCGCCCACCCCCCATCACCTTTTTTCTTCTGGAGGCTTTCAGAACCAAGGCTATCAAAAGTGGAAAAAGCTTCTTTGCACTGAATCTGCATTAGTTTTAAAGCTAATAGAAAGAAGGAAAAGGTGCTAATGTGATTTTGGAGATGTGGGGACATACAGGGAAAATAGGCAAGCTCAGGAGAATAGTTAGTGGCAAGAGGTACTTACTGTTCATCCTTATTTCAAAAAAATAGGATTCAATTCTAGTATTTCTTTTCAAGTTAAAAAAATGCAAGCCTCCCCCTTTGGAGGCTGCTTATAGGAGTTATTTCAGTTACAAAAAGCAATTTTAATTTAATCTGCCATCTTTATGATGGGCCAGTATTCCAAATAAATTATTCTGGGATAAGCAACATTACTGAAATGATTAGTCACCAAGACCAACTTAAGTCATATTAACTTTAATGAGATGATAAATATTATAATCAACATGTTTTGAAGGGCAATATGGAAAATAAATTTGTTTTTTTTTAAAAAAAGGTCATTCATTACTATAACATCTAAATAAATAAAATGTTTAATGCAACATTTTTATGAAGGCGTTACAGTAATACATCATTTTTAAGGTCTTGGAAGTATTTTTGACACCATATTGTTAAGGTGTTATTATGTAGCTATAAAGATTTGTAGCTGTATAGTGGATTAATTCTTAGTGGCTTCCTGGCTAAGGAACCTTTCTATATTCTCAAAACATAATCACAGTCTTCCCTAACTTGAGGGAAGAGTGGGATTCAGGAAGAGAGAAAGTTAAGAGGTCCATTGTTCTGAGTAAGTTTTTGCTGTTCACTTACAGAATCAAATACTAGGTGAATGAACGATTTTATACAAAGAGTGAAAGATTGGGAACCAGTGAGAATTCTCCAATGGGTGCAAGTGATACGCTTGTGTATAGGACTTCATCATGCATATACTGCAACTTACAAAACTTGTTCAGATGTCATGATGAAACATAATCATGACAAGGTGTTTTAACAGCTATTGAGAATGTTTAGTTATTCAAAGGTGACTTTAAAAAATAATGCAGTATGTTCAGTTTGGAGTGGTTCTACATCTGTTGCAATCCTTTGTATTCAAAAATCTTTATATAGACCACTGAATACTGGTTTTATATCAACTTTATGTGAATTACAGCAATTAAAACTTTTCTCAAATCTCAATTTCATTGTTTTAATTAGGTTTTTTTTTAAAAAAAAATACAAGGTGTAAGATTATTCCTGGAGATTCCAAGTGAGGAAACTGCTTTAAGAAACTGCCTCAAGAGCAGGTGGTGGCAGTAGATTTACCTGTGTGGGTGAAATTACTTCACCTGGATAAACAGCCACACCCAAATACTCTAGAACCAGACAGTTGATGAGTTTAGACAGTTGGAACTAGGTGTGGTGATTAGCATATTATTTTCTTTCCTCCCTTTAAGAAGAGTTCTTTACTTCATTTCTCTGCCTCTGCTTGTCTCTCCATTCTTATATTTTTCAGACAGAATAGTTTGTTGTAGTTTTCTACACTAATATCTTGCTTGGCTTCTTGGATTTTTTAAAAATGAGATAATTTAATGAATTGTAGACTTATCAGTCTCTTCAAAGTTGGTGAATTCAGGAAACAAGAACCATTTGGATTTTCAGAATAATATTTATTGTTAGTGTCAGGTGCAAGAAATCAGCCAAGGCAGTTCAAATGAATACAGATTTAATGCATACTAACACACTCTACAACAGGGGTGTCAAACTTCTGGCCCATGGCAAAACTGTCCCGATACATTGCATGTCACATGACGTCTCGAGTTTGACATGTCTGCTCTACAAGAATCTAAGCTACTAATGGTCAAAGCAAATTTGTGGTAGATAATTCAAGGTGGACTGAACTTAGATCTCTTGTGGGTGTGAAGGAACTTGAGCCTGATGATACGCTTGACCTTTCCCTCAGGCTCAGCCTAATCTTCTCCTACAGTTGGTAGAAGGGTAACAAGGTCTTGAAAGCCTGCCAAAGCAGTTCTCCAGATCAATTTATGCCCAGCATAATTAAGATGGAATTACTCTGAATCTCTTTTTCATGTTTTTTTTTTTAATCCCATTTATATCCCGCCCTTCTCCGAAGACTCAGGGCGGCTTACAATCTAAGCACAAATCAATGTGCTTAGCAATAGCCTTCATTCTATGTATATGCCTACTTATTAGGGCTTTCGGGACCCCCCCCAAGCAGCATTATTACAAAGTCAGCTTATTGCCCCAACAATCTGGGTCCTCATATTACCTACCTCGGAAGGATGGAAGGCTGAGTCAACCTTGAGCCTGGTGGGATGCGAACCTGCACTAATTGCAGGCAGCTGGTGTTGTTGTGACTCAGGGCCAGCCTGTGGGTCCGACAGCCGGGTCCGATGTATCGGAGGACTCAGACGAGGGGGAGGAGGGAAACGAACCGGCTGATGATGGTTTGGAGGCTTTGCAGAGTCCTCAGCCGGGGACCTCTTCTCAGCTGCGTGAGCCCGAGAGTGCGGAGGATGATGACCCACAGCTGGCCCTGTTCAAGGACGCCCGACGCAGGAGGCAGTCGAGCAGGAACAAACAAAGAAAGGCTATGGGACTCCTCGGGAGGAGGCACAGGGAGACCACGCCCTGAGCTCTCTATAAAAGGAGTGTTTGGGGAGGGGCTGGTTGCTGAAAGCAACTTTTCCGCTTGAGAAGACAAGCTCTAGTGTTTTTGTTAACTGCGTAATTAAATCTTGGCAGAAGCCTTTTAGCCTTAGACGCTCTCCAGTCTCTTCTTTTTGAATAGGGGTTGCGAGAAGAGGGCTGGTTCAGAACAGGTGTTACTTAAGGAGGCATTAGCCCACTGCTCCACCAAGGCTCCACCCCCTCTTCTCATTATAAAAGGAATCTTTTATAATGGTCTTGCTCACTCCTTCACATTCCAGACTCTGTTAAAAATTCTATCCCAAGCCTTCATGTTATGTTTACTATACCAGACAATATGTCTTGTATATACAGAACTGGTATGCAAATAACCATGTGTATTTCCCACACTTTTCTCATAAATTCCTTTTTTTGCTAATAATTTAATTAAAATATTTGGATACAGTAACAAAAGATAATACAAACTGAAAAAGAAAAGGGGATGCAAGAAAGCAAAAAGGTAAAAAGAACCCCCACCCTGGAAAAGCATTTCCCACCTTATCACAAATATAAACAATTTCATAACCTATTCACCTCTTAATTAGCAAATATACTGTAAAACTCTTCATCCCATACTCATCTCTTAACTATAGTTACTGAAATAAATAAGACTTCTCCAATCCAGGTGTCAACAAAATAATATTAATTAACACATATAAAACTCAACATTCCATGTTTCAAATCTTAGCTATAAGCGAAATCCCATTTAAAAAGCATAAAATAGTCCCAATAGCCAACTATAGACAAAAAAAATCGCATTAAAGTTTAACAAAGAGCGATTATTTTTCTTAAAAAACCCACCTAGTGTTACTGTATTGATGAAATGAGGGACATAGAAAAGGAAGGAAGGAAGGAAGGAAGGAAGGAAGGGAGGGAGGGAGGGAGGGAGGAAGGAAGGAAGGAAGGAAGGAAGGAAGGAAGGAAGGAAGGAAGGAAGGAAGGAAGGAAGGAAGGAAGGACAAGCACCAATACACAATTACCCTATTCCAAATATCAACAATTCCAAAGATAATAATATGATCATTACAAACCACCTCAAAGATAAAAACCATTCCAAATAGCAACATATCCCATTCATATAAACATTCTATATTTCAACTCTAAACAAATCTACATTTTGCAACTATAAAGTAATCCCAGTATCTTAATATAAATAAAACACTAAAATTTAACATAGCAGAGAGACAATACTTCTGCTTTAAAAGGGACAAGTTCATAAAACTTCGTTTTTAATTGCTCTAAAATTAGAACTCATGAATTAACTGTAGGGAAAAAGTTTACACATTTAAATGTAAGCAAATCCAATATACCACATTTTTACAGTCAAGACATCAACATACTTCTCTGTAATCCATTCAGATAGTGATTGATCTTGTTATGAATTTCTTCAATATTTTAAGCTGTCTCTTGTAAATCCAGCAAAAAGAAATTGTTCTAATTTCTCTGAGATTGCCATTGTTTTTTTTAATTTTCTTCTTAAATTTTTAAAGCCTTTTCTTGTTTTTTCCTTATATCTGATGATAAATTCTTATTCAAGTCTTATTCATGCTGTTCCCATGTAAATTTTGTTTCATATCTTTTTTGTAACATTTTTTGAGAGCACACTGTTCCCAAAAAGACAAACATCGCTAACATAATTGATTCAAGCTCACGCTGCAGTTTTTGGTGCAGTTCCTCAAAGACAGACATGTCAAACTCTTGACGTCAGGTGATGTCGCACAACGTATTGGAACAGTTTTGCCATTGCTGGCAATGGGGTTGGTGCGGCTTCCGCATGATGCGTCCGGCCCATAGACCAGCAGTTTGACACCCCTGCTCAAAGAGATCTTTGAATGCCATTATAAGTTATTTATCTTCTTGTTGTTAGTTGCAAAGTTGTGTCTGACACATCGCAACCCCATGGACAATGTTTCTCCAGGCCTTCCTGTCCTCTACCATCTTCTGGAGTCCATTTAAGCTCACGCTTACTGCTTCAGTGACTCCATCCAGCCACCTCATTCTCTGTTGTCCCATTCTTCTATTGCCCTCAATCTTTCCCAGCATTAGGCTCTTCTCCAGTGAGTCCTTCTTTCTCATTAGGTGGCCAAAGGATTTGAATTTCAACTTCAGGATCTGGCCTTCTAAAGAGCAGTCAGGGTTGATCTCCTCTAGGACTGACCAGTGAACACCTTGCAGTCCAAGTGAGTCACAGGAGTCTTCTCCAGCACCGTAGTTCAAAGGCCTCAGTTCTTTGGCGCTCAGCCTTTCTTATGGTCCAACTTTCACAGCCACACATTGCAACTGGGAAGACCATAGCCTTGACTATATGCACTTTTGTTGGCAGGGTGATGTCTCTGCTTTTTAGTGTGCTGTCTAGATTTGCCATGGCTTTCCTCCCCAGGAGCAAGCATCTTTTAATTTCTTGGCTGCAGTAGCCATCTGTGGTAATCTTGAAGCCCAGGAAAATAAAATCTGTCACTACCTCCATTTCTTCCCCATCTATTTGGCAGGAATTGAGAGGGCTGGATGCCATGATCTTGGTTTTCTTATTTATCTTACTATGTCTCTAATATTTATTTTTAAAAAATAATTTCAAAGTCTTATTATTCAAAATTCAATATTTGTCAGAAATTATTTTCTGAGCCCTTAATCTGTTTAAAACGTTCTATAGCCAATGTCTTGTTTGCTGTTTATTTTAAAGTCTTAAAGATTATAAAAATAGATCTTCATTTTCTTTTATTAAGGATTGGAGGCACTCACCCCCAATGTTTGCAATCTTGTCACTGTGAGCGTGTCTAATTCTTTGAAGCAATTAATAAGCAATTTCCAAAAGTGTTTATCAAGGGAAGTGTGAACTTAGTATCCTTTAAAAGTTTATTTGCAGCTGGAGCAATTATGGCAAATTACCTCATCTCCTGATTCTCACCCTCCCTCCAGAAACTGCTGTCTTGTGGCCTCTTTGCAAGGAGCACCTGGAAAAAGAACAGCTTGGCCAATTTCACATGCTCTTTTATCCAGAGAGGGTTATAGGAGCAAATCACTTACAGGCTCCCTATTTGTGGCTGCAAAGTTGGATTCTACTTTTTGAACAGCCATCTTCAATCCACTAATGAGAACTTTGGGACCTTAACAAGGTGACTACTATTAACATCTGCAATGCAACATTATCTGCAATAGCAAAAAAATATTGAAAAACTTGCTAACATTTTCTGTTCAAAATAGCAATAGCACTTAGACCATTATACTACTTCATAATGTTTTACAGCCTACTCTAAACTGTTTGCAGAGTCAGCATATTGCCCCCAACAATCTGGGTGCTCATTTGACCAACCTTGGAAGGATGGAAGGCTGAGTCAATCTAGAGCCAGTCAGAACTGAACTCCAGGCAGTGGGCAGAGTCAGCCTGCAATACTACTTTCTAAACACTGCCACCACAGTTCCTAAAGCCACGTTAACATTTTCTGGCTTCACTCCTCGTGGAGGAAATGACCCTAAAAAAAATCTTGTATCTCCTCTTCATATTACAGATGGTCAGGTGGCCATTGTATATGATCAGCTCTAGGAGGGAGAATAATGATTCATACAATTAGTAAAGCAATTGTAATACCTTCTATTATTATTCTGGAGAATGAAAAATAGCGGCTTAGACATATAAAATAAATTAATGAAGCAAATCCTTCAAATTATACCTAGATGTTTTATCTGAGGTAAACTGCGACCCGATAAAAAATTATGTTTATTTATCAGCTCCTATAGTTTAAAACAATTTTCCTGTATTAATATAGGCCTATTTTATATATTATTAACAGCTATGAGCAAAACTTTATAAACTAATCATAACATATTTCAATATTCACTTAGATTTCTATTTTCCCCCCACAGAAGTGCTGATTTGTCCGTTCTGTGGTGGTTTATTTTCTGTGATTCATCTGGAACAGGAAATGGTATGCAGTATTCAGACAGCCTCCCCCCTTTCCTTTCCTTTTCCTTCCTTCCTTCCTTCCTTCCTTCCTTCCTTCCTTCCTTCCTTCCTTCCTTCCTTCCTTCCTTCCTCTATCAATCTCTTTCTCCTTTATCTGTTCTCCGTTGTCTTGATCTGATCTTTAACACTGGGATTTACCAGCTTTTCTTGATGCAGGGAAACTTTTTAAAGTTACGATATTTGATACAATGCTGGCAAATTAGCTTCTATTCATGAACTATCTCTCAAACTTTTATTTTAAAAGGTGTACAGCTGGTTCTATGGACTAAGTGGCTTAAATAAAATATGTACTATTTTCCTGTAGCTGGAGGACCATACATTTTATTTTTAAAAAAGATAATGCCTCAGAGGTGGCAGGGTTATAGTCACTGAGGCAATGTTTTGAGGAGGTTGGAAGGGTCAATGGACAAAATGAATGCCTTAAGCCTTGCACTTATTTAAAAGATCCATTCAATGCTATTTGTGCAAATGCAGCTACTAGATTTGGAAGTGACTTGGTTAAGCACATTTTATGATCACAGCCAATCTAATTCCTTTAATATAGTTGTTTACGGCTCATTTCAAATTTGTACTTTTCAAAATCTATAAAATATCTCAGTCCTTTTGTCTTTTTATTCCATACATGGCATCATCAGTGAATCTATGATTATATATGATTTTGTATTGCTTTCAAGACTTTTGACATCTTCAGAAGCCTAAGATAGCAGAATGGCACTCAAATGGTCAGTTTCTTTCATTGTTGTGTTATCCTCTTTAAAAATACATTTGAACCATGACCCCAATCTACCCTGAAAAAAAATGTGTAATTTATCTGAGAAATAGAGGCAGTATTAAAATTAAATCATTTCAAATTATGCTCATTTCAAATTTTCAGGTCTGAAGACAAGACCTCAAACTATATGCATAGTAACATGAAAAAACACTTTTTCATACTGTTATAATGAAATGTTCTGCAAGGCTAAATAATGTTGGGCAAAGTGGTAAAAGAATGCATATAGGATTTGGAATGGTTAGAAAATGAGGGGGAATCTATAGCATTCACCAAAAGCATCACAATAGAATATTTGGCTAAATTGTGGTCAGGCAGCTGAAAGGAAATGGAAGAGTGGCTTCCCTCTTCATCTTTCCACCCCTTAAACTTCTTGGAATTCCTTCAACAAATATAGCCTGGATAATTTGTAAGATTGTAGTATTTCTGATGAAAATCTTCACTATGAGACCTGAAGATACACTCATATTGCATGTGATTTGTTGATAAAACCACAATGGCTATATTCATACATCATGTTCTAACTGCTGGTTAAACACAAGCTACGTTGCACCATCATGAATCCAACATAATTTCACTGAGATCTGCTTTTACTTTTTTTTTTAAGAGTATCCACAGTGCTTCAGGTCACAAATATGTTCCTGTGGTTTATATGACTACCATGATATCTTCATAGGGCTGTGGCTTAAAATCTCTTGACATTCTAGATTCCTTATTGTCTTTGACTGTGTTTCTTTGACCATATGACAAGTTTTAATTCTCAAGCAGTCCTGCCAACTCTTAACAAAACTAAAGAGAGGATCTTCAAATCAAAAGGATAAACTTCTAGGCAGAATGGAACTTAGTTCTCTAATACCAGATTCATTTACATCCAATAGCAGCACAGTCTTATTAATCTATTGATTGGCAGAATAATTCTCTTTCTACTTCTTGCAACAAGCTGATATGCACACATTAAATCAGAAGGAAACTGTATGCATAGCAGCACTGATACTTTGGGAGTCAGAAATAGTCCAATTAAAGTGCTTGCAAAATCTGGTACTGGCTCCAATCTTCATCCTTTTTAGTGATGTGGGAACAAGAAATCACTGTGGTTGGGACTTGGCAGAACTAATGTCCATTTAGCTGTCTAATTTGCAAGTCCCTGCAGAGCATAGCTGCATAATATATATGCAGACTATTTGCTGAAATCTGATTACTGTTTTAATAGCACCTAAATCTAGTAGAATAGAGTATGTAAAGAGTGAATGAAATAAAAAAATATCAATATAATGACTGACATATTTCTTGCTTCCTAAAAATAAGGATATTGATGTAATACAATTAAGACAAGGTACCAAACAAGGATATTAACAGTTTTTTTCTACAACTTGGAAGTGATTCAAAATAAGGAAAACATGCATAACATAAGCATTCAAAATCCTTTCCAACCTTTTACTACAGAGGCCATAGAACGGGGGTGAGGGGAGGGGGAGTGTCTGCTTCCTCCTCTGTGTTTCTACTACCTTCTCATGTTGCATGCATATATTTGTTTATGCACCCTGGGAAGTGAGCTGCATGGGCTCCTTGCCCCATGTGCTGTTGACTATGGAGGAGTTAACAGCATCTTGAGCAATTGTCTAGCTGCTATTCGCCACAGGGAAAATGTTCTTAATTTTTTTTTCTATAGCAGCCAACTGGATCCAGTCCATTTTCAAACCTAAACTTTTCTGGGCCAGCTTCTTCCCCTGTAGTAAATTTGGTTTCTGTTCTGTTCAGTCTTTGAACGTTCCTACAGAGAGGCAGCCATTTGGACAAAGTCCCAAGTCTCCTTACATAATTTGTTTCCCACAGTCTCTTGGTTTTTTGAAAAAAAATAACCTGGAGTTTATAAAATTAAATGTGATTGTTAACAAGCAGTTTAGGTAAAATATTCCAACACAATTGTCTTGTGAAAGACTAACTCAGCCACTGAAAATTAATTATGGAAATAAAGTAGGGTTTTTTCCTTCCCCCTCAAATTGCTGTACATACATTTGGGGAAAATCAGAAATAAGATCTAGGAGCTGTTGAGATGGCCAGCTACTTACCATAGGACACTCATTATATTACTTGCCATTTCTAGAAAGCAAAAATTCACCCAACACCCCCCCAAAAAATAATGATTTCAAAAGAAACAAATTCTCACTTACTGTAAGAAGTAAGTTGACTTCCACAGAGATGAGCCAGATACATTACCAAAGTGAAGAGCTGAAAAATATGGCTTAAATCCAAAGCAAGCAGAAAGCGATATAAGCAGTTCAGGCAGATTGATTGATTGAATGATTGATTACATGCCAACAAGTCATTGTCAACTCTTAGTTACCACATAGATTTTTTTCCATGATGCTCTATCCCTAACCAATCTTTCAAGTCTCCCAACAATGCACTGTAAATTGAGTCCATCCACTTTGCTGTTAGTCATTTCTTCTTTTTCTTTCCACCTTTCCTGCATTAGACCTTTTTCCAGGGAATTGGATATTCATATAATGTGTCCAAAGATATATAATCTAGGTTATTTGTATCTAGAGCAGGAACACTCAGTTAAAGTTCAATCTGATTGCCACCCTTTCACATGGTATAAGAAAGGGTAAGACACAGAACAATCAGACTTCCAAGATTTTGTTATTATGGCCTTTCAATTAAGTAACCTGTGAACCTGCTGGAGCTGACCATTATGCCTTATTGCAAGCAAACAAGCATGTTTTATTGCTGATTGCTAAATTTTAAAACACTCAACTGAAGCATTAATAAAAAGCATAGCCAAGGACTAGAGTGTACGTCTCAGGACAATTTCAAATATTCAGCAATTCAGTAGTTATGTTATAGCACTGTTTGCTTTTCTTATAGTCGTGTATAATAATCAGAGGGTAATTATGATTATGAACCATCCATCCAGAGTCAAAGGATACTTGACTCCAAGAAGAAAAATATTGAACTTACTCCTACATTTTCTGAAGGAAAAATCATCACTATTTACTGGGAAATAGAACTGTTCATATTTTATTTTTAAAATAAGCTCTAAGTCTTCAAACAAATGCTGCGGATATTGTGTGATCATGCTAAGAACTGCTATAGGAGGGGTGATACACTTATCAATTCTATCTTGCTCTACTCTGCCAAACAGTAATTAACAATCATGAATATCATCTACAAACATTTAACCACAGTATACACTTTGACACAAATTCAAAAGAAAACCCGCTGTGGCATTTAATTAGGACTATCGTATTTGGGTTGTAGAAATCCTGGTAAATGCTAGATGGCATCAAAGAGTTAGAATGTTCTGCATCCCTTTGTCAACATGTATTGGTGTCTGAACTTTTGTAGCCCAGATATGGTAGCCCAATATTTAATGAACAGTTTGCCTATGAACTGTTTTTTTAAAAAGGCAAACAAAACCCCAAACCAATCACAGTGCAAGAAGCAGTAACTTTGTTTTTATAAAATAAATATGATTATATTGGGCATAGGAAATCATACCTTCACTCTACATTTAATTTCTTGACGTGCCCCAACTATCTTAGTCATCAATATTTTAATTTGATAGGGAAGGGCCCATTAATCAATTCATTTGAACACAATGATATAATCAAGAACCTAATGGTAGCGGAGGCACCCTGATTCCACAAATTTCTACTCAGTGCAATGAAATAAATGATAGGTTGGCCATTGACTGTGAAGATTTATTTTCAAGTCTCCACTCAGCCCAGAAGCTCACTGGATGATTGGATCTATTTATCTTCCTCTGTCCACTTTATCAGACACAATTGTTGGTGAAGGGAAAAATTAAGGGAGACATATAGTATATATCTATACCATCTATATCGGTATTGGTATCTGTAGCCTCAATTTTCTAGAAGAAAAAAGGGATATGAATATGTATATAAAACTGGCATTGCTGTTCTATTGTTTTTAAAGAATATGTTATGCTTACTCAACCCTACAATAAAAGCAGGGCATACAATGTGGTATCTACAAAGCATACTTGAACTCTGATGTTCCCATCATATATAATTGTCTTATGTTAAGTGGTGCCATATGTAGCTCTTTGTTGATCATTTACTACAACAAGAGGGAAGAATTGTAAACATCTGGATGAACAGCAGGTTAATCTAGAAGGTTTTCAAAGAATGAATACTGACATTTTAGTTACTGTCTATTGGCAAAAAGTAATCCTAATGTAAGTGCCATGATTATAAAATATATATTCATATTACTTCAGTTAAGCCATTTTGACACATAAAATATTTTTAAAAGGGAAAAATGGACAATTTTAGGAATTTAGAAAGGGTTTTAAGGAATACAGTGAGTGCTTTGGGCTTTTAATAGTCAACTGTAGGTAATTTATGCCTTGTGAATCAACTCTGACTCTCTGAATGTCTTCCTTAGAATCAAGGAGCAAGTATTCTGAGAAGACAGATCTCAAGAGCTCTTGTACAAGAAGCAAGAAACCCTTTTCCTATGAATTAGTACTCTACATAGAACAAATGAGCCACCAGCCAATGGATAAGAGTTTAGGCCCTTGAAGTGGCATTGTTCAACAAAGACTATTTCAACCTCCCACATTGTCACAACCATAAGATGGTTATTCTTAAGCAACAGAACTGGAAAAGGAGAGTGCACTTTGAAACCGCTGAAGAATAATATATCAAGAGGTTCTACTGGAGCAAGATATTTTTCTTATATTTTTAATGTGATAAATACTAAAGACACATATACATATTATCAAAAATACTTTATGAATTATTAGTTCTAACATTATTATGATTGTTATTCTGCTTTGTCTTTTTCAGTTCTATCTTCTCCAAACACACATTCATGCATGCATATCTATTTGTCTGTTGCTACAAGATATGCAATAACCATCCAGAGTCAGGTAGCATATAAATTTAATAAATAAATATTGCTCATATACCAACCCTCCTCTTTTAATCTCCTTTGCTCAAGAATGTCCAGTTTGGTCTAGTGGTTAAGACACCAGGCTAAAAAGCTAGAGACTGTGAGTTCTAGTCCACCTTAGGTATGAAAGCCAGCTGGGTGACCTTGGGCCAGCTATTCTGTCTCAGCCCAACTCACCTCACAGGATTGTTGTGTAGAAAATAGAAGTAGGAAGCTATGTTGGATATGTTTGCAGTCTTGAATAATTTGTAAAAATAATAAAAGCAGGGTACAAATAAATAAATTCAAAGAGCTATTAAAGTTAAATCATGCAATGAAACAAAGGAATTTCCAATATACATTAAGTGATATACTTGAGCTTAGTCAAGCAAAAGAAGACAATCTTACTTTCTGTCCATTCTCAAGATGGAATTATATATTAGTCATAAAATCCTTCTTTTAAAACCACACATTGTAGTACACATTGATGTTCTATGTGAGCCCTATTATTATTTAAAGCAGAGATTGGGCAAATGGGAAAAATAACTGATCATCTATCATACTACCATCTGTATTGCTTCTACCAGCCAGAGAATAAAGCATACCATCATACATTCTATCTTGAACATATTTGCAAAAATAATCTAAAAAAAACCATAAAGTCTTTGGATCCAGGGAGCGTTAAACCTCATGGCCTCTCAGTCTTGCTGAAGACTGTTCTTCCCCATTCAGACCATCATAGTATTCAGCCAAAAGGAAAGAACCATAAAGAACCTTGATAGCATCAATTGGTTGACTTGGGACAGTGATTCATAGTTGGATATCATTAGCATATTGATAATACTTCACCCACTGTCAATAGATTATCTCCCTGTAGCTTCATGTTAATGCTAAATAAGAGCAGGGAGAGTGTAGAACCTGGATAAATTCCACAAAGCATGGGCCTTGGCCAAATTCTTCACCACTATCCTCACCAACTGGAAACAGCTCTAGAGAAAGAAAGAGAACCACGGTAATACTGTCCCTCCCACTCTCAATCCTTTGAAGCAATCTAAAGGGATTCCATGATAAATGACACCAAAAGCCTCTGAGAGATCAAGAAGGGCTTGGATGGATGTTCTATATCCATCGTGAGGTCATCCACAAATATGGCCAATGTCATTTCAAGGCTATAACTAGCTCTGAATTGTGACTGAAAATAATCAAGATAAACTGCTTCATTCAGGATCTTCTGGAGCTGCAAGCCAAACCCTTCTGTGAAAATTGTCCAGTTTCGCTAGGACCACTACTGGCCTTTGAGAAAAAGACAGATAAACTCTTTCAAAGCATTTGGCATCATTCCCTCCCATAATGAAAAAAAAATCTTCCCAGATTATCTCATGCACCTTTATAAGACCTACACAGTTAAAGTGCAACTTGGAGTGAATCCAAACAACTTCATGTGGAAAATTGATGACAAATTGTGTGCTTTTAAGGGTTCAAGTTCCTGTACCTGATTGTCTATATGAAAAATACATTCTCAAATGACAAGATATTGACATACTGTAATGTATTGCATATATCATACATCATTTATCATTTAAGATGATTTTACATTTCGTGAACTACCTGGGTAATTTACAGGGTCATTCCATGGAATTTCTATTCTAAAGGGTACAGCAGATAGAGGATAAACATAAAGTTCCCATCAAGTAAAATAGATTATCTGAAATTGAAAGAAAGTATATTAGGAAAATTTAAATGACAGCGTCATAACTTTTTAAAACTATTCTTTTTTCCAATGGCACATATTCAATGCAAGCTAGAGTTCTGCCATGCACTGTTGCTAGACATGACAGAAATTTATTGATTTTCCTTTAATAATGTGTGTTTATATACTCATATAGATAAACATTGTAATCCACAGAGCAATGTAAGAGTGCCACTTGCTCTGTACTATTAGTAGTACAATATTAAAATAGTAGTCATTAGAATAACAATTGCAAGGAGGTGAAAGAGGAGGACGACAATATAATATTCTTGTTTCTCCACCTATTAAAAATTAACCAAAATTTCTTCCGTTTCAACATTTAATATATCCTCTCATGTCACTACATCCAAGTACTGTATATTAGTTACATTCTATCATTTTTAACATATATACATCTTAATCCATATCATTTAAGGAACTCAATATTTCAATGTTAGTATTCATACATCTATGTTTTATTTTTATTTTTTTTAATTAGTCAGTATTTTTATCTACTCATCAAAACAATCTCTCGTAATCCAAGTACAATCCTGTCTATTTTGGTATTATCTATTTCAGGCCTCTTAAGAATGTCCATATTTCTTCAATCTTATTCTTGCTTTCTTCCTTTGCCATGTCGTTTTTCGCTTCTTTGCCTCAGGGTCATCAAAGCATTCTTGTGTTATATCATATTGAAGTGGCCCTCCAGTCTCCACTTTTGAAGGATTGAGGAGTCTGTTAACAGCACCAAATCTTCTCATTATTTTTGCCTCTTGATATAATTGTCCTGGTCTGAATAGACTTTTTTCCACCTGTTTTCCATTATAATCTTCAAAAGTCTGTATTTGTTGACTATTTAATTCTTCTGCCAATGTATTTGATTGTTCAATTTCTTCTGTTAAGTTCTGTCCCAATAAAATATTAGTTGTAGTCACAGTTGGAGTTTGTTTCTTCAAGATGCTTCCTAGTTCTTTTCCAAAAGCTCTTATTTCATCACCAGCTGAAGAAAGGAACTGATAAGTTTGGTAAGATATTTTCCACATAGCATAGATTTGTTTTTGAAGCTCTTCCATAGTGAAGTTTCACATCTGGTGTTCAAGGTTAATCTTATCTTGTTTTTATTAAATATTTTCTTGATGTTTTAAAGAGAAATTCAGATTGAAATTTCAGGCTTAGCCACTGGGTGTCCCCCAAGTAATTTGAAAATTCTTTTAGTCCGTTTCTTTTTTCAACATTTTAAAAAAAAACACCCCTGGGCTTGCTCGCCGCTTATTTGAAGGCAGGGTTGAATTCCCCCCTCCCTCTCCACAGGGGGGAAAGTACTTAGCAGCTTATTTAGGTGAAAAGAAGAAGATTAAGGTATAAGACAGGAATCTTACCCCTGTCTCTTCCACACTGCTTTAATGTTGCCTGATGGTAAGTTTGACTTTGGCTGTCTGCAGCCTAGTAACTGTCCATATTACTATGGCCAGTCTTTCGTCCGCCGGTACAAAGGGAATGCAGGCACCAACGGGGGGGTTGCGGCTTCCCCGCATTTCTGCAAAAGCCCCTTCTATCTGGTCACCCCTCCAAGGCGGCTCTTCGGCCCTTTTAGGACCCCCCAGCGATGCGAAACTGGACGTGGAAGACGAGAGCCGTCCTCCAGACGTCTAAGTCAGCTGACTTGGCAAACCGGAAGCCTCTTTGATGTTATTAAAACAGAAGTTTTCATGGGAACTTGAAGAGAACTAAAAATATGATTGCAGCTTTAATGTTCAATGACCAGTTCAAAGCAAACAAACCATCCTTTAAAATTAGCAGATAGATATTTTGAGTTAATCTAACATTTATCCAGATATTTTAAATTATGGAACAACAAGATTTTAGTACAACTGTATATGCTAGCATAATCCCAAACACTGGAGAAAAATACCTGCTGTCATTTTTTTCCAAAGCCAATCCTATCCATTCGGTGGCCCCAGACATTTAAATAGAGGTTTTGGTACTATTGTTTCCATTTATAGCAATTGTATGGTTACACAGAAGGTGCAAATTTATGCACACTGACTAAATTTGGATTTAATAAACATTTGGATTTAATGAACCACTCCTTCCACCCAAATGATCCCTTCAATTAAAGCTTTACTGTACTTAAAATATACTTTTATTGGTTTAATACTCATATTAAAATGGTAGAATGGGCGAAGGGGAAGAAGAGAAAAACTTGAATAGATGCAAGTCCAAATTTTATTTTTATTTTTTTAAAAAAATATATAAATACAAATGTCTGTGAAATACACTACTATCACCCCCACCCAAGATGGCGGACGTGCTCGGCTGAGCTCCGCGAGCACCAGCTGTTAGGCGTCTCTCGGGAGCCCCTCATGAGCCTTTGGGCTTTTTGAGAATGGGGACTGAGGGATTGGGGGATCAGGCAGCGAGACAATTAGGAGGTCGACGAAGCTGGCGGTGACTTGCTTCATCTGCTGAGCTGCCCGTCCACTGGCCCTGCTGTTTTCCGGCTGCTCCTTGCTGTCCTCCGGCTGTTTTCTCTGCTGCCGGATCGTTCCGGACCGTTTGCGGCTGCTTGGGGCCGTCCGCTGGCCCTGCTGTTTTTCGGCTGCTTCTTGCTGTCCTCCGGCTGTTTTCTCTGCTGCCGCCTTTCCGGACCGTTTGCGGCTGCTTGGGGCCGACGCCGGCTGTTTTCTTTCTTGCCAGCTGTTCCTTCCCGGTCTGTCTGCGGCTGCTCGTGGCCGGCGCCGGTGTTTTTCCTGCGCTTCGGGCCGTTTTGGGCCGCCTAGGCGCTCCCGGACTGGCCCTGGTTGTCGGGGTGGACGCCGGTGGATCTGCTCGGGCGGCGGCGATTTTGGGCGACGACGATGGCGGCAATGGCGGCAATGGCGGCGATGGCGTGGGCGGCGTCTCTGGCGCTGGTTGCGGTGGTCTCTGGGCCGTGCCTGACGCCGACGGCGGCCCACGCTCGGCGGCAGCGGCGGCAGTACGTGTTCGGCGGCGACGGCGAAGATGGTGTGTTCTGGCCGTCTTTGGCGGCCCAACAGCTGATGAGACATTTTGGGGGCCAGCTTTTGGACTGCTTACAGCGGCACTGGCGTTTCTGGGACTGTGTGCCCGTTTGCTGGTGGCTGGCTTTGCGCTTTTTCAGCTTTTGGCCCTTTCGCCGGCGGTGGGGTCCCCACGTTGCCCTAGCTCGCCTTGGGCTGCTTTTTAGCGGCAATGTCGCCCTCGGACCGTTTCGACGGTGGACAGGGCGATTGTTAGTCATCTCGGCGGCGATGGCGTCTTCAGTCCATTTAGTGGCGGAGAAGATGACCGCGGATCATCATAATGGTGCTAGGATGACGTGGTTCCTGCACCGCTTTTGGACTGCTTTTGCAGCGATGTTGGCGATTTTGGACCATCTTCACTATCCTGGCCTGCCTACCCTTTTTGCCTCGGACATATGGACATACATATTTATCATCTTTCTTCCTACCCTCCCCCCTCTCCCCTTGGATTTTGGGACACACCTGGGTATCGGCCACGGTGGGAGAGTGGCTTGACTTTTTCCATCTGCGGCCCCATGGAGGTGGGAGCTCTATGGGGCTGCCTACCCAGAGGATATCTGGCCCACCTCCAGGAACAGAGTTGCAACCCGTCGTGAGAGGGCGGGGGGTGGCCTGTCTCTGGGGGCACCCAACTGAGTGGCAGTGAAGTTGGGTGGGGACCTAGATATCTGTCTTTATGCTTCGATCCTCCCATGGATACAACTAATGGGACGCCTTTCCTGGACTTGCTAGACTTATGCGAAAATATACTAGCACGGACTTGTATGCCCTCAGGGGAGCCCCCCTCTCCTGGGTGTGACCCGCCTCTTTAAATACTTTCAACATCGATGACGGGCCCGAGTTTTGGGACCCGGAGAGATGGCCGGGCAGGGGCAGGGGCCGTCAATATAAAGTTAATAGAAGGCCTCTGATCATTTTTTTATCTAAATATTTTATAGGGTTAGGGAGAGGGGTGGGTGATAAGGGTTGTCTGGCTTTGGGGGGTGGCCAATCAACCATGGCTCAGGCCAGACTTGGGTCCGACCGCGCGGCGGGAGAACGGGGTGTCGCTGTCTCCGGAGCTCACGAGCGGGTCGTGGGATTACCAATTCCCACGACGGGGAATGGCAGCAGGCGGATAGACAGGGGGCCGTATCGCTACCGGGAGGGCCATCTCTGCTACTTGCAAGCGGTGAGGCGCTCCGACCCTCTGCTTCTTCCCCGAGGTCCCAGGAGCGAGGATGTGCAGCCTCCTGAGCTCCGGCTGGTGTATCTGAATGCCAGGTCCGTGGTTAATAAAGCTCCCCTCGTTAGGGATTTAGTTGAGGGTGAGCATGCGGACCTGGCCTGCATCACGGAGACCTGGTTGGGCCCAGAGGGTGGGGTCCCTTTGGTTGACCTCTGCCCACCAGGCTTCCGGGTGCTACACCGGCCACGAGCTCAAGGTAGGGGTGGGGGAGTGGCGGTTACTATTAGGGAGACCTTATGTCCGCGGGAGACCACCGTTTCTCAGATAGTCGGGTGTGAGTCTCTCTTTGTGAGATTTGGTTCTGGGGCGCAGTTGGGCTTGCTGCTGGTGTACATTTCGCCTAGTCGCACAGCGGCAGCCCTGCCCGAGCTGCTCGATATACTCTCAGGGTTGGTGGTTGAGTTTCCCAAACTTATAGTTTTGGGAGACTTCAATCTACCATCCCTGGGAGGCTCATCTGAGCTAGCTCGGGAGTTCATGGCTTCCATGACGGCCATGGACCTGACGCAAGTGATTTCTGAACCAACTCATGAGAGAGGTCACACCCTTGACCTGATTTTTTTATCTAGACGGTGGTTGGATGATCTTGGTGGGGGCTCTCCATTTATTATGCCCCTGTCATGGACCGATCATCATCTCCTGCGGATGGTCTTCCGTTTTGCCACCCCCCGCCGTGGGGATACGGAGCCAATCAGATGGTACCGCCCCAGACGCTTAATGGATCCTGATAGATTCCAAGCGGCGCTGGGGTCCCCACCTGCCTCCATTGCTCACAGCTCGGCGGATGCCTTAGTGGAAGCCTGGGAAAGGGCAGCCACTGAGGCACTTGACCGGGTTGTACCCTTGCGGCCCCTGACCCAGCGCAGATCCCAGCGAGCCCCATGGTTTTCCGCGGAGCTCCGGGAGATGAAGCATGGGAAACGGGGCCTAGAGAGCTGTTGGAGGTCGAGCCGATCCGAACCCGACCGGTTGCGGTTAAGAACCCATATTAGGTCTTATCTCGCAGCGATGAGGGTGGCGAGGTGTAACTACTTCTCTACCCTCATTGCGTCCCCAGATAATCGACCGGCCGCCCTGTTTAGGGTGACTCGCTCACTTCTTAATTAGGAGGTGAGGGAGGATCCCTTGCAGGGTCGTGCCGAGGAATTTAGTCAACATCTGTCGGATAAAATCGCTTGGATTCGGACCGGTTTGGACTCCAACTGGGCAGAGTCTGGCGATCAGGACACGAGCGGTCTTGTCAATGTTACCTGGGAAGAGTTTGATTCTGTGACCCCTGATGAAGTGGACAGGATTATGGGGAGACTGAGCTCCTCCACATGTTTGTTGGACCTGTGCCCTTCCTGGCTGGTTTATGCAGCTAGGGAGAGGACACGAGGCTGGCTCCAGGCGGTTATATCTGCTTCTCTGAGTGAGGGTTATTTCCCCACCGTCTTGAAGGAGGCGGTGGTGAGACCTCTCCTCAAGAAGCCTGCCTTGGACCCAGCTGTATTGAACAACTTTCGTCCAGTTTCCAACCTTCGCTTTCTTGCGAAGGTTGTTGAGAGTGTGGTGGCGCATCAGCTCCCTCTGGTCCTGGATGAAGCGGATTATTTGGACCCCTACCAATCGGGTTTCAGGCCCGGGTACAGCACGGAGACGGCATTGGTCGCTCTGGTGAATGATCTCTGGAGGGCTCGGGACAGGGGATATTCCTCTGTCCTAGTCCTATTAGACCTCTCGGCGGCTTTCGATACCATCGACCATGGTATCTTGCTGCGGCGTCTCAGGGGATTGGGAGTGGGAGGCACAGTTCTTCGGTGGTTCTCCTCCTATCTCCTGGGACGTTCGCAGTCAGTGTTGGCAGGGGGGCAGAGATCGGCCCCTAGGTCTCTCGTTTGTGGAGTTCCTCAGGGGTCGGTTCTCTCGCCTCTCCTGTTCAACATCTATATGAAACCGCTGGGTGAGATCATTCGTGGTTTTGGAGTTGGGTATCATCAATATGCCGATGATACCCAACTTTTCATTTCGACCCCAAACCACCCCAGTGATGCCCTCGCTGTGATGTCCCGTTGCCTGGAGGCGGTTCGGGTCTGGATGGGGAGGAACAGACTTCAACTCAACCCTGACAAGACTGAGTGGCTGTGCATTCCGGCATCCCGGGACATTCAAAATGTTCCATCTCTTTCTGTGGGGGGTGAGCTCTTACCCCCCGTGGATAGGGCTCGCAACTTGGGAGTCCTCCTAGATTCACGGCTTACCCTGGAAGATCATGTGGTGGCCGTGACTAGGGGGGCTTTCGCCCAGGTTCGCCTGGTGCGCCAGTTGCGGCCCTATCTGGACCGGGATGCCCTGTGCACGGTCACTCATGCGCTCGTGACCTCTCGCCTTGACTACTGTAATGCTCTCTACATGGGGCTTCCCTTGAAGACCACTCGGAGGGTCCAGCTGGTACAGAATGCGGCCGCGAGAGTTGTCTTGGGAGTTTCCCGGTACTCCCATGTTACACCTTTGCTCCGCGAGCTGCATTGGTTACCAGTTGTCTTCCGGGTGAGGTTCAAGGTCTTGGTTATGATCTTTAAGTCCCTACATGGCATGGGTCCGGGTTACCTCGGGGACCACCTGCTGCCGGCGTCAACTCCCCTCCGCCCTGTGCGTTCCCACAGAGAGGGCCTCCTCAGGGTGCCTCCGGTCAGGGAATGCCGACTGGCGGCCCCCAGGGGGAGAGCCTTCTCTGTGGGTGCCCCGGCTTTGTGGAACCAACTGCCGGTGGAGCTCCGGATGGCATCAGACCTCCGAACTTTCCGTCGTGGCCTGAAGACCCATTTATTTGAATTAGCTGGTCTGGCCTGACGGGGGAGTTGGGTTTTAAATCGTTGTTTTAGAATAGGATTATTGTTTTTAACTGGGCACTGATTTAATCTTTGTTTTAACTTTTGTATTGTATCGTATTGTTATTTATATGCCCTGTGAACCGCCCTGAGTCCCTAGGGAGAAGGGCGGTATACAAATTAAATAAAACGTAAACGTAAAACGTAAACAAATATATGCAATTTGCATCAATTTATCTAATTGCTTAAACATATAGTTGATGTATATGCTGTCATTTATTGCAAATGCTGTCATTTGCCCAATTCAATGAATTTTTCAATGTCAGGTAGCTAACAAAGGAAAGGGTTAATTATGTTTCAGGTTATATAAAACTTGGAGAATAATTATGGATACTAAGGTTAGGAGGAATATTTACCACACATTGTTGAATAGTTTTTTAAAAATTTCTTCAAATGCACAAAGAGTTAAATTATACTGAAACAAACAATGCTTACAAAATAAAGTAAATGTTCCAGATGTTCAAAGCACTGTCAAAAGTATCATTTACATAAAAAATCCAGCTGCCCTATAAAGCAAAAGCAGATTGCAGCCTTCCTTCCTTCCTTCCTTCCTTCCTTCCTTCCTTCCTTCCTTCCTTCCTTCCTTCCTTCCTTCCTTCCTTCCTTCCTTCCTTCCTTGTGACTATGCAAAATGTATGGGTAAATGTTGTTTCTTTGAACCTCTTGTTTTCTTTCCCATGATGGGAAACATTAATGATATATATTTAAACTTCTCCTTTTTTGGTTTAGCAAGCAGCTTCCCATTTCAGGTCAGCACTGAACTTCACATTTTGTTGCCTTGGGAAGAAGCCTTGTAGTCTATTAGCTTCTGTTTTTATTTTTCTGGTTTCTTCATACCTAGTTACATGTTGTGCTAAAAAGAATCACCTTTTGAAATCCTACTTCCCTCACCTTTCTTTGAACTTGCTTTCCATCCTCCTTGGTTTCAATGAATTTCCCATTGACTGTGATTTCCCTATTGTTCCCTCTTTTTCCCAGCCTTGCTCCCTTTTCGGCCTTTTCATTTTCCTTTCAGTCTATCTAATACATTAGTGCTGTATTATTTTGTATACGTGTCACTTAGCATTATTAGAATGTTTTAGATTAAGAGCAGGCTGTTAGCGTGCATCTCATTAGCATCACTCTTTAATAATTTGTGTTTGATCTATTATTGATTAATTAATTTCTGAACAAATAAACCTGTCCATCCTCTGCAGAACTGCCACCGCGGGAGGGCTATAATTTGGAATACCAGGAATATGTAAAGGATTAACATACCATCAATGCCTTATAATAGTGGAAACATTTGGCCTCAATTTTACAATGGGTGAGCTAATGCTTTTTTTGAAAATTGCTTCTAAGTGTACTTTTACCTGAATTCCAGATAAAATTATAAAAATAGGCTCTTTTCAAGCCTTTCTTGGAAAAGAATTAGAGACTTCTGAAAGAATAGTCAAATAACATTGGGTCATCAAAATTCTTTGTGTTGCATATATAATAGAGTGCAGTGTTGAAGTGAGCCTTAGATGCTTAATTTTATCTGCACTTATTCACTGACATGATTTGGAGAGTAAATTTTTCTTATTATTTTTCTTTGTTACGTATATTTTCCTTGTTAGAACAAGGGACAAAGTTTTTTACGCCAAAGACTTCATTCTGAAAAACAGGACAGGCTAGGACCAAAATTAAAGTAATTATATTGCTCCTTGGGTTTCTCATAATGTCCTTTTCACTCACAATAAGCATTACAATTTGGTGGTATCATTTGAGGGCGGTCATAGAGTTCTGTGAGATATGACAGGTTGGAGGATCATCTAGCAAAAAAATTTAATATGGCATTTTTATATAGGAGACATAAATGACTTTGAGAATGAGAGTTTGCCCACTTATGTAAACATGTGATTGTTGTTGAAAAGAAACTGAAAAAAGGAGTCATATATAATTCAAAATGGAGACTATTTATAGTTCAGAGTTGAAATGACGCATCCTTGGTACACTCTGAGTTTGCTTGTTTTCTTGCAGATGTTTCATTACCCAAACTAGGTATCATCATCAGTGCTGATTATGTTACCTGGTTTGGGTAATGAAACATCTGCAAGAAAACAAGCAAGCTCAGAGCGCACCAAGGACCCCTCGTAATTCAAAGAAACATTCTATTTAATATGTCCTGAATATTGGAATGAGAAACTGAAGCAGGAATTGCATTAGGTTTCAGATGAAATTTTACTCACATAAATAGCTTTCAATCCCTCAAAAGGCAATCAGGGCTTTTTTTGTCATAGAACGCTCAGAACGGAGTTCCGGCACCTTCTTTGGATGGCAAGGCAGGTTGTATGACGTGTGAGTTCTGGCACCTTTTTCTTTTACAAAAAAAAGCACTGCTCATAATACATAAAAGATCTACACTTGGAAAGAAACAAAATATAATAACTTTTAAAATGGCATATACATTTGGAAGAATACCACATCTACTGTAGGAACGGGCACAAGAACTAATACACAGTTTTTGGTAGCCATGTGTAAGAAATTTGCTAGCAGAATATGAATTAGAATTCTCAGCTGACTTACTACTGAGAAGAAATGCAAAGCCTTACACATGAAAAGAGCACTTTGTAATCAGAATTACAAATCAGATCATGTAATCAGAATTAGAATAAAATTTTTACAGTAATTATTTCTCCCATCTTGTTGATATTTGTGGGGTAATTTAAGCAGCAAGTGGGGATGAGCAATGGATTTTGATAACAATCACCATCTTGGTTTCTGATTAAAGAACACCACTTTGTTCACAGAACCTCTGCCTATTTAAACATATTTGAAAGCTTGTCTTATCTATATCAACTGGCTAAGTGAGAGGTGTTTCAGTATAGTCCTAGTCCTTTTCTTTCTAGCTCTGTCTTTAATTGAAAGATCTAGATCAGATATAACAAGTTAATAGAAACAAATCAAAGGAGCAGAAAATTCCCATTCAAACACCTTCTTCACTATAGTTTTCATTTTCAAAGAATTTACAGCATTGTTGCCCTGAGTGCTGTTAAAATAGATTTCAGTGTTGCTAAGATTTCAATTTTAGCTTCTGAAACCGTATGGGAGAAAACTTTGAATCCTGAAGCTAACAATGTAAGCCACCCAGAGCAATGTTCACTCTAATTTCAGACAGGCTGTGTAAAAAAACAACTCAAAATAAACTGATGCACCAAAATATAAGTATAACAGTAAATTGCAAGTACAAACAATAACAGTAGGTTAAAATATGTACATATTCCATATTTATAGGAGCTATCAAATATATTACTATGTCAGATGCATGCTTAAAACTTTTGCCTTCAAGTCATTTTTGATCCCTGGCAATTGCCTCTGCAGTTTTTAGCTTGCTATTACCTTCTTCCTGAGGCTGAGAGAGAATAATTGGCTCAAAGTCACCTGAGGTGGGGCATAAGCTCATGGTCTCCAGATTTCTAGCGTGGTGCCTTGCCATGACACCAAACCATGTCTGTATATCCATTCTTAAAGATTACAATATAAACTCACTAAAAGGTAAAGGTTCCCCCCCCCCACATGCGTGCTGGTAAATTCCAACTCTAGGGGCCGGTGTTCATCCTCGTTTCAAAGCCGAAGAGCCAGCGCTTGTCCGAGGACGTCTCCGTGGTCATGTGGCCGGCATGACTAGATGCCAAAGGTGCACAGAACGCTGTTACCTTCCCAGCGTAATGGTCCCTATTTTTCTACTTGCATTTTTACGTGCTTTCGAACTGCTAGGTTGGCAGAAGCTGGGACGAGTAACAGGCGCTCACTCTGTTACGCGGCACTCGGAATTCGGCCTGCCAAACTGCCGACCTTCTGATTGACAAGCTCAGCATCCTAATCCACTGAGCCACCACGTCCCTATATAAATTCACTAGTCACTGATAATTGATAATTATTTTATATGCTTTGTTTGTGCAAAGCAGAATCTGGGGTGATGGCCAGCCTCTCTCTAGCTGGGTCTGATCTAGAACAGGTCAGTTCCATCTGCAAGACTAGGAAAGGATCACCTGTCTGCTGTTCCAGATAACCTCCACTGAAGCCTACTAAGTGACCTTACTGCTGCAGTTAAAACCAAGGTGGTCAGTTTGTGCAGGGCTCCTCATGAGTTGCAACTTGTCATCCTACAGTTTTATGGAGTCTAAATGTATTATTATTTTGCGGTAATAGAAATTGGTGTGTGCTCAAGTTTTACCATTTGTGTGTGGGTTTCATGAGTAGCGTGCATACACATGCATGTGGGTGTGCACACACACATACACCGCTTAGAGAGAACATACACCCACTTTGGAATTCAGTATTGCTGAAAGCCAATAAATGAATAAAGGTACTCTTCTTTAATACACTTTTGAATGTTTGGATTTTATGTATTTCAGTCTCATTTTAGGCAGTTTCCTCATTTTAATCAATTCAGTACAACCTGAAAATGCATCAGTCTAACAACATCGATCTTAGCGAATGTGAAGCTGATTTCTTGACATCTGAACACTCATTCTAACAGGCAGTGAGATACTGGGCAGTTGCTATGGAAAAACATTGAGAGACTGCAGCTGTTTTCTTTAAGAATAGACTCTCATCCTATTTCTGAATTCAAAGGGGGGAAAAAACCCTCCACTTCTGAAAATAAAGAGATCAAGAACTTTTTTCACCCTATTCATATACAGTATTTACACATAGGTTCATTGAATTAAATGGAAGATGTGGTTTAATAGACCAGTATTAAAAGTCTACTTGGACAGTTTGGCATCTTATTTTGTTTTAACACTACAGAGGCTTCAAATGAATTGTGTTACATAAGATCAATTTATAATTTTTATTCTCTTTGTCTCGGTTCTGGGCAAAATTCCAGGTTCTATGATGTACCTTCCAAGTTAAGAGGAATCATGTTATATAAGATTATTTGGCATGCATTCTTACTGAATTTGAGCTCCTGATATAAATAATGCTTGAGCCATAACCCACACATGTTAAAGATAAATTATTTATATATTTTCTTGGAGAATAGTATAAGGATGTGAGAGAGTTTTAACAGCTTACTTTGTTCTAGTCAAGTTCAATACCTGTGACCGCATGAACATATCTCTGTAGCTTTCTTGAGAGCATTACGTAAGTTAAATCAATGTATACTAAAGTAATATGAAGTCAAAGTACAATGAAGGTATTTCAGGTATATTTCAGGTATTTCTTAATATAGTGATTACCATGATAGGATTTCATGATGGTTTTCCATCCAGGTATTTATCAAATTTAAATCTTGATCAGCCTTTTTTCAGATCAGCCAGAGTCAGGTGTGAATGAATGAATGAATGTCTATTATTCTGAAAAGTTACCGTATTTAGGTTTCTGATATAGAAACATGATTTTTCCTAGTTATGGAGTAGGGGGAAACAACTATCAATTTCCTGGACACCATTCAGTCAGAAGGGAAAACAAATAGTACCACAATTTTTTAAAATAAAGATATCGTGAAAAGTAACATATGGCTGCTGGTGGAGCTAAAAGAGACAAAAAAAAAGAATTATGCCCATTCAACCATTACCAATGACTTCTTGAGCTGCAGGAAAGATAAAATCATGTTATACTTATATAGTCTAGGCTACAATTACAATCAAACAATTCTTAAAAGAAGATATATTTGCACTTGCAAGAGGATGTTTTGGAAATTGATACGTTGAAAAGAACCAAAAACGTTCGCTTTTCAAGAAAATACATTCAAATATAAACATTTAAATTCCCTTCTACATAGAATGCTTTTTTTAAAAAAAATACATTAATACAGAAATGAGAGACTTGTGAATGAATAAATGGGAAATTAATATAAATGGGGGAAAGACAGATTCTTTTATTAGGATACTTCCATAAACTTTACAGTATCAATTTCTGGCACTATTACCAGCATAAAAACACTCTTAAAATTATTGTGCTTGGGTAGTTTGAGTTTTTATAGCATCTTGAGACTGCCAAGTCTTTAAAGATAAAGGTTTTTCAAATGAGTTCAGGTATTGTAAGGAAGCTATTCAGTAAGGGGGAAAAAAGCATTAATAAAACTAGATTGCATGACTTGTTAGCAACAGAACAGTTCAAGACCCACAGTAATACTAAAGAAAAGATATAATGAAGACAGGGATTTGCAGGGGGCAGGAGTCAAAAAAGGCACATAGAGGTGTGACTGTGCAATCAAATGCCTAATACACACATTTTATATTCATCTCTCCTTCAAAAAGGATTGGGGTGTAATTGTGAAGCCACCATCTTGAGTTTCTTTTGTGGATAAACTCTGTGGATACCTCTATAATCTTGACCCAAATATTGTCCACATAACTATCCCAATGGGTGGGTGAAATTCCTGTGAAGGAGTTTAGGGCTTTGTTTTCTATCTCTTCCATGTAGAGATTGGGCACAATGGGGAACACAGGTGAACTCATGGCACAGTCGTGTTTTTGTCTGTAGAAACCTTCATTGTATTTAAAATAGGGAGGGGTCAGACAGAAGTCCAGCATGGCACATATGTGGTCTGGGCTGAGGTTGGTTCTGTCACCTAAAGTGCTGTTTTGTAGCAGTCGTTCTTCACTGCTGGAAGCATTCACCAAACATCTCAACTCTGTGGACAGATAAATCAAATTCACATGGAAAGATATAAGGAAAACGGTATAGCCTTCTTGGACTGTGCAGGACACATTAATGAAGACAGAAGCCGTAACATTAAAGTTTACACAAAACCCCTACACACAGATCAATATTTACATTTTGATTCTCACCACCCACTGGAGCACAAAATGGGAGTTCACCACAGAGCTGAAGGCCTGCCTACCAGCAAAGATGGCAAAGAAAAAGAACTAAAGCCCAAGAATACACTAAGGCAGAAGTTTGCCTACCCCAAGGATAAAACACCCAGACACAAATTGACCAATGTGGTATATGCAATATAATGCAGTGAGATATGTGCATTGGGAAACAAAACAACCACTTCATAAACTCATGGCACAACCCAGAAGAACAAACTTATAGAGAACAAGATTCAGCAGTCCATCTGCATTTAAAAGACAAAGGTTTGAAGTCAGCAAAGTCCACATTTTGGACAGAGAGGACTACTGGTTTGAAAGAAGGGTCAAAGAGGCCATCTATGTCAAAATTGAACAACCCTCTCTCAATAGATGGGGAGTGATACAACATCATCTATCTCCAGTCTACAACACAGTCCTTTCAGCAGTTCAAAGAAGATTCCACACCCATTTGCACCACTCAGGTGACCACGAGGACATAGATAAACCTCCAACTGGCCTGAATGACTCTCTAAAACACAGGTGTCAAACCTGCCGTGTCACGTGACGTGTCACGATGTATGGTGACTTTTTTCGCATCGCCGGAACTAGGGTGGGCGTGGCCTCCATGTGATGCAATGGGCCCGTGGGCCAGCAGTTTGAGACCCCCTGCTCTAAAAGAATGCAAATGACCAGCTATCTGCAAGGAATATAAATCCTTCCATTCCCCACAATCCAGTCAATGCTGGAGAAGCTTTTTGGATGAGAGGCAAAACATCTTCAAAGAAAAACAAAGAAGTCCAGTTGCATCTTGAAAAGCACCTTTGGGACAACCATGACCTGGATGACTGAGAATCTCTATAGATAAACAAACAAACAAACAAACATAGATGAATTGGTTGTATGACAGGGAGACAGATTCCATTTATTTCTCGGGAGGGAACTGCTCTCTCAATCACATGGGAACTTCTGAAAAGCTCTTGATTTTCTTCAGATTGTACTCCTCAAAATTTGGTGATAGTTCCAGACACCTTCCAAAAATTGCCATCTTATTTTAATCTTTAAGGTGACTGGTTGGAAAAATCAGGAGTGTTACCTAGCTAATTCAGTCTATGTTTCCCCATGTAATATGTTATTTATAAAGGAACCATTCCTGCTTCATTTCAGTTTAGATTTTTGCTGTTAATACAGGCAATTTTTTTCATTGCCACATAATCCTAACCAGTTCAGTCTAGATAAAACTGGCTGTTCCTTCCCCCTCACATTACAACTTATTATTTTTTGTCATTCTGAAGAAAACATTACGTTTGGCTTTTGTTGAATGCTGTTTATTCTCCCCTCTGTTAACACCTGATGTGAGACTGAGTCATCCTTGTCCCCACAGTACTGAGGAACATTAGCATGGAATTTCAAAATCCACCCCCAGAAAGATCTCAATTGATCAAGAGAGACTCAGATTCCTGAGAAGAGCAGAAATGATAACAGAACATCACAGCATATCTCAGACATCTCTTTTCATCCCTGTAGCAAAAGCAGAGGTAGATGTAGAATTTTTGCAAAAGCCTCCTGGGTACTGTGCTAGTGATTTACCCTAAAGTTCATTGCTTGTTCAGCCAAAACATATGAACTTTTTTTAAAAAGAATTTTGAAATGAAATATGGCATTTCAATAAGTATAAAACATTCAACATAGCTCATCTTAGATATATTTGTTAAGCGAAGTTGAAAATAGGAAGATACAATAAACAAGGGAATAAAAATAATGAGACCTGTGCTACTGTTCACGAAGCATCGTACAGTGCTATATTTATTACCTGATTGCTGGATATCAGAATAGGCTAAATATTTCAGTAATCAGAACCTTGATAAGAAGTACAAACTGATCTTTTTTTTAAGTTGCGAAATGTGCACAAAAATATGTTCTGTTCTTGGTATGGTTGTAAAAAATGATCCTATCTCACTGCAGTGACAAAGAATGTTTGTTAGTGCAGGTGAAACAAAGGCAGCAAAACAGCCCTTGTTGTAGGGGAAAACGACATAGTGATAGTCATCCTTAAAATAGCATTGGGTCAGCATTAGAAAATGCTGATAGGAATGAAATCTCTAAAGTTTTTGACAAGTGCAATTTTCATGAAGTGTGGGAAATAATTCTTATTTTCAATACTGAAAAAAAGAATAAACCAATGTCAGATATTAGTCTATATTTTTGTTTGATGGCTATTAAAGTAGTTTCTCACAAGAAATAAGGAAAGAAATATTCAGCAAAATGGTTGTAATTATTATTATTATTATTGACAAAGCCTCAACTATGCTGTGGCTATAACAGGCGACTTGGATCACCAGTGTTAAAAGTAAAATAAAAGAAACAGAAAGTCCTGTAAATAATATTGAATTACAGCAACTAATATGGAAGCAGTATTAAAAATGGGCTTTCCAACTGTTTATATAAAAGGTAAAGGTTCCCCCGCACATGTGTGCTAGTCGTTTCCAACTCTAGGGGCCAGTGCTCATCTCCGTTTCAAAGCTGAAGAGCAAGCGCTTATCCGAGGACGTCTCCATGGTCATGTGGAGAGCTTGTACTGACATCTTTTTATTATTTCTTTTTAAATCAAAATCACAATGTAAGAGTTGGAAAACGTGAAGGTTATTTAATCCAATTTGGTCTGGTTCAGGAATCTACACCGTTATCTTTGTCAGATACATATCCACATTTTGTTTATATATTTCTAGCTAAAAAAAATTACCACCTTCCAATTATTACCATTAAAAATTGTTTCTGATGTCCAATCAAAATATAAAAAGGTAAAGGTAAAGGTTCTCCCGCACATGCATGCTAGTTGTTTCCGACTCTAGGGGCCGGTGCTCATCTCCGTTTCAAAGCCGAAGAGCCAGCGCTTGTCCGAGGACGTCTCCGTGGTCATGTGGACGGCATAACTAGATGCCAAAGGCGCACAGAACGCTGTTACCTTCCCGCCATAGTGGTCCCTATTTTTCTACTTGCATTTTTACGTGCTTTCGAACTGCTAGGTTGGCAGAAACTGGGACAAGTAACAGGCACTCACTCTGTTACGCGGCACTCAGGATTCGACCCGCCAAACTGCCGACCTTCTGATCGACAAGCTCAGCATCCTAACCCACTGAGCCACACTTTGATAATTCATTATCTAGTTAGATATCTTATCAAGTTAGATATCTTCTTATCTAACTTGATTGTTTGGTACTTATTTTCACAGTACCAATAGAACACTAGGTATATATTGCCCAGAAGTACCCGATCTTTGTTGAATAGCATTACTTCAGTCATATATAATATAAACCATATTAACAACTTCAAGATATTTTTAGACTACCTATATTCAATGTATCATCAATCAAATAAGTAATATTGGTATCCTATTATTTGCAAACTTTTTGGAACATGAAATGAGTGTAAAGAATCAAAGAAAGACTACAATCAATTTTATCATCAATTTGGCACTAATGATTGAGTTCAGCCACTTAAGAAGTTCTAAAAGAGCATAAGGTCCTTTGCAACAGTAGACTATTATACAAAAATGATTATAAGAACCACGCAAGTTATCAGAAAGCTATCTACAGTTCACCTTTTTGTACAGGGCAGAAAAGTTTTTTCCCCAAGATTGCACAAGAGAAGTGTAATAATAAAAGTGCAACTAGTATCAACAGTGTTTTTAAACACAATGTTCCTTGCTACACATGTGAATAACTTGCTTTAATATACTAGAAATAGTTACTCGGCCTGAAAACATAATTTGCCTTTGGTATAACAGAGAAAACCTACTTAAAATCTTCTCACGAGATGAATTTTGACATTTCTACCAATAATATTCATGACTTCAACATATAAAAAGAACTATAGATTCAGAATCTATAGTTAGAGCCAATATGATAATATGTGCTATATGTGCTGTTGTAATTAACAGTGCTGAAGCAGAATGTGGGCTAAATGACATTTCAACAAAAGATAGAAACTTGCACCTGATATGCAAAATATTCATCAACATTTGGAAAAACATATCAATCACTTCAGTGCCTAACCAGAGATAAAATCATGGTTATGCAGTCAACAAAGATCAGCTGCTGAGCCACGTATGGAATATTCTGTAGACAATAAATCATTCAAAATGAAGAGAGTATCTGAAAATTATTATTGAGATCATTTGTCTTTGATGAAATTCCATTTTTTAAAAAGACAGGTTGATACAATCTGATTACCTATGTTGATATTTTTATTTTGAAGGGTTAACATTATGAGTTTCAGTCATCTGTTGCCTAACTTAGATAACCCAAGAGAGAATGATTACATAATTGAGGAATAATCATATTTGTTGTATTTAATTTAACAATATTTAATATTTATCCAAGCCCTGCCTATATCCTTATCTTGGTTCCACCCATTTTTGAAGTACAGCCCTTAGCAACTTATTCAAAGACCAGGTTTCAGCACAAAAAGGAATGTGTATAGACTACTAGAGCATTATTGATTAAGAAACCCTTTGTTTTTTATTACAATTGAAGGTAGCTACTGCAGATGAAAAGATTTGTTCCTGTTTTCCTTTTCAACCTTTTTCTTTCAGTCTTCATTTTCTCCTCTTTCTTCTACCTGGATTGATGTGTGACTCAGCTTTCTTGTAACATCTTTCAATCTAGCAATCTCCAGATTCATTAGACTACAATTTATAGTAATTCCAGAAGGGTTATAATTGTTCACTGTGGGAATTCAGTCCTTCAGAAAAAGCTCCTGAAAGGATCCAACTCAATTTTAAAAGGAGCAGATAAATCTTCTTGGCTGTCTTCATTGACTCCCATCTCTTTCTTTTATTTCCTGGCCATCTATGTTATTTTTTTCCTGCTGATCTTAAAAAGAAAAGAAAAAAATATCTGGAAGACTTCAAGCGCCAGCAAATTCCACTGATTTGTGTTGTGATAATCCTCTGTAAAACCAAGCCAGTAACAGAAGAAGTGATGATACAAAAAGAATAGATAATGACTAAAATACTGAGAAATGTAAGCAACTACAAAACTGTCTCTTTACTTCCATGCCACCCACTGACACAATTTTAAGTGACATGAAGAAGTGCAAGGGGTTCTTACGGAGGAAAAGATGTTGAATTTATATATATTATATAAATCATATAATATTTTGAGGCTGCTGAGAAGCCCTTGCCACTTTCATCAGTTATAAATTATTGTTCATTATGTATCTAATGGGAAAATAATTTCTTTGCCTAATCTGCTTCACACTTTCACTCTTGTCTCATTGTTAATTGTTTTCTATTCATATCATATGTTTTCTTCTGGATACACACACACACACATCAGAGACAATGGTGCCATTACTTACTTGTTCCATTTGGCATGCAAATACAAAAGGAAAACAAACGGGCTTCTGTTTTCCAGTGCTCGCCAGGTTAATCCTGCACACCACTCACTGGTGCCTTTCACCCAGTGTTGAGACGCAGCTGCTTCTCAGCAAATCAAGGTCTTCTTTCATTTCATGCTGGCTTGTCCATTAGGTAGTAGTTAAACTATCTTCTGATTGACATGGCTTCGGTTCTAGATTTGATTTGTTTGCTTTCATCATTTTGGGCTTTGATGTTTTTAAACATAACATTTTCCGGATGGAAGGCTTTGTTGCAAAAGACAATGTTTTTTTTCAAAAAGAGAAACTTTTCTTCTGCTGCTTGGAGTTCTGCAGGCATATATCATGTGTCTGAAAACTGAAATAAAAGGCACTCTGCACAAGTTCAAAGACACTTGCCAATGTTATTACTTTGTATCTTTTTGTTCAAATCCCATCACTGAAAACAATCTGAGATTGAGCCAGAAATGTTCAGGGAACAGGGTAAAAAAAAAAAAACAAGATAGTGGCTCCAACTATATGAAGTCCTACCTCTTTTATACATCCAGTACATGTATGGCACTCATAAAATGAATGGGGTTTCAACGACATAATCATGGATGCTGTCTTGACTTTTTAATATATATTTGCCTCCTTAAATGTCCCTAGGTTGAGCAGTCCAATCTAGTTGTGATGTACAATCATATAGATATGATGTTGTAAAACCAGCATGGTGCAAGCTCTGACGTTACTTAAGATCTGGACTCATAATTCTTTTCAACCATG
Organism: Vipera ursinii; assembly: GCF_947247035.1. Taxonomy (NCBI): domain Eukaryota; kingdom Metazoa; phylum Chordata; class Lepidosauria; order Squamata; family Viperidae; genus Vipera; species Vipera ursinii. The sequence goes on along the minus strand of NC_139514.1, from coordinate 34,752,649 downwards.
ACAATCAACAGATGGCATTTTGCCCACTAATGGTTCTCAGCCTAGTCTATCTCACAGATAGACTGTAAGGATAAGGCTGAGTTTTAGTCCTGAGTTATTGGCAGGGCCATAATGGAGGAAAATTATATTGAGACATATTTTGTGAAAGAAATACAACTCATGGAATTCACAGGCCACCTCCCATATTTTAACATTAAAAAAGAGACACTGATGATTTCACTGGACAAATATGTCCAAATATACATGCTAAGCAGAACAATGTATTAGGAATGGATAAATGGCCAACAGGGAAGCAGCCTGCAATTTTAATAAGACTTCATGAAGTTTCCTATGCAAAGGCAACAATGTTTGATCTTGCTAAGAAATAAACTCTAAGCTACTCATAAGCTCATAGCTAGTAGCTACATCTATTTTTGTTGACATTAATTAATTAATAGTAAGCTTGGCAGGAATCCACAATTTTCACTGAGACTGGAGGACATAAGATGACAGTTTTTACAATCCCCTTCCTTGAGTTGTGATCTAGACTAAAGTCCCCATCTTCACCCATGCAGCAATTAGCCTGAAGGGAAAAAGTTCTATTGGCATCAATGTCAGCTCACCCCATTCCCCACCCTGCTAATTGCTGTGTGAAGGGAAGGAGTTTTCATTAGGAGTGTAGGGGGAAAAAGGAAAGTTAGAAACATTCTTTCACATACACTGTAGTTTCCAGTGAATTTCCCCAGTTTATTATTCATTTAAAAGAAAAAGAAAAACCCACATGTAGCTGCTAGCTATGCAACCAATGTCAGATGTAAGGGAATGTGTGCTTCAAGCAGAATTTGATTTCTGGTATATTCATAGACATAGACCGTTGAAGTTTCTTGGTGATATTACAGAAGGGGTTTGCATTTCCTTCTTCTGGGATTGGGAAATGCCAGGATTTTAGGGAATTTTTCTTTTTTTTTAAAAAAAACCTTTCTAGTATTTCTGGATGGTATTATAGTAACTAAATCCAATTCTGCTAGCTTTCAATAACAGCTAAGAGCAGCTAGTGTCTTCACTTAGCTGAGCTATGTGAAGTGTATCTGACCTTGCCTTCCACTGTATTCAGATCTGGAATATTTTTAATAGTTCCTATTATTCTTGTTCTGGATGAAACAAATTTCATCTTAGTTTTCTTTCTTTAATCATGTTCTTGCATATTTTCAAGTTCTTAGGGAAGTTCCATACTTTATAATTATAGATCCTAGATAATAATACAGAAAGAATTTCTATTAAATTAGCATAAATAAACACAGGTAACTGACTAATACAGCATATTTTTTTGCAAATAAAATTATAAATCCTGAGTAAGAACATGGAAAGAATTTCTATAAAATGAGCATAAATAAAAATATATGCTGAGACAATTGGAAAAGATTTTTTGAAAGGAAATAGATTCTAATATACATGGTATTTAGAACCCAAAAACCTGGTTTACTAATTTCATAAAGTACTATATGTATAACATGCCTTAATAATATAATAAGCATAAATAATATTTTAATATACTGGTATACACACAGATACACACATATATTTATATATACACACATATACATATATACACACATCTCTGTCTTTGTCTCTACTCCATCTCTCTATTTCTTTACATTCAAATTTTAATCTTACTCTCTCAGTTTACATCTATCCTGTTAATTGATAAGATACTATCAAATTCTTTTTTAAAATTACAAGTAAGTGGCACTAATCATCTTTCATGAGTTTTGTAACATAACTATCCTAAAATAATTACTTAATCTTGATGCTTAAGTGATTTCTGTATTTGGCATGCAATTACATAGAATTTTGCTACTTGTGAGGTAATTTTGGGATCCTTCTCTTCAAACAGACAGATTGATACCATCTGGACTATTCAGGAGGCTAGTAAATTCTTTCAATATCTTTATACAGACAACAATGCAGAAGAAACATGGGCATGGAAACATAGAACTTCTATTGTCCCATTCCTGAATGGGCAGCTTCCTCCTCCCTCTCCCCATCCCCATCTCCCTCTCCCTCCTGGGATATTTGAGGGGGAGTGATTTGTATTATATATTGGGTTGATTGAAGGATAAACACTAATTAGCAATCGCAATTGCAGAAAATCTGCTTTGGTCTTCCTCCTTGCCCATATCAGTTGGTCTCTGTCTCAGCATACAGTATCTCATGTATGGTCATATCCCATTTCCAAGAGTATCAAAGGGGGGGTGGGGTGGGTAAATTGTATCATCTTTTGCTTTATCTTAACTTTTCAGGGTGCATGGATGGAGCATGTCTGTATCAGTAAGACAAGCCTCCTCTTCTTCCTCCTCTTCCTGCTTTCTCTTTTTCTGCTCAATTAAGTTAGGTCTAGCCTTCTCTGGCCTTAAAAGAGTCACTAAGTGATACATTTATGTCTACCTGATTAGAAGCATTACAGTAACAGTCTCCTCTTCCATTGTCATTTGGCTGGGTAGTGTTCTCTATCCTAAAGCAAAAGTGAACATAATGATTGTTAAACATTCAAAGGTAGCTAAGGTGATTTGAATACCCATTAGAAATTCTTTCAGCTTTATGAGCATTAATGACAAAGTAAAATGTTTAAATACTAATATGATTCTCTTCAGTTCGTAGCAGTGAGACAGCTATATGATTTTTTTCAATTACTAGGATGGACCTGACATTGCTGTGGTTATCTAACGGAATATTATTACTCACCTGTTGCGCCTTATGCCCTTGTTCATATCTTTCAAGGCCATCTGAAGCCTCACACTGTTTAACTGAAGCACACGAGTGCTGCATTCTGTGTAAGGCTTTGAAGTAACAACCTATATGGTTAAGGGAAGTGAAGGGAGGGAAAATTCTTATTGTGATTTGCCATCTCTTTTTCTCTCCTGATTCCATCTACAACCCAGGAATCCACATTCAGGAAATGGTTATCTTTTCAAGCTTTAGAAGAGAATATTTGTAGCTGAGGGTTGAACTGGGGGTCCTTGGTGCTCTCTGATCTTCGTTATTTTCTTGCAGATATTACCAAACTAGTTAACATCATCAATGCTAGCAGGGAGTAGGGTTTGCTCTCATTTTATATACTAGTGGCTTTCCCTGCTGATGGGAATGGTCTTGGTAGTTCCTTGATTGGGATATTATTTGCTTCTTGATTGCTGGTCTAATGTTAATCTTGGTATTAATCTCTGCTCATCTGGATTGTGAGGAGGTGTTTTGTCTTTTTGTTACTTTTTTGGCTTTTTTATTGTCTCCTTTGAATGATATGTAGATGTTGTTTATCTGTATGTGCCTGTTGATGGCCAATTTGTTTAAGTGCAAGGCTTCCAGGAATTCTCTAGCACTTTTGGATTTAGCTTGGTCTAAGATGTTCTCAGTTTCCCAGATGAAACTATGGCTAAGTCTGCCCATTTCCAGACTTACTTGTTTTTATGTCTGGGGTTCTTTCTTCTAATTTCATCGTACACTGTTCCATTTACCATTTGCCATACACTGAAATTGCTATCCTCTGAGCCATGACAAAATGCCCCACTTCAATTGCCCTTCATGTCTGTTAGATAAATTAAAAAAAAACATTAAGGTCACTTGTTGCTTCTTTATGTAGCAGTAACTAATCTATTTTGAGTTATTTAGAGCATTTGGTAGATGTTAAAGATTAGTAGCTCTTCCTGTGATGTTTCATTCCTTTGTTCTTTTTGTTCTGAAATTTGTTGCTATTCCTCCTGGTGTTGTTATTTATGTTTTCCATTTACAAATAACAGTGTCCACTGAGACAGTTGCTTCCAATCAATTGCTTTTATTTCAAGACTTAGTGTGGAATTGCTTTGAAACACATCTATTTCTTTGGGATCTACCTTGCAACCTTAAAATGCAGAAAGTAGGCAAAGACCTGCACAACTCAGTCAGTACTCATCTATTTTCCCTGATATTGACCAAAGAACAGGTATGCCATAGCTAAGCTTCAACATTCTGACTGACTTATCAGATGGCAGCATAGAGATAGTGGGTAAATGAGTATGTCTAATGAATCTCAGAATAATTATTGGTCTTCCCTCTAACATCAGTACTACTGTATCTGGTTAAGGCTACCAATTCTGCATGGCAAAGCACTAAACTATCTCTAGATGGCACAAAATGGACAGAATTTTATGTATCTCTTTGCAACCATGGAGTTATTGACTGGATTTTTGCAGCCCAGATTAGTATGTCTACAAAAAAATGTCACTCAACCAGAATCCTACACCCATAGTTATCATCAGTTCTTGAATAACAAAATTTCGTCATCTGTCCACAGCACTCAAAAGGACTAAATTGTTAGTAGCTCACCTTTTTATCCATATTTTTATTTAGAACATTTCTGTGCTTTGTATTTTGCCTGCAAATTGGAGTTTTTCCAAAAACTGAGAGATTGCTGACAACTTCACTACTGTTACTCTGGTGCATTTAAAAATCAGTTTGAATTATGAGAGTAAAATATTGACATGCTTGAAATTTGGCAGATAGATGCTTTTTCGAATACTTCTGGCCATCATTGTATGCTTTTATGGCAATGTTTCTCAACCTTGGCAACTTTAAGTTATATGTAAAACTGTAACTTTAACTTGTTGCCAAGGTTGAGAAAAACTGTTTTTTGGGCATCTCATCTGAGAAAGGCTAAATAAATTCTAAACTATACGTATAAACAGGAAGAGACAAGCTTTAGGAATTGAACCCAGAGATTGAAGGTAGAGGGATTAATGGATAGCATGACCCAAGGAGGCAGTTGAGGCATGAGAATATAGATTGCACACAAAGTCTGAAGAATGATGGTGATTTAAAGAAAAATATCAGCTTTAATATTTTCAAATAAACTGGAGGAAAGTCAGAAATACATTAATCATCCAAAACAAATTATATAATGACATTGACAAGTCTGAAGCAGACCATATGCTTGAAATAGCATAAAACAAATAAGAAGTAAAGTAGCACAAAGACAAAAAGAGAAGGGTCTTTTTTATTGTGGCACCCACCCTTTGGAACATCATTTCAGTTGAGATTGGGTTAGCTCCAAATCTGCTGACCTTTTTTGAAATTGGGTTTTCGGTCCAGATCTGGGATCCTGAGAATGTGATAGAACCCATCTCTTGACTTCATTGATGATTTTTATGAAGCTCAGCTACTATGTGTTTTTATGTTGCATTATGTATTTTATTGTTTTTATATATTTGATTGTAAGCCCCTCAGAATCACTTATGGTTAGGTGGCTATATAAACCAAATAAATACATTAAAACACTACAATGTAAAAGTGTCCTTATTCAGAACCAACTTGTCCTCTTTTCTGTTTATTTCAATAATTAATATTTTTTTACCATTCTAATAGTATCTTATACATTGTTAGCAATTTTTCTCATAGTTATATAACTTTATTTTTTTTTCATTGTTGATTCCTAAGTTCTGCAAGTCTGACTTCCACAGTGAGGCATCATTTGTTCACATTAAACTGTTCCTCCTTCTGTTGAAGTCATTATTTAATGTCCTTTACAGTGTGATTTTGTTCATACAAATTACTTAGTATTCCAGATAGTTCTATCTCTTTATCAATTCACATGCTTTTAAATCCATTGAGTTGGTTTTGTTTTGTTTTTTTGATAGCAACAAATACTCTGACGGTGCTTGGTAAATGGGTAATAAAATGACTGAAGTCAGAAAATAGCATTTTTATGTAAACTATAGAAAATTAGCTCTGAAGTCTATTTTTGTATAGGGGTGTGGAGAGAACAGAGAAGAGCCTAAATGAAAGAGAGAGAAAACACATGACCATTCAGAGAATACCAAGCATAAATTGGTGCAATTCCTGTTTTCTGATAGCAGCTGCAGTAGGAAAGGCAGAAGAGATTTTAAGCAAGTGTGAAAGAAAACGCTTATGAAAGAGAGTGGTAACATAGGAAAATGCTTATGAAAGAGAGTGGAAACATAGGGGTTAGGTCAGGACAGATGCTATCAATGATCAGAGGGAGAAACACTGAAGTAAAAGGCATAAGTAAAGAAAGAAGAAGAAATGGGAAAGCTAAAAACTGGGCAATAAGGAAGCTTTCAACACAGCTCTTTCAGTTCTTTTCTCTGAGTTGTTGAAAATGTTCCAGTTAATGTGAAGAGGGATATTACATATTGGCCACAATCACAAAGAGTCTGTTAAGTGTTGGCTGATACAAGATGTAGCCTTTTTCCAGTGTCTGTAAGCTGAGATAACACTCCCATTGTTTGCTTGATCTTTTGCCCTCTTTACCTAAAAAGAAGAAAAGGGGAGAATCCTCAGTTGCACTTTCACCTAACTTTTTTTTTTTGCTTCTCATGTTTTCCCTGTAATACTTTCATGCTTCTGAGAAGCACAGGCTGCAGTTTTATTCAGCAACAATATCAATTCAAAGACAACAATTCAGATTTCATTTCCAATAAAAATGCAAAATTATAAATATAGAAACATATAATTCAATTTAGCACTATCACACCATGGTGTGACAGGGGTTGGCAACCGGAAAAAGGAAAAGAGCCACTCGGAACCGGTTCCATCTGCAAAAAGTGCGTGTGTGTGCGTCCACGCACACACATGCGCAAAATGGCAGGCACCTTCACGGCGACGGGTCTCCCCTTTGCAGAGGTGCGCGCGCACCTCTGCCCGAACGGGCAGTGGCGCCGCTCGTTTGGAAAGCTGCCGCGGCCCGTTTGCAAAGCTACCGCCTTTGGAGGAAGGCGGCAGCCTGCAAACAGGCCGCAGCAGCTTTCCAAATGAACGGCGCCACTGCCCATTCCGAGAGGTGCGCATGCACCTCTCTGAACGGGCGGAGGTGTGTGCGCACCTCTTGGAATGGGCGGTGGTGCCATCTGTTTGGAAAGCTGCCGCGGCCCGTTTGCAGGCTGCCGCCTTCCTCCGAAGGCGGTAGCTTTGCAAACGGGCCGCGGCAGCTTTCCAAGCGAGCAGCGCCACTGCCCGTTCAGGTGGAGGTGTGCGCGCACCTCTCCAATGGTTTGGAGAGGTGCGCGCACACCTCCGCCCGTTTAGAGAGGTGCGTGTGCACCTCTCCAAACGGGCAGCGCCACTCTCCATTTGGAGATGTGCGTGCGCACCACTGCCCATTCGGAGAGGTGCGCGTGCACCGGGCGACTGGGAGCCACAAGGGATGGCTTAAAGAGCTGCAAGGGACGGCTTAAAGAGCCGCATGCAGCTCTGGAGCCGCGGGTTGCCGACCTGTGGTGTATGACATTATATGGCATAATAATTGTTATAATATTGACGTATTCTCATTTATTTTTCATTGCTTGTTTTATTCTATTATTTTGTTCTATTATTTGTTTACACTCTTTTCATTTTTTTCCTTTTTATTGTTGTAAACTGCCTAGAGTAGCAGCATGGGGAGATAGGCACCAAATAAATTTAACAAACAAAGTAAAGTAAAATAAATATATAGACTTCTGGTTTGTCACGCAGCTGCTATGGACGGCTGGGAGACTTGCTCTCTCTCCCTCGTCCAGTTTCGCATTGCTGGGGGCCCCTGAAAAGGGTCGAAGTTCACCCCGAAGAGGTGACCAGCAAGAAAGGGCTTTTGCTGGATTGCGGGAGAGCCAGAACTCTCCCATTGGACCTGGCGATCCCTCCAAACCAGGAGACGAAAGGACAAGGCATTACGGCTTGTCTGTCACTGTGTGTTTTTTTTTAGTTTTTCCAGCTTCGCTCATTTCTGTCTGTACATTTTCCCCTGCTCTCTGCACCTGTGTTACTATCTTATCATGTAACCATAGTGATTGTCACGTGTCCAGCTATGTTATGGTTTTACTCTGTTTTGTCCTACTAAGTGCGCACGGCTAGAAAAAGTTTTTCTTACTTTTACTTTGTATTCTGCCTGATGAGAGAATGTAGTCAGTTTACGTCTTTTGTTTTCTCATTAAAAGTTTTACAGTAGAATATGCCTCGGATTTCTTTCTTTGATGTTCACCATGCATCAAATGAACCACGGTCCATCCTCCTCTGATAGGAAGTTTAATTGAATTACTTCTACTCAGCTACCACGTTGCTTTTCAAATATGTGAATGTAATATCAGAAAATCAATTATATATATATATATACAGACAGAATCAGCAAGGTCCTCCAAAAACACAACATCAAAACAGCATTCTACACAGACAGAAAAATATCCACCATCCTAAGAAACCCCAAGGACATAATTGGGTTAGAAAACCAAGGAGTATACGAAATCCCATGCACCACCTGCCCCACCACATACATCGGACAGACCAACAGAAGAATAAGTGCACGCATTGAAGAGCACAAAAACTCACTCAGAAAGGGAGAACAAACTTCATCCCTGGTCCAACACTTTGAAGCCACGGGACATGAAATTGATTTTAAAAAAACCAAAACTATCGCCAAAATTGAACATTTTAACAACAGAATAATCAGAGAAGCCATTGAGATAGAAAAACGCCCCCACAGCATGAATAAACGAGATGATACCTCTCGTCTACCAGCCATTTGGAAACCCGCCTTGATTGACAGACGAAGCCCAACCACCAAGAATGATACCAGACCCAAACTCATGATAACATCACATGACATCACCACCACACAACCATTCAAAAAGCAAATCCGAACCCACAACGATAAAGACACACAACCACAAAACAGAAACCTAACTACAGCTGCAACATCAGCCACTTTAAACCCCTCCAAACCACACAATAAGCAAACTGACACCCACTATAAAAACATGGCACCACCACAAACACGAAGCCGAACAAAAGCAGCACAACTCACCAGCTCAGTTCTGGAGCTGGCAGCTGAGACCAGCCCATCCACTCAGAACACACCCCCACCCAATCAGAACACCCCCACCATTCAAAACACACTCCCACCCAATCAGAACACACTTGGTCCCCTACCCAATCAGAGCACACCTCCACAGAACACACCCCCTCTGGCAGTTTAAAAAAGAGGAACAAAGAGCAAGAGCCACATGCTTCTCCCAGAAGTAGGAAGCAGAAGCCTGATGATGACGGATGGGATTCCGTCGAAACGTTGCGCCTACACCTTTAATTCTACGCGGGGAAAAACCCGAAAAACCAAGGATCCACATACAGGCACCCGCGAAAACCTCAGAAAACATATATATATATATATATATATATATATATATATATATATATATATATATATATATATATATATATATATATATATATATATATATATATATATATATATTGTCCAAGTAGTATCTTTGTATTCCACTTTTGCTTTATAAAAATAAATGCACATAGATTCAGCTTGAGGGGTGATATTAAACCAAATTAGAGCAAGCGTGCTCTGGGGAATTTAGGTTTTATTCTTACAGAGGTTCTAAGGAATAAAAAGAGAATTCTATTAATTTTGTTAAAAACCTTTCATTTGAAAAAGTGTATCTTCCATTGTCATTATGGAAAACATCCTATGAAACCTGCATGTGAAATGCAGAAATGTATTTAAGCCCATATGAGCTTTGGTCTATAACTAACAATCAACTGAACAATTAAACAGAGAATAGGCTGCTTCAGGCATCAGCTTTTAAGTGCTAAATTAGGGAAGAAAAGTCTCTTTCTTACTAAAAAGGAATTAGTGTTTACCTCCATCCTTGCTTAGGAATGGAGACATTTGTTAGTCCTTTGGGAAATATACACAAGGTGTGCAACTATATTGGAGAGTATTACCAATAAAAGAGAATATAGGTAGCTCAGGTTGAACTATGGAGTTCTTGGTGTTCTCTGAGCTTGGTTGTTTGCTTGCAAATGTTTTGTTATCCAACTAGGTAATATTTTCAGTGAGAGAAGGGAGTGAGGTTTACTCTCTATTTAGATGCGTACTTTTTCCTGCCAGTGTTGGTGGGTGTATAGTGTTCTCCTTGATATTATTATTATTATTATTATTATTATTATTATTATTATTATTATTATTATTATTATTATTATTATTATTAATAATTATTAATTATTATTATTATTATTATTATTATTATTATTATTAAGTTGGAAGGGACCTTGGAGGTCATCTAGTCCAACCCCCTGCTCAGGCAGGAAACATTTCAGACAAATGGCTGGCCAATCTCTTCTTAAAAACTTCCAGTGTTGGAGCATTCACAGCTTCTGGAGGCAGGTTGTTCCACTGGTTAGTTGTTCTAACTGTCAGGAAGTTTCTCCTTAGTTCTAGGTTGCTTCTCTCCTTGACTAGTTTCCATCTGTTGCTTCTTGTCCTGCTTTCAGGTGCTTTGGAGAATAGCTTGACTCCCTCTTCTTTGTGGCAGTCCCTGAGATATTGGAACACTGCTATCATGTCACCCCTCACCCTTCTCTTCATTAAACTACACATACCCAATTCCAGCAACCGTTCCCTATATGTTTTAGCCTCCAGTCCCCCAATCATCTTTGTTGCTCTTCTCTGTACTCTTTCTAGAGTCTCGACATCTTTTTTACATCGTGGTGACCAAAACTGGATGCAGTATTCCAGGTGTGGCCTTACCAAGGCATTGTAAAGTGGTATTAGTACTTCATGTGATCTTGATTCTATCCCTCTGTTAATGCAGCCTAGCACTGTGTTGGCTTTTTTTGACAGCTGCAGCTTGATTAGGTTGTTGTTTACTGTCTGGTGTTAATCACTGCTTATCTGGGTATTGATTGCTGGCAAGAAGGTCTCTTTTTTCACTTTTAGCTTTTGTGTAGTATCTTGAATTGTGTGTGAATATTTTTTTACCTCTGTGTGCCTTTTGATAGCTAATCAACCAATTGATGAACAAAACTGTTGATGGCTGATCAGATGGCCTCTTAATGGCTGATGTCTGATGGTGAATGTCTACGCAAACACATGCATGAACATGTACAGAACCACGAGGAATGGGACAAAATATAGTATGAAAATTACCCAATTTATTTAACTGAAGAAATAAGTCATTCTTGCAATGTATTTGGGTTAGTTGGAGATGGATTTTTTTTTGAATTAGAACTAACTTTTAAAGCTTGCTTTTTCCTCAGAATGGTTCATTTTTGCTGGATTAAGTTGCAGGTGTGCACTTCCCCTCCTTGTTTTCTATCATAAAGCCATCATGATGTAAATGTAAATCAGTGCATGAATTGTATGAGCCAAAAAACATCACATCCTAAATTCACAAAAGCATTCCATCAAACATTCTTTTAAAAGTATTTTAATCCCCCACATTGCCTGAGACCAAAAATATATCAAATTATTTTTGCCCCTCAATTTACCTGTTGCCTATTCTCTGTTGCCCATTCTGCCTATTCCTATTCTCATGGTCTACATCAAGCGAGTTTTACCACTAGCACTTTCTTCCAAATGCCAAGACTGAGTATAAATTTTTCTTTACATAAAGGTAAAGGTAAAGGTTCCCCCGCACATGTGTGCTAGTCGTTTCCAACTCTAGGGGCCAGTGCTCATCTCTGTTTCAAAGCCGAAGAGCCAGTGCTTTTCCGAGGATGTCTCCATGGTCATGTGGCTGGCATGACTAGACGCCAAAGGCTCATGGAGCGCTGTTACCTTCCCACCATAGTGGTCCCTATTTTTCTACTTGCATTTTTACGTGCTTTCGAACTGCTAGGTTAGCAGAAGCTGGGATGAGTAACAGGCGCTCACTCTGTTACGCGGCACTCGGGATTTGACCCGCCAAACTGCCAACCTTCTGATCGACAAGCTCAGCGTCCTAACCCACTGAGCCACTGCGTCCCTTCATTCTTTACATAGGCCATATTTATTTGTTTGTTTATTAATAGAGCATATTGCTGTAGTTTTTAATGGGAGATGACCAGGACATGAGTAATTGAAAAAAAGACTTCTTTATCCAGAAAAGGTATAATGGTGCACAACATAAAATTGAGCAAAGGACCACCTAGCTGCAACTATCACCTGCTCCTCAAGCAGGAGTTATGAGTCTAGGAAGACCCCCAGATTACATACCAACCCCAACCAAGAATAAGATGGTAAACACCAGATACAAAGGAGCCTTCTACCCATGGCTTGGGGCCGGAGTACCTTAGGGAGCACCTGCTGCCGGCATCAACTTCCCTCCGCCCTGTACGCCCCCACAGAGAGGGCCTCCTCAGGGTGCCACCGATCAGAGAATGTCGGTTGGTGGCCCCCAGGGGGAAGTCCTTCTCTGTGAGTGCCCCGGAACTATGGAATCGGTTGCCGGTTGAGCTCCAGATGGCGCCCGACCTTCGCTCCTTCCGTCGTGAGCTGAAGACACATTTATTTGAACAAGCCGGCTTGGCCTGATGGGGGATGGGTTGGGCTTTTTATTGTCATTTTTAATATATGTATTTACTGTTTTTAGCTTGGGCATATGTTTAATATTTTTTAATTTTTGTATTTTTGTATTTTTTATATTTCTGCCCTGTTCACCGCCCTGAGTCCTTTGGGAGAAGGGTGGTATATAAATAAAATTATTATTATTATTATTATTATTATTATTATTATTATTATTATTATTATTATTATTATTATTATTATTATTATTATTATTGCCATCCCATCCCATTTCAGTTGAAGTCTATTCAACTCCACAGCATCACTTACTTCACCTAGGAGAGAAATATATCCCTAGGTATCATCCATATACTGATGATACCTCATCCTGTGGTAATGGATGATCTCACATTTTACTGATAAGTAAAATTACTGTAAAATATTTTACATGTTTTACTGATGAGCTGTGGTGCCATGCTAGTATTGTAGTTCCCTGCAGCCTCATTTCTTGCTATTTCTAACTCTCTGCTGATTATTGTAAATCAATGCAAAACTCTTTAGTCTTCTTTAAGTGTTTGATATTATCCCTATCACTTACATGAGATTCCCCAGTGTTTATTCCTGCCTCTTTAGAACAACTTACCAAACAGTTTAATTTGGAGTCTTGTGTAATAAAAATATATTTGAGGCAACCCAAATGCACGAAAAAGGAAATTGTGCAACAATGTAACTGTTAATGAAACCACATTGGAGTAGTTCATGCAGAAAGTGAAACTGCATTGCATAACACATAAACAGTATGTGCCCATTCTTATGCTGTTCAAGTTGTCTGTCACTATTACTTTCTGGGTAGCAATTAAAATAATAAAGAGTCTTGTGGCTTAAATATTAAGGACTAGAGACCACTGATCTCACTGCATAGTATTAAATTACTGTAGCAAAGCTAACAAGATTATAATATTAATCCCAAGAGTTTCTAACATTGGGTTGCGGGGTTTGGTTTTACTTATTGTGTTATATAATTTGTTTTAAATGCAGGTTAAGCTCTGGCACTGTCTTCTTAAAATTCCCACTGCAGTTTCAAAGTCTGAGAGTTGTAGCTATAAAACAAAACAAAACGCATGAATATCCCTGCTGGATCAAGTACCCTGATGTTAAGGAATAGACTCTTGTTGGTTATCAGGTTTTAAAATGTCTTTATATTCTACAAATTAGAAGTTGGAGCAGTACATTTCTCTATGGTTTAGATTTAATGACAAATTTAAACCTAAATTATTGTTATAGTGCGATTATATGGATTTTCCTAGTTTCTTTCTTCTTCCTTTTATGTTTTATTCATTATGTTTCTCTATAATGTATGAAGTTCTTTTAACCTTTCATTGAAATCTTACTATGATTTGCTTTTTTGCTATACTTCATGAATAAATATTATGAAAAATATAAAAATGTGAATGATTTAGACCCATCTAGACCAGCACTCTCTCTCTTGTAATAGTCAATAATATGCATTCAGGAAGATCACAAAAGTGGATCAATCTTCTAATCTAGCATCCAAGCACATTGCTAAAGTTCCAAAAGTAGGAACGACTATTAAGACTGCCAATAATTGATAGACCTTCCTGCATAAATTTGGCCAATCCAATTTTAGAAATGTCTAAATTGGTGGTCATCATCATTTCTGATAGATCCCTCTATTCTTGTAATTAAACCCAACTTCCTTTAAAACCCTTCTGGATCCTGAATTTCACTGCACTGAGTTACAATGCAAGACTGAGATCTAAAAAAGACAGAGCATTTTCTCTGAATAGATATTCTCCATTCTGTGCATGATTTTTTATATATCACTATCATGTTTCTTCTTACCTTTCTTCACTTCAAACAAAACCCCTGGACATTTTGCTCTCTTTTCACAGAAAGCTGCTCTAGTCCATTAATCATTTTTATTTCCTCTTTTTGTACCTTTTCTAGTTCAACTACATTCTTTTTCACCCAGAGAAATATAGATGGGGCTGTCTCTTATTGTAAAAAGAAAAAAAAAGTGATGTCCACATTATACCAAAACGTTTGAGTGTCTGTAGCAAAAAAGGAAAGTAATTTGAACGGAGCAAGTGTTTCTATATTGGTAATTATCCCCACTTGATTCAAAATGATATATTGTATGATGACTTCATCATGTAATTGTCATAATTATTACCAGGCTTTAAAGTGTCTGATACATGTATCAGCATTTGCATTCTAAAGCTATAATGCATATGTCATATTTTCCACATATTCCTCACACAAATCAGAATTTAACTGTTCTTGTTCTTGGAATAAGCAGGTAGAGATCTTCAGTTATATAGACATTGAATAATAAGAAAAACAAATTAATAATCAAACAAATTAACCCAAGGTACAAATGACCAGGCTAAAATTATCCTACACTGAGCACACTATGTGAAGACCTAGCTCTCCAGAGAGCTATAATGGGAAAGGTGGAAGAAAAGAGAGAAAGAGGATGACCAGCATCAAGGTGGACGGACTCAGTCACAGGGGTGATGGTTGCTCCATTGGAAATGCCGAAGGGAGAACACCTATCTATGCAATCACTAGGAGCTGATACTAACCCAATGTTATACAACCAGTGAATCTTTCTTTAAACCAATAACATATTTTTTTAAAAAGAAACAAATAAACAAAAAATAATGTACAGAAACAAACAGGAGAAAAACTGTCATGATGCTAGCCTAATCAGTAACTAGGGGAATAAAAAAGGCTTTAAAAGAGAATTTTCTTTAAAGGCAGGCTCAGCTCCAAATGACTTTCCATACATATCATTTTCACTCTTCAAATGCTAAGATTATTTCAAAATTGTCCTCATCATTACATACTGAAAACAATGAAAGACTGAATAAACAAACTCGGTGCTGAAAATGCTTCTAAACCATTTTTACCCTTCCTGGAATATACAGAGGAGGAAAAAGCAGAAAAAATAGAGAGGAAAAAGCTATTGCTACAGATACTGCTAAGCTTTTAAGCTGCCCTGAGTCTTCGGAGAAGGGCGGGATATAAATGGAATTAAAATAAAATAAATAATAATAAATAATAAATAATTTCAGAATAGAAAGCAGCTGAAAACCAGATAGGCAAGGACTAAAGTATAGTGGCTGATATATTTGGCAGATATAAAAGAGATCCAGTTTCCATTCCATCTGCAGGGATAGTAGCTCATTCAATAACTTTTAACCCAACCTACCTCACAGGGTTGTTATGAAGAAATATAGGAGAATAGATATATGCTCTTTTATTTCCTGAACAATAGTGGGATATAGATTCATATGCATGTTTGTATACCAGGGAAGGGCACATAACCTAATAAAAAATATCTAGGCCTTTCTTCATAAACCTAAAGTTGTTGCTTCTTTAAGAGCCACATGATAAATCAATTCCTTGCTGCTGGGTGGGGAAGGGAGCTAGGGATTGCAAGACTGACTGGGAAACTATCACTAAGCATTGAAAATGAAGATCGAGTGACTGCAGCAGCAGCAGCAGCCCAGCAGCACAACAGCAGTTAATAGCACTGAAACAATGACAACCTACTCAATTTTCATTCTCTTGGGAGTCATGGTTCCTGAATTATGGACACATTCTGCAAGGTAGCCCATTGGTATCTTGGCTTAAAAATTGTTACCCTATGATGCACAGTTTGCCCAGGTAAAGGTCACGACCACAAGAGCTTTAGCTCCAGTAACATTTCTAGGGTCCTGACTTCAATGTACTGTATATTACTCGGAAACCAGACTGCAACCTAAAATTATAGTAAGGGATTTACTTAAGACATGATGGCACAATCCCCACAGGGTAGCTGTGTATAATTTGGGATAGCAAGACACAAGGTAGCCAGGATTTATGCAAGGCTTTAGTAAGAAATCCTGGGATGCTGAATTTAATTCATTTGCCCTCCAGGCAATCAATGGAAAGGACACCCAGAGAGAGTTGTTTAAGTCTGTAAAATCAGTCATTCTAATGCCACAGGCTGTATGAGATGGAAGCGGCAAAAAGCATTGTCAGAAGCTTATAACAGAGAATTACACATAATAACAAGGATACATTTCCATGAATGTTGATTTGCTTCAAATGGGATTTGCATCTGAAAGTTTCACTCTTGGCTCTCTGTAATATATGTTAGGAGACTATCCTCTGCTCCGAATGTTGTTTATTTTGGATAAGAAAGGCTAAAGGTCAGGACTTGCCTTTCATATTTTTGAATTTTAGTCTGTAAGAATTAATTTGGGTCCCCATCCTGCCTTTCTTCTATGTTATAGGTTAGGACAGGCAGCTGGCCTTTAGATGCTGGATTTAACTGGTTGTTTACCATAATTATCTGAAATCATTTTGTTGTCACTACAGCTGTTGTTTCTGTCAGTTTAATTCTTCTTTAAAGCATTTGTTTCTAGAAAAAACATAAACATCATGAGAGTTTACATCATGAATTATGCAAATGTTATAATTATTCATAAAAACAATTACAAAGAGTTGAATATTATCATCAAATAAGTTACACACAAAATGACTTTCTCGCCAATCGCTCACTATTTTTTCCTCTTTTGATCTCAGATAATGTAATCTTAAATGAACACAATATACTATTTATTTCCTTACTGTTCCAAAGCGTAACAGCATCATATAGAGAAGGACGGAGACAGAGATATGCACACCCTTACTATGGCTATGCAAATCTTTGAAGCAGTGATTTGATGTAAAGGAGATTATGTTGAATCACCCTTTCTGACTGAATCTTTGAACAAAATCTTTGAACCGCATCAGAGCAATGAATTGAATCAAATACTTAAAAGCAACTCTTTGGCAGGGCTGAAGATGATTGAGAGATTCAACTTTATTTATTTTTTTAGCTTTCAAAAGCATCAATCATCACTGCATCTTTTCTTCAATAATGGACAAATGGGGGAATGAAGTAGCACAGTTGGCTCTCTCTGATGCTGATATGAATAGATGGTCAATGAGTTTTATCACTTCCATAAACTCTTCCTATCAGGATGCCTAGGGCATAGCTGGCTCAGGAATTCTGGGAGTTGAAGTCCACGAGTCATAAAAGAGCCGAGGTTGCCGACCCCTGGCCTAGGGGAATGTTAATTTAGTGCTTGTGTCTTACTTTTCTGCTAATATTTAATTAATCAGGTTCACCTGGAGGAGGGATCAAAAGACAGGAAATGGAAAGTGAGAATTTATTCTACCACATAAAATTCAGTTGGTCTTCTATACATGGTTTTCTAGCTTTTCCCAAATCCAATCATTTTTATCCTTTTGTTTCATTAATGTTTAGTCTGTTTGTCTATTCTTTAATATATTTCCTATTCATCTCCATATCCAGTCTGATATATTAATCTTTAGCACTTTCACTGCCATTCATTTCTCTATATTCCCTGTTCAGCCAGTTTTCACACTGTTACTTACCTGTCCTTCTTGTTTTACAAATATAGAGTGTATCTTCTTCACTCCATGAATGTGTCTGAGATAGCATGCTTTCCGTTAGGCTATTGTTTATAATATTGACTATTATATGTAGCAGTGATAAAACACACTTTTCTCAGTCTTAATTGCTGTACATTTAGAAAATAACACATCTGTCTCAGAGGAGGTTATGAATTATGCTAGTAAAACTGCAAGCCTAAAAAAACAAATAAGCCAAAATATGGTACACATTTCAATTTATAGAGTTATTTTTAATTATAGGATAATTTCTGCAATAATTTGGTACAATTTTTCTATAGATTTTTTTTGCTGGACAATGCAGAAACTTTTTTTTATTATTCCATTTATATCCCGCCCTTCTCCGAAGACTCAGGGTGGCTTTACAAACTTACATTATATTATCCTTTCTTCATTCCTGTAATCAGAATGGGACAACTCGCCATGGGACAATTTAACAATTCAATTTAATTATTTAAAATAAAAAAATATTTTAATTTTTGTCATTCACATTTCATTCTGTCCCTCCTTTTGCATCCTTCCTTTAATGATTCTATTCCAACTGTTCTTTGATATTAGTGTAACTCTTGTCCTGCAGTGAGTTGTCTTGTGGCACAAGTTGTCTTGTGCCATGACAAGTTACCCTGCAGCAAATTGGCCATGGCAAGTTGGCCAAGGTGAGTTGGCCTGTGAATTGTCATAGACCATCCTGTAATATAGACACTGAATATTCAAAGAGGATTTTTCAACAATGTATTGTGCTTAAATCCTTTATTGAACAGAGTCTTAATTAACCTTGCTTTGCTATGTATTATTTTCAATCCAAACCTTACAAATTTGAATAAAATCTTGCAATATATTATTTCCAATTTAAATGTAATTTTATAAAGATTTTATGGACCTGGAATTGTCTGCAGAAAAATGTGGAACTAGTATTAAGAAAGGGAAAACTGAGAAGGATTTTGAATCAAAAGCTCTTTTAGCATCCCTCACATTTAACTCCTCAACAAATCATAGGACGAAATTGATTTTTAAAAAACAAAATTGCTGAAAGAGGAAAGCAAAGACTTTTTGCCATATCAGTCTTTCATTGGCAGACTGCCATATTTCTCAGTGCCTCTGGCACTTTGAAAAGATGAGTTAGGTTTCTCTCCCAGCTTGCAATTATATCTGCGATGCATGGAAACTTCAATTCTGCAAATCTTATAGATTTTAGGCACTGTCTCTTTCCTCCCCCCACCTCACATTGGTTCATATAATGTAGGAATAAACAGACTCAGGAATTAAGCTGTTCCTTTATTTCAGATTTTATTCTTCTGTAAAATCATTCTTATAAAATCATTTCTATTTTGCAATCCAAAGACCATCTCATCTCTTCAATGTTACTTATTAGAGGAGAAAATTATCATGCTAATTTTGTACAAACTTTTCTTATTTTGAATAACAAAAACAAAACATAAGCTACAGTACCATCAATGCTTGTTTCATAAAATTTTATGCTTTGGAATGAGAATGGCAAAAATCCAGAATCATATAATTAAGTCAATACAGTAATTATGTATTTGTGAAGCTTACTTTAGAGGTTAGCAGGTTATATGAATATAGCCTATTACTTACTGTACTTACTTACTTACTTACTTACTTTTAACTTGTGTGGTAGAGATATGGGGTGTGGTATGGCACAAATGACTGATAATTGAAATTAGCAGGAGCAAAATGACTTAGAAAGTCTTTTTCTAAAAAGGAAAAAGAGCATGAAGGACTTGAAGGAAGCTCTCCATGAAGGTATTTTCACCATAGCTGGGTCTGCTCAATCTTAAATATTGACTTTGCCTGGAAGTTAAGTTGATTTGTTGCTGGCCTAACTGCAGTGTTTCTTAAATCACATCAGTTGGTCTTTTCACTTGAAGTGCTGCAGCTTTGTGGAGCTCATAAGTAGTTTGTTTTCCTCATGGTGAGAATTCATCCTCTCTCCCCTGCAGTGTTAAAGCTCCGTGTGTTTTCAGCCATTTTGAGTTTGGCAGAAGTGAAGACAATTAAGGATAGATTTCATACTGCTTTTGAGGGATTAGGGGAAAGAAATGGTAATGATGAAGAAATGCCCTTGCTCTATAGTGTAAAGTAAGTTAAAATATTAACCAGTCTAAATCATAAGGAATTGGGAAAATTCAGAAATTAAAATGGTGATACTAGTCTTTATGGTTCGACAATTGAGATTTTAGTTCAGGGGAAACCAACTAAAGAAGATCCTTTGTGAATTAGGGCTGCAAAAGCACCTTGGGTTTTGAAAGGAAAAGGTGCTTCAGATGTGCCGGATTCTCACATAACCCGTTATAAACCCCTTATGCAGCAGCATATTTTCCCAGATTGCATGAGTATCCTCCATAGTTGCCATACAATCATGGAGAAAGGCTGATTTGATTTAAAGATCTACCAATAAATGATTCATGTATACCCACACATACTCTGAAACAGATTTTTCCCTTCAAATCACTGCATAGCTGTTATAAGCCTATCTTAGAAGTTAAGTTATAACTATAACTATCCCCCAAAACACTGTCAAGAAATACATGGAAACTACAACCTTTATAAAACCAATTTCTAAACCAATAAGCATTTGAGTGAGCTGAATTATCTCGCAAGCATGATGTTTCAGGAATTTATAAATAACAAATTACTAAAATACAAAACAAGAGGCTGTTTTATTTTTATTGTTTTACTTCATCTACTTATTCTTGGGTGTGGTCCAAGAGAGTTTCTAAAGTACTTCAGTATTAGACAGCTAAACATCTGTCTGTCTGTCTGTCTGTCTGTCTCTGTCTCTCTCTCTCTCTTCAAGACCAAATCCTAGATTTAAAAATGAAGACAACTATGTTATGTCTCAGAGTTGACATATATTTATAAATAAAGGCAGCAGCACTTGAAATGAAAGATGTTCACAAATATTTTCTTTTAAATACTTTTATTTCAGAGATTGAAAAAGGAAGTAACGACAGCAACAACAGCAACATTTGCCTACAAGCGAGGACTGGTGGGACTACAAAATAGGCAAAGTCATAGAAAACAAAGAAGCTAAAGTGCTCTGGGACTTTAGAATACAAATAGATAAACATCTACAACAAAACACCCAGGCTTAACAATTGTCAATTAGAAAGAGAAAAAAGTCTGGATAGTGAATGTGGCAGTACCTGAAGAGAAAGCACTCGAGAAAATCACAAAATATAAAGACCTGCAAACAGAAATAGAATGATTGTGGCAAAAGAAAGCAAAGGTAGTACCAATGGTAATAGATACCTTGGGTGCAATCCCAAAACAATTGTGGCACCTTTTGGGAGTCAGCACCCACCCACTCTCCTAGAGAAGGAAATATTTTGGGGGATATTAAAAAGGCAGAATATTATATTTCCCTAAAGGATCTTAAAGGCAGAAACCACTGGCCCCAAATCTCTCTACCCCAAGCAGAAACCAGGTCTATAGAAATGCAGATGTGATAATCCTTTCAGAAAGACTGGAGCCAGGAAGCTTAGAGCTGACGGGATTAGAAAGACAAAGATCCCTAGAAGCAACAATCCTTCACCCAAAAAATCCAACACCGGACATAGTCATCAGCCACAGCCACAGGGAAGCAGGATATGACCTTTGGGACATAATAGGATTAACCCATCATCGTTAGAATACCACAAAGGACACAGTGAACCTTGGTCAAAGTTCATGCCACAGGAGCAGGAACTCCAAACACAAAAGCTGAAGAGGGTATAAAAACTCACCACTCTCAGCAACTTGTGATCAGCTTTCCCAGAGCCACCTTTCTGTCTGGCTCTGCTCTTCAATAAACTACAACTTTATTTCTAAAGCAGTCATCACTTTGTTTATTCCCAGTTTGGACTGGACCCTGATGAAGATTTTTCTTTCAACACACCACTTGACCACCACTGGCATTGACAAAATTAGCATCAATCAACTGCCAAAGGTAGATTTACTTGGAAGAGCTCACATCCTGTGATGACATTTTTAATTCCATTAAATAACATCTGCCTATTCCAATTCCTTGGGAATGACTCAATAAGTTGGTAAAAATAACAAATCCAGTCTAAACATCTGGCTGACTATACCACAAACCATAACAATAATAATCCTGAGTGAGGCACTATCTTGGTATGATAATGGGGCTTGTGTGCTCTGAGGAAGATGAAAGCTATACCAGAGATTTAATCATACTGGATAGAACTTATCAGAGGAGTCAGACAAAGAGTGATTCTCAAATAAATAATATAGTAAGACATAATTTACAGAAACCCATACCAGTTAGATTGGGCTCAGGTCAACAAATACTGTACTTTGTGTTGGAGTTCCTGGACATCTGATGACAAATGAGCTACAGGATCAATACTGCTGACTGAGCAACCTGAGTCAGTAGCTGTAGGGCTACTGGAAGAAAAAGTCTTAAATATGAGCCAGCAGTGTGCTGCAGCTGACAAAAAAGCCAATGTAGTCCTAGGCTGCATTAGTACAGGGATATAATCAAGATCATGTGAAATATTACTACTACTTAATAATGCCTTGGTAAGACCACACTTGGAATAATTATCCAGTTTTGATGTTGAGTCTCTAGAAAGAGTGCAGAGAAGAGCAACAAAGATGATATGCAACTGGAGGTTAAGAAATGAAGGTTACTTGCAGGAATTGGGTATGTCTACCTTAATGAAAAGAAGTACTAGGGTGACATGGCAGCAATGTTCCAATATCTCAGGGGCTGCCACAAAGAAGAGGGGAGGTCCACTAATTCTGCAACGCACCTAAAAGCAGAACAAAAAGCAATGGATGAAAATTAACCAAGGAGGGAACCATCCTAGAACTAAGGAGAAATTTTCTGACAGTTAGAACAATTAATCAATGGAATAACTTGCCTACAGAATGTGTGGCTGCTCCATCACTGGAGGTTTTTAAGAAGAAATTGGCAACTATTTGTCTGAAATGGTATAGGGTTTCCTGCTTGAGCAGAGGGTTGGACTGGAAGACCTCCAAGGTCCCTTCCAGCTCCATTATTCTGTTATGGAATCATTTTCATTCCCAAACCAGACATCCTCTCCTTTGCCTTTTCTTCAGAAAGAACAAAGTCCTCTAACAAAAAAGAATTAAAACAAAGAATAACTAAGCATCTAGAACAGCACAAAACAACAGAAAAAAGTTCCCTGCATTGAAGCTAGTACTAGTATTGAAAAATGTCAATACTGTAATATCAAATATAAGCAACAGCTCACTGCAAGAAACAAGCCAACTAATATAAAGCACAGCTGCAGTTAAATCCCCTAAATCTTGTTGTGAAAATTCTGTTTTTTTTCTTACCAGCTAGATGGAAAATTGTGCATAAAGTAACACAGCTCCATATTTAGTCTAACATACAGTATATCACATATTGTGTAACACCCAAGAGCTCTTTCTGGCAATCCTATTCCAATACGTTTGAGAAATAAAACTGACTTGGAACTCATTGGCAACTGTACTAAACAAATGAAATTCTCATAATCAGTCTTTATGTTCCACTTTTATTTGAATTCTTTGATTTTTTTTAAAAAAAATCAGTTGCTGTTCAATTCCAAAGTGACTCTGGGTAGCATTTACTAGAGTCCTTAACTATAGTTCTTTCAATCGTCCCCGCCCCCACCCCCAAACAACGATGGCTTTTCAGATAGTCCTCAATTGAGCACAAAATTTCTACTGCTAAGCAAGACACTTGTTGAGAAATGCCCCATTTTACAATCTTTTCACCAGGGTGGTTAAGTGAATCACGACAATTCTAAAGTTATTGATGCAGTCGTTAAGGAAATCTGGCTTCCCTCTCTTTGACTTCACTTGTCAGAAGCTCCCTACAAAGGTTTCAAGTGATAATCCCAGAACCCTGGGACAACACAATCATGGTAAGTGCATGCCAGGTGCCAAGCACCTGAACTCTGATCATGTTACTGTGCAGATGCTACAATCGTCATAAGTATAGAACTGGTCATGTCACTTTTTTTCACTGCTGTTGTATCTCTGAATATTCATAAAAGTACTGAACGGTCATTAAGCAAATGGTTGTTAAGTCGAGGCCTACCTGTATTATTTGTTTTATATCTTGCCTTTTTATCTAATAATATTCTATAACCTGATTTGAACATATGAAAAATGATAGGTGACAGAGAGATGAAAAATATTGGACATTTTTATTTACTTTCTTTCTTTACTTTCTTTCATCTCGTTCTCACAATCCATAAGCATTTTGCATTGACCTTGGATTCCGAACTTCCTCTTCTCCAGAACCTTAAATCTGTTTCTATTATAGAAACTATTGTTTGATCCTTATTGGAGCCAACATACATAGATTAATGTTTGATGTATGAATGAAGTTTCCTTGATGCCATGCTTAATGTTTAAGCCCAGGCACTCTAAGGTTTGCTAGTAGAAGATGGCATCTCTTTGAAGATGCCTGATTAGTCTGAGAGATCACATAGATACAGAAAACTTCGTTTTAAAATTTTGCAGCATAAATAATGTAAGCAAGTTGGCAACAGAAATAATGTAAGGATAGGTGTGCCACTCAACATGTGAAGCTTGAATACAACAAGAGGCTTGCTCTCAACTTACCATGTAATTGTGAATTGCTTATAGAGCACCTGCTTTTATAATTGTTTAGTAATCATAATTCTCATTTCTGCGTACTATGATCTTAGCAGTCAAACCTATCACTGACAAATGCCAGTGGCTTCACTCCAAGATAATGCTACAATCTGTAGACTTCAGTTCTTCTGTCCTTAACATTCCATTTTCCAAGCAATTCAATCTCTGATCTGCCTACACATTGTTACATAGTTCAGTACTCCACCATGCACAGACTGGCTAAAATATGTTTTATCTTTATTTATTAGAATTGTATAGGATTATATCATGTATAGGTTTTTCCTCTTAGATCTGTCTAAAATGGTTTATTAACGCATTAGATGCTTTTTATCTTTTTTTTTCTTGTCAGTGATGTTTCAAGGATTATGATAAAAGCAGTGCAAAAGAAGAGGGGAGCAGGAGAGGTTACATATGTTGACAACTCCTCTATGCTAAACAGATTATTATTACTATTATTTTAAAAAAGATAATTATCCAGGTCATCATCAGTATAGATAATAAATTCAAAGAACAGCTCAGCTATGAAAGTCATGGTCAAACTGAAATATTGTGTGATTATGAAATACATAATAAGCAAACAAATGAGTGGCAGTGTCTCAAGTTGAGAGGCAAAATTGCAGTGTTCTTCAATCTGTCAACCTTTGGACATGTTTACTTACATATTTCTTAGATTTAAATCCTTCAAGAGCTTGAAGAGGTTTGTATGAGATTATCTGTTATTTTAGTTCTATTGACAGCAATTCTGAGTGACAGGTTAGACATCTTAATACGACAACATGAAGAAAATAGAAAAGAAAGTATACTTAGTATTCCAGAAATCTAACGTAAAGAACAATGTTAATCTATTGAAATAAAGAACAAAACAGAGATTTTGCTGTAATCTGAAGCACATCTTAAGGTGTATTCACCTATATCAGGTAATCCACTGAGACACAAAAGTACCAATATAAAACTACATTTAGGATGAGTTTGAGGAACTTAATTGCATTTGCCCAGGTTCGCCTGGTGCGCCAGTTGCGCCCCTATCTGGACCATGATGCCTTACGTACGGTCACTCATGCACTCGTTACCTCCCATGTAGATTACTGCAACACTCTCTACATGGGGCTGTCCTTGAAGGCCACCCGGAGGCTTCAGCTGGTGCAGAATGCAGCTGCGCAGGTTGTGATGGGAGCATGCCAATACTCCCATATTACACCCCTCCTGCGTAAGCTGCATTGGTTGCCGGTTGCCCTCTGGGCGAGGTTCAAGGTGCTGGTTCTTACTTATAAAGCCCTACATGGCTTAGTTCTGGGATATTTGCAGGACCGTCTGCTGCCAGGAACGACTTCCCATTGCCCTGTGCACTCACACAGAGAGGGTCTTCTCAGGGTGCCGTCGGCCAGACAATGTTGGCCGGCAACCCCCAGGGGGAGGGCCTTCTCTGTCGGGGCGCCTGCCCTTTGGAATCAGCTCCCCCGAGAACTTCGGATGGCCCCAGATCTCCGGTCCTTTCATCGCGACCTAAAGACATACCTTTTCCAACTGGCCGACCTGGACTGACGTTGGGGGTTTTAATTATGTTTTTAATTTTTACTGGTTTTTAGTGGGGCTTTGTAAAATTTAATTTCTTGTAATATTTGTATTTATTGTTTTTATTGATGTTTTTATTGTTGAGTCCTTCGGGAGATAGGGCAGCATATAAGTCCCATAAATAAATTAAATTAAATTAAATTAATTTAAATAAGCCAAGATGTGCATCCTCTTCAAGGGTATCTGCAGGAAGGGTAGAAACAGACAAGAGGAAGATTGTTTCATCATAATCAAAGCCTTATTATTATTATTATTATTATTATTATTATTATTATTATTATTATTATTATTATTATTATTATTATTATTATTGTATATGCATGCCACAAAAGGGGAAGGTCTTCCAATCTACTGGCACAACTTGTCATCTTGACTTTCTTGCAATCCCACACCACTCTGCCACTCCAATAGATACATCTGCTGCTCTTATTGAATTCAATTGTTGAAGGGAACAATACAGTATTCAAATATTTAACATATTAATACACAAATGCTTAAGTACATCTGCTCCTTTTTTATTTGACAGTGAAACAAGTACTAAATCATCACGGCAATCTGAAACAGATGACAGTGCTATCATTGTTACTGTTATTGCTATTCCTAACATTAATGATAATATAGGGCAGCTTTTATGGATTCTTTGCAAGGTAGCTTATATAACTGTAACACATTTATCTGGCATATTTTAGTCTGTACAGATACAAGAATTATTTAAAATATTATGAAATATGGGAAACAAGCATCCTTAATTAATAGAGGGCAGTCTTTTAGAGATTGGCCACATGTACTCTAGAAGAGTGCTTCTTGCAAACAAACCCACAGGATGTAAAGAATTGCAGGTGAACAAGTAGTCTGTCAGGAACTGAGGAAGAAACATAAATGAACCAAAGTACTTTGGGTTCCACCCAAAATCCACTTTCTTTCACACATATGGAATATAATTATTTTGCAAACTTCAGAGATCTTCTGAACAGCACAGCAATACATGGTGAATGTTCTTTTGAGTTGACACAAGATTAAAGTGAAATGTAAAGAAATAATTATAAGGATTTAAAATTACTTAAAAGAAAAAAACTAAGAGTTTAAACTATGAAAATCTAAAATGGATTAAGAGATCAGTTTCATTTGGAATTTCATTTTATAATGCTCTGGATTTAATTAAACAAAGTAGTATCATTGTGGGATTTTTAAAATATTTTAAAGAAAAGAAATTGCATCAAAAACAAATTGCATACTTTTGGACAGACAAGTTTGTTTTTCTATCCTTACCCCCCCATTTTTCATTCCATTTGTCCTTAACCTCACTTGTTTCAACAATGTTTTTAGATATCTTTAAACCTCTGAAACTAATTCCATAGTTTATCTGGAACTTCTAAATGGAAAAGAGATATTGCTGCATGCCATCCACATTATTTATAAATGAGCCCAGCATGTTTATTCAAGTTCCTCTGTATTTAATATAGTTATTAAAACTCTCTCTGTGAAGCAGAGGTGCTCCTCTATGTGTGAAGGAGTTGGGCAGCATTACTAATCTCAACACTGGAAAGAATAATGTTGTTGTTTGTTGCCATCAGGTCCCAAGAATGTTTCCTTGAAGAAGAAAAAATGGCTGCCTTAGAAAGGGTGAAGGTTCTTGTGTTGGGTGATTCAGGTGTGGGAAAATCATCACTTGTTCACCTATTATGTCACAATCAGATGCTGGGAAATCCATCCTGGACTGTGGGCTGCTCTGTTGATGTCCGTATTCATGACTACAAAGAAGGAACTCCAGAAGAAAAGATCTATTTCATCGAATTATGGGATGTTGGTGGTTCTGTAGGCAGTGCTAGTAGTGTGAAAAGCACACGTCTTACGTTCTACAATTCAGTAAATGGAATAATTTTAGTGCATGATTTAACCAACAAAAAGTCCTCCCGAAACTTGTATCGATGGTCTTTGGAAGCTGTTAACAAAGATGTGACTCCATCTAGTGTCCTGGTGACAAATGGAGACTATGATCGGGAGCAGTTTGTTGATAACTAGATTCAACTGCTTGTCATAGGAACAAAATTAGATCAAATCCCAGAGACAAAACGCAATGAGGTCTTGAGCCGAACTGCTTTTCTAGTTGAGGATTTCAGTGCAGAGGAAATCAATCTGGATTGTACAAGTCCTCGTTACTTAGCTGCAGGTTCCTCCAATGCTGTCAAACTCAGCAGATTTTTTGATAAGGTTATAGAAAAGAGATACTATATATGAGATGGTAATCAGATTCCTAGCTTCTCAGAAAAAAAGAGAATGGGAAGTGGCTTTGTAAAGAATTTTCACTATGACTGATCCTCTGCTGTGCCATCTATAGAGTGTGCAAAATGAAATGAATGCAGCATTCTGGTGCTAAGCAAAGTTGGATCTTCTCCCAATCACAGTGTATGGAACTGTGTCTTCCCAGATTTATTTAGAAAGAAGCTGCAATTCACTATCCAAGAAGCATAATGAATACCTAGCTTTGTTGTAGAGTATGCTGTCTCCCTTTAATTCTTTGTTAGCAATCCAAAAATTATTTCTAAATTTTATAGGTTATTAACTTTAGCATGTTGCAACACTGCCCACTTCAGTTCTGGAGACCCAATATAAAAAAGTTCCATATGAGCTAAGACTGTGCTCCTGTGGACAAGGGACCATTGAAACCACAGCTCATGTTTTATTCTATTGCCTCCTCTATAGGGATTCATGGACTCATCTTATAATAACTTACCTGACTAAATATCTCAGAAACGTTTATCATTTTTATGTAAAACAATTATTGTTGGATCAGTATGATTCAGTTTCTCTAAACATAACTATTTTTTACACTGTTTATAAAATTAGGCAAATTTTGCTCATCCTTTGATTTCACCATCAATTGTAATATATTATTGTGCCTTGTTCTGTTCTGTTCTGTTCAGTTTTGTTTTATTTTAATGTTTAAATTTTTTCTGGTCCATGTTCATAATAAAAGATTGAATTAAGTCCCTCTCAACTCCTAGTGGCCACATAGATAGATTTTCTTCATGACGATCTCTCTCTAACTTGGTCTTTCAGGTCTTCCAATGGTGCATTCATTGCCATAATAATAATAATAATAATAATAATAATAATAATAATAATAATAATAATAATAATAATAATAATAATAATTTGAAGAGCACTGGGCCAAGAACAGAGCCCTGGGGCACGTCACTACATACTTCCCTCCATGTAAATGCAGTTCCATTGAGGACCACATGCTGAGTATGGCCTGTCAGCCAGCTACGAATCCATGTGGTGGTGATGCTGTCTAACTCACATTTTTCTATCTTATCAAGTATTAGGTAGTGGTCTACTTTATCAAATACCTTACTGAAATACAAGTAAATTATATCCACAGCATTCCTCTGGTCCACTAATTTTGTCACTTGGTCAAAGAATGCAATAAGATTTGTCTGGCATGATCTGTTTTTGATAAACCCATGTTGGCTTTTGGTAATGACTTTGCCTCACTGATTCATTGCTTGATTATTTTTTTCCAAGATATTCCCAGGTATTGAGGTCAGGCTGATAGGTCTGTAGTTTCCTGGATCTATTTCCCCCCCCTTTTTGAAGATGGGAACTACTTCTTTTCCAGTCCTCTGGTAGTTCACCAGTGCTCCAGGATCTTTGAAAAATATAGTTCATTGGTTCTGAGATCACATCTGCCAGTTCATTCAGAACCTTGGGGTGTAGTCCATCTGGTCCTGGTGATTTGAACTCGTCTAGGCTGGATAGGCGCTCACTTACCATTTTCTTGCCTATCTTAGCTTGGGTTTCTAATCTGTTTTTTACGGTACTGTTTTTGATAGGTTGGACTGTTTTTTCCCCTTTGTGTAAAGACAGATGCAAAAAACGAGTTAAATGGTTCTGCTTTCTCTCTGTTGCTTGTCACCTTCTTGCCACTTTCTCCTACTAATGGACCAATCATTTCCTTAACATTTTCTTGTTTTTTACATGTTGAAAGAAGCTTTTTTTTGTTATTTTTTACTTTTGTCACAAGCCTTAGTTCATTTTGAGCCTTAGCTTTCCTCACTTCATCTTTGCAGGCTTGGGCTATTTGCTGATATTCTGCCTTAGTTATGTGCCACTCTTTCCACTTTTTATACTTGTGCCTTTTGTCTTTCAATTTATCAGAGTGTTTCTTTTGAGAGCTGTTATTTTTCTTCTTTATTGGTATTGTGCTAGACTGGGCTTTTATAATTTCACTTTTCAAAATTTGAGTTGAGTTGTTTTCCCCTTGAGGATGAGAATGTGTTTATTATTTTGTTTAATAGAGCACAAAAAGTTGTACAAGATGGCCAGGTTTTGTTTCTCTCAAGAAAATATTGCCAGAGATATTATGTCTCAAATTTGCTTGAATCTCAGAGTCTGTGGTATGTGGTCAAACAAATGACTATATCTCTGCAAGTATTGCATCGGCAAACATATCACTTTACCAGTGTTCATTGAGGACATGTGTGCATGTTCACACAAAATTTCATCAAAATCCATGATGGTCAAGCAGGACACTTTTCTGAAATCAGACCACTTGACGTGGAATGACCCCCATGGTATTTTCAGCAGTTTTCTCCAACACTAACATCAACTTTCCCTATATTATTGATGATTGATCCTAAAAGGCAGGAGCCATCTACTACCTTGTAATTTTCATTATAAATTCTAAGGCTGGTTCTTTTACTTGCTCCCATTATATTTTATACTTGCTGCCTTCACATTTAATAAAAGCCCCATTTTTTTCATTGTACTCCTTGACTTTTACTATTAGAGCTTGCAGATACTTTGCATTGTTGACTAGGAGGATAGTTTCATCTCTCTTTCCATATAGGACTCTAACTGTGTTGAATGATACTATACATTATTTTGCTAAATTAAGAATATTGTACAATAATTTGTACATTCTGCTAAGTCTCCTTTGTTGGAATATCAATTGTCTTTTTCCAATTAATTGACCACTATGTCATTATCCAGATTTGCCAATATAGCTTGGTAATAATCTTTCCTAGTTCTTCTTCTACTGTTTGCCACATTTCTGTGGATATTCCATCAGTTCATGTACCCTTCTAACTTGGCCAGGAATGGAGTGCAAATATAAGGGGTTCTCTCTCCCCTCCTGTTCAATATCTATATGAAGCCGCTGGGCGAGATCATTTGTGGTTTCGGGGTAGGGTATCATCAGTACGCTGATGATACCCAACTTTTTCTTTCCACCCCGAACCAACCCAGTGATGCCCTCGCCGTGATGTCCCGTTGCCTGGAGGCGGTCCAGGTCTGGATGGGGAGAAACAGGCTTCGTCTCAATCCTGACAAGACTGAGTGGCTGTGCATACCGGCATCTCGGACTAACCAGTCTATTCCACCTTTAATGATGGGGGGTGAGGTGTTACCCCCCGTCGATAGGGCTCGCAACTTGGCCGTCCTCCTGGACTCATGGCTCAGTTTTGAAGATCATATAGGAGCCGTGACCAGGGGGGCCTTTGCCCAGGTTCGCCTGGTGCGCCAGTTGCGGCCCTATCTGGACCGAGATGCCCTGTGCACAGTCACTCATGCGCTCGTGACCTCCCGATTGGACTACTGCAATGCTCTCTACATGGGGCTGCCCTTGGGGACCACCCAGAGGCTTCAGCTGGTGCAGAATGCACCCGGGCAGGTTGTGATGGGGGTTTCCCGATATTCCCATGTAACACCTCTGCTCCGCGAACTGCATTGGCTTCCGGTTGCCCTCCGGGTGAGATTCAAGGTGCTGGTGATGACCTATAAAGCACTAAATGGCTTGGGTCCAGGATATCTGAGGGAGCACCTGCTGCCGGCATCAAGCTCCCTTTGTCCTGTGCGCTCCCACAGGGAGGGTCTTCTCAGGGTACCCCCGGTAAAAGATTGCCGGAGGACAATACCCAGGGGGAGGGCCTTCTCTATGGAATCAGCTGCCTGTAGAGCTTAGGACTGCCCCTGACCTTCGTTCATTCCGCCGGGACCTGAAGACCTGGCTCTTTGAGCTCTCTGGCCTGGTCTGAGCATATTAATTGGGATTTTAACTGTTTTTTAACTGGGGTTTTATTGCAAAGTTTATATAATTCTTTTAATTGATTTTAAGTTTTGTAATTGTTGTATCTGTTTTTTAAAAAAACCTTGTGAACCGCCCTGAGTCCTATGGGAGAAGGGCGATATATAAATAAATAAATAAATAAATAAATAAATAAATAAATAAATAAATATGTTTTCTAGTACCAGAGGTTCTTGTAAGTAGGGAATATCTTCTAAGGTGTCTTAGCTATTGGCTTGTTACTGTACAGTATTTCAGCATACGCCTACCATCTTTCTTTGCTCTTCTTTGATTATCATCATTGGTTATCATCATTGTTATACTTTCTAATCTGAGGTTGAAACTTCCTTCTGAATCCAAAGATCTTTTGGAAGTCTTCCTTTGTTTTTCTAATGCTGTTTCCATTGTCAATGTCTTTACAGATATTGTAATACTTGTCTCTTCGAACAACTCTGTGAAACTCTTTGGTAAATTGAGATTTTTGTCTTTCTTTGGCTTCTCTTTTATTCTTTGCAATTTCCAATTTTATTTCTTAGCAATTGTTTGGTGAACTTAATTTTCCCCCCAGAAAAAACACCTTCTCATACTAAAACTAGTATGGGCCTCTTCTCACTGGATGATTTGTTGATTTTCTGGATTATCATTGGAAGGTAGACTCCATGTGCCCAAGCTACTTCATACATTTCCAAAAATAAATAGTCTCACACAGATTGGGCTGCCACAAACAAGAGGGCATCACATTATTCTCCAAAGCACCAGAGGGCAGGACAAGAAACAATGGTTGGAAATTGAGAGAGAGAAGCAACCTGAAACTTCCTGACAGTGAGGACAATTAACCAGTGGAACAGCTTGCCTCCAGAAATCGTGGGCACTCTATCACTGGAGATTTTTAAGAAGAGGCCAGACAGTCACTTGTCTGAGATAGTATAGGTTCTCCTGTTTGAACAGGGGGCTGGACTAGAAGACTTCCAAGGTCCCTGCCAGCTCTATTCTATTCAAATTACACCTAAAAAGACTTGCAAATTTATGTCCAAAAAAATCCAGATATAAATTTGCCTGAGTAGCAATGTACCCTACCAAAGCAGACACTAAAAAGGATTGGCTGTTGGCCAATCAATCCTTCCTGAGAGACAGCATATTGGTAAAGATGGAGACAACCACCTTATGTTACCCACATAGCCTCTTAAAAGTAAGAACAAGAAAAACTCTAATTTTTATGGCAACAGATCATTGTCCCTAATGAGCTTCCACATTAGTGACTGCTGATTTAAAAAGACCTCCTAGAGATGCAAGTAATTTGTGAGTCAATCCTCATACTGTTTAAACCGACAATTCAAATGGCAAATAATTAGTAATGCATCTGTATGAGCTCATTTGCTGACATCCTCAGTCACATTGATTGCCATACACTAAATAAATAAATATGTCACATTGATCCACCACATAATGATTTATAGTACTATCATACGTATATAAAACTACTTCATACTATGCCCCCATTAATTTTAATGGATCTTAGTTTTAAGAAGGTGGGCAATTGTAATTCTGTGCACACTAATCTCAGTCAGGTCCACTGAAAACAATTTATTTCTTGTGAAAGGGGCTGCATAGAAGAAGTGTACAACCCCTCAGAACCAATGGCTGCACTTGGAATTTGCAGCATAAAAGAAGACTCTATCACATTAAGAAAACCAAGATCATGGCATCCAGCCCTCTCACAACAACAACAACTTTATTGATTAGCCCTTGGGCCATATCAAAGTGCAAAGTTCCAGCAACAAACCATCACCAAAACTTGATAAAAGCAATCCAAAATGGAATTTGATAAAATACAATTTAAAATGGAATTTGGTAAAATACAATTTAAAATGGAATTAAAATAAAATACAATTTAAAATGAAATAGTAATAAAATACAATCTAAAATGAAATTGTAATAATGTACAATAATTTAAGATATAGATAAAATATGATAGCATTATATTTCGGAGTCGCCCTTGCAATCTACCCCAATCAGTCCCACATATGCAGATCTTAACCGGATCATTTTGTTTAAGTACTGTGCTACGTTAAATGTTATTTTCAAGTTCTGACCGGACATAAGGTAAGTTATTTTGATGTGGGGATCCCAATAGGTCATTTGTTTGGTATATAGACCAAGATACCTGTCTCTCACCCTCTTATACAGACAACAGTCAAATAGAATGTGAGCCAGGTCCTCTACCTCTGCCGCTCCGCAAATGCAGAGATGCTCATTGTACGGTATAGCATGAAATCTCCCATATCTGACCATTGTGTCAAGCTGTTCGAATCTCGCTCGCGTAAATATCTCCCTGTTTTGGGAGTTGTAACTTCAAATAACTGTCCACTTGAAAAGTACATTTGTATTTACTCAGCCATTTCAAGTTACCCACCTTACTAAGGATAGCTATATCAGTTTGTGCTTCTATATCCTTAATTCTTTGGGCAACTCTTTTTTTAGATTGTTCTCCTGTTACGCAAGAGACAGGAAAGCCACAGCTTCTTACAAAATTTGTTAGTATGGTGATCCAGGAGATTTGTGATTGTAGTTTTATTTGCTCTAGTAGGCATAATTTGGGGAGTCTATCAGTCTCCATTTCATTAACTTTGCACCAGTAGTTATAAGCTCTGATTTTAGATAGTGCCTGAATTGTATGAATTCCCAATTCAGCTCTAACTGCTGCAGCAGATGTTCTTGGATCTACACCCAAAATACATCTCAAATGTGTTTGTTCTAGGACTGTGGTTGAGTAAAGACCCCAAATTTCTGCTCCATACAAGAGCATTGTGGTAACCTTAGCCTTATAAACCTTGAGTAATGGAGCTAGGGACCCTGGCTAACTATGGTTCTTTAGTTTGAGCAATAAATTCAAATGGGCTATTGCTCTAAATGTACTCCGTTGACAATGGCAGGCCCAAGATCCAGTCTTGGAAAAAGTTACTCCCAAATATACAAAGGTATTAACCTGCTCAATTGGTTCACCATCTAATTGCCGCTTATGTCTCTGATGGTTTCTTCCAAACACCATTATTTTCAAACACCATTATAACAGCATAAAGCAAGCTGTTACAGTAAGTATTTAGGATCATCAGCATGTGTACCATGGTATCTTTCATTAACCCTGGCAAGTCATTGATGTATAAATTAAATAATAATGGGGCCAGGATACACCCTTGCCTTATCCCTTTATTTGTGTGAATCCTGTTAGTCAGGGCCCCATTAACCCCATACCGCACCCTCAAACAGGTACTTGTGTAAAGGGCTTTAATCAAAGCCAGGAGTCTGGGTTCTATTTTAACAGATGTCAGTTTACTCCATAGTACGTCTCTATTTACCATATGTAAGGTCTATGAAAGCAGCAAACAGGGGTCTCCTCTTATAGGCATATTTGGCAATTAGATGGTTCAAGACAAAGCAGATAATAATAATAATAATAATAATAATAATAATAATAATAATAATAATAATAATAATAATAATAATAATAATAATAATAATAAGAAGAAGAAGAAGAAGAAGAAGAAGAAGTAGTTGGAAGGGATCTTGGAGGTCATCTAGTCCAACCCCCTGCTAAGGCAGGAAACCCTATACCATTTCAGGCAAATGGCTGTCCAGTCTCTTCTTAAAAACTTCCAGTGTTGCCTTCTCAATTCCTGCCAAATAGATGGGGAAGAAATGGAGGTAGTGACAGATTTTATTTTCCTGGGCTCCAAGATCACCACAGATGGGGACTGCAGCCAAGAAATTAAAAGATACTTGCTCCTGGGGAGGAAAGCTATGGCAAATCTAGACAGCATACTAAAAAGCAGAGACATCACCCTGCCAACAAAAATGCATATAGTCAAGGCTATGGTTTTCCCAGTTGCAATGTATGGCTGTGAAAGTTGGACCATAAGAAAGGCTGAGCGCCAAAGAATTGAGGCCTTTGAACTATGGTGGTGGAGAAGACTCCTACGAGTCCCTTGGACTGCAAGGCGATCAAACCGGTCAGTCCTAGAGGAGATCAACCCTGACTGCTCTTTAGAAGGCCAGATCCTGAAGTTGAAATTCAAATACTTTGGCCACCTAATGAGAAGGAAGGACTCAGTGGAGAAGAGCCTAATGCTGGGAAAGATTGAGGGCAATAGAAGAATGGGACGACAGAGAATGAGGTGGCTGGATGGAGTCACTGAAGCAGTAGGTGTGAGCTTAAATGGACTCCAGAAGATGGTAGAGGACAGGAAGGCCTCGAGGAACGTTGTCCATGGGGTCGTGATGGGTTGGGCATGACTTCGCAACTAACAACATCACATTAAAATCAGGTAGTGATCTTGATGGTGTCATTTAGGATTAAATTTGTTCCACAATCATTTTAAATCCCATTACTGGGGGAAAGAAATGACCATTTCCAAGTGAATGGAAGTGAGCAATTCAAATATTGCTGGTATGAATGATATTTGGTATCAATAAAATCTACATGTGTAAGATGAGCAATCGGGTCTTGTAAATAGTGACTATAAGAAAGAAACATGGTAGTGCTATATACTTAATCTATAAAATCTAATCAAATTATTATTATTATTATCATACATTATTATTTATTTATTTAGATCTTTCATTATCAGGTAGGGTTTTCCAGATGTTAACCATGTTACCTGTTTATAGTATGTTATTAAACTACTTGGCAACAAGTGGGTATATACCAGTCAGATATTTCAACCAAGAAAATTATCACCACTTGGTGCTGACTAATTCTTGATCTTCCTTGCCCCTTTCTCTACTATTTTGGCTGTAATACAAGTTATTTCATTTCAGCTTCTTTTTTATAGTTATCTACCTACTTTATCCAATCTCCATTCTTGCATTTCTTTGGGTTTTCCCAGAACTGCACTTTTTTTTCTTTGTCAGGTGTTGATTGGTTAATTGCAGTATCTGATTCAACTGAAATTGAAGATTCTGCTTCTTTGAGCTTCATATCTGCTGATCTTCTTGCCTATAGGTATAATTTGTTGCTTTATTATTTCTAGTGCTTCCTTGATCCTGCTTGTTTCTAGGTAATATTGTTGATCAGGTATTCTTTGGTCTTCTTGTTTTTCAGCTTCTTTCTTTCAACTGTTCTAGCTTTCTTGCATCTGATCTTAGCATGCTGATTGTATTTTTTTCAGCCTGATCTTCCATTTTGGTGGTGTACTGTTTGGCTTTTTTTTCCTTGTTTGTTGATTTTGCATGCAAGATATTCAATTATAACTGCAGCCATGCTTTATATTAGTTGGTTGTTTCTTGTAGTGAACTGCTGCTTATATTTGATTTTACAATATTGGCATCATTTAATAATGCTAGCTGTTTCTTTGGAACAAGCTTCAATGTGGGCAACTTTATTCTGTTGTTTCTATGCTGTTCTACATGTTCAATTATTCTTTGTTTCAATTCCAGTATGGGAGAAGTAGTGAGGCAGCAGCAATGTGTAGAAGGAAAAGTCGGGCACTGGAAGACCTCCTACACAAGGATCAGCCAGCTAGTGTTGCCTTCTTTGCATAGATGAGAACCTCAAGAAGCAGGAGAATGACAGTGCCTTTAATCTGAGCACAAACCTGGCATCATTATAAACTCTCCACAGTCTGGTCTGGAATTTTTAAAGTCACTTTCCAGAAAGCTAGAAGCAGCATGGGAGAGAATCAGCATAGCTAGTGGCATGGAATTGCCTCCAAACTGACAGCACTGTAAAAGCTTTTGAAGGGGCTGTGAGAGGAACAACCAATGCTTTTAGGGGAGGGAGGCAGCAATTGGTCATAAAGGCTCAGCTTACGCACTGCCCATAAATTACATAAATCATGTGGAGGTTCAATAGTCAGCAGGTTATTGTTGAGTTTAGAGAAACAGAAAATAAAAAAAATTAAACAAAAACAGCAAAATGATTCCACATAACCAAACTAAAGCAAAACAAAGCACAAATGACCCAAGACATAAAATCCATCATGCAATCTGATAGTATTTGCATGTAATGTTATAAAAGCTTATCTAATGAACTAAATTTGTTGGTTCGTCAGGCAAAAAGACTACGCAGTAAGAAAAAGTCATTTGTTAATTCTGTGCTTCTTTCCCTTTAAAAATATTGTTTAAAACATGACAATTGGCAAACATACTGAAATCATTTCCTGTTAAAATTCATTCTTGTGGAATGGGATGCTTTGTTGATTTGGAAGTTACTCAGCTACTAAAAAATATTTGATTCAGAAAAAGAACAATTTTTGATTATAAGTAAATAGAAAACAGCTTTATTAATTTTCTTATTTTTAGGAATAAATTCAGACTTTCAAAAATCTTGTTAAATGAACTCTTGCTAAGTAATTTAACAAGGAGTTAGAGAACAATTACATTTAAATTAATATTATTTATATCACATAATATGTATCCTGAGAAAACTATATTGGATTGGTAGGATATATAGTTTTCACACTGAAGGAAATCAGATTCAGTCCATAGAATCTTCATTTATTTAATGAATCAAGTAACATAGTTAATGGAATATAACTTTGTTTAAAAACAACAAAGTAGAAAAATCTGTAGTTTCATGCAATGTTTATTATCCATGACTTATATATATAGTCCACCTTAGGAAACTCAAGGCAGAATGCATGATTTATTTTATCTCCGCACCAAGCCTGATCTTGTTATGTAGATATGATTTCAAGATTGAGACGAGCTGACAGTCACCCAGTAAGGTGAAGGTAGAGTTCAATGAAGGTAGAGTTTTCCCATTCTTAATCAAATGCTATTACCATCACAACTGATTCTCTTGGTGATAAAGATATACTGTATGCACTTGAATTGGCTAAGCTAATTAAATGTATACAGTATATTTATTAATGTTATTTGACCTGCCTTCTTGTCATCAGTTATTTGCAATAGTGTGCAAAAGCCAAAGTGAACTTCTACAAGAGCAACATTCTTCTGAGCATTGACAATATATACTGATTTTTCATATGCAAGTTTTTAACATGGAATGATATGGATTTTTCTTGCATCAGAGCATGAATTTGCAGTTATAAAAAGAGGCCCTTTATTATGTGCATTTCACTTACATTTCAGTCCAGCTCTAGCAACTCTAGAAAGTTGTGCCAGAATGTTGATAAGATCAATTATTTAAACATAGAGTAGAAAGTGTATGTTTTTGAAACAAATGGACTATAGTTAGCTGACATCTGTGTTTGTATAACCATTAATTTATGGTGATGGTTTCTGATCCAGAAAATAATAGACATGTAGAAACTTGCCTGAAAAAGTGGTTTGCCTTAGTTGAATTGTGGCAGTAATGGATAAGATTATTGATGGAACAATGGCTTATGTTATTATTAACTCACTGATTCTACTCAGAATTTTAAAATCTAGATATTTCCTGCTTGGCATAGGCACCAATCATTTCTGTAAACTAACTTGGAGGAGGAGAAAATAGGAACACTCAGTTTTATTCCTCTATTTGGGTGAATCATGCCAAACATTCTCAAACATTATCATCAATTAAACATCATGCCAAAGGGAGCTGGAGGAGGGAGAGGAGAGAAAGAACACACCAAGTAACTAAGGCAACATTTTTTTAAAAAGTCAGAAACAAGCACTTTTAAATACAAAAAAAGAAGAGTTTGAGAGAATTGACTAGGCACAGGGAAAATTCATAATGAATCTGTGTTTGCCTAAATAAATATGACTAAGCATGCAAATGAGGCCAAGACAATATTTTATATTTATTTTAAAAATTACAACTAACTTAAACATGAAATGACAACAGAGCAGTTAATTTTAATCTATAGTAATTTATAATTTATTGCTGTTGTCATGTCAGGAGGAGTGAAGAAAAAAAATCCGGCGTGCTCATGGTGTGCTCATGGTGTGCTCATAGTGAAGAAGAAGAAACATCAGTGACAGCCGGAGCTACTTCACTGAATAGTACTGCTCCACCTGACTTTTAAATATTTCTAGATATTGTTTTTAATTAAAAGCATTACTTATTCTCAAGGATGCCCCTGGGCCTGATGTTTACAACTGGAGATAATTGCTTCTAAGTTTTTGTATGGAAGCCCATTTAATTAGGAAAAAAGGCCAAGATTAACTAGAGAGTTTCTCCATTTCTTTTCTTGTAAAATGATGATGAGTCACATCCAGCATGGCAGTCAACTTGTTAGAGTGCCCAAAAGATGCTTTTGAATTTTCTCATATACCCATTGACCATTAAATTGCAAAACTTCCAATTACCCACAGTATGTTCTAAAGACACCTAGCCGATCACACCAGAGAAGCAGAAGTTCACAGGAGAAAATATATGATGTATGTTTTAGTCATTGGGCAGTGAAAATGAAAAACTATCTAGCTAAGCAGACCAGGCTAGAACTAATAGTTTTGCAAAATGTCTAGGTACCAAATCTATCATTTTTCACAGTATGCCTCACAGGATTCAAAGGAATGCCGATTAATGTTCAAGAACTTAACGAAGCACTTCTTTTTGCCAAGTTAAAGGACCATGTTGTTTCCAAGGCTTGTAGAGCTGCCCTGAAGTTTGTTCCCAACTTTCTCTGTACGTATTTGCACCCCTGATCCTGTGATACCCTTTTCTCCTAGAACAGGGGTAGGCAACCTCGGCTCTTTTATGACTCATGGACTTCAACTCCCAGAATTCCTGAGTCTGACTCAGGAATTCTAGGAGTTGAAATCCATGAGTCATAAAAGAGCCGAGGTTGCCTACCCCTGTCCTAGAAAGTAAATTTGAGTATAGTTCAATTTAACAAGAAAGACTGATATGCCACACATATGATTTTTGGTAATATCGAGTAAACATAAAGGTTTCTAAATAACATTATCACTATAATCTGTACCGTTCAGAATACCTGCATATAATTCTGGACATGCTACTTCCTTTCTATTCACCTACTCCAAGTTTCTAACAAGAACATCAGTATGAGAAACTGGAGCTCTTGCAAAGAAAGGAAAATGAGAACTAAAAACTAAAACTTATGAGAGGACACTTAGAAAAGATTACTGAAAAGGGATATGATGGTGTTTTCAAATATTTGAAATATGTTTCACTGAAGACCGAGACCTGTTCTTTATTGGTGTCTCAATATTGGTGTCTCACTTTACTGGTGTCTCAAACACCAGTATTAATGGCCTCATGTTACAGAAAGGCAGATTATGTTGGGAAAAGTCTTCTAATAGTAAGAACAGTTCCATACTGCAGTCAGTTACTAAGGGGAATAGTGAGCTTCTCTTTTCTACATGTCTTCAGGCAGCTGCCTACCAGCAATGCCTTAATTTGGATTCCCTCACTGAGAAGGCTCAACAGTTTAAATGGCAAGTTCCTTGATGCTGCGATTCAGAACAGCTCAGGCATGCTAGATCTCTGTTCATGTTTTTTTTTAAAAAAAGTTTTATTGATTTTCTGATTTTACATTTGAATATTTAAAAAGCAACGTGGTGGCTGAGTTAATCGATAATTCAGTAACATACAAGTATCTTTGGTACAAGTCTCAAACTACTATATTAAATATTCCTTCTCTTTTCCCCTTAATATTTACTGTCTCATGTTAACTAATACAATTCTTATTATATCAATTAAACAAAAATAACATTTTTACATTTATCAATAATTTTTAGCTTATACATATCCTGGTTATTTTAACATTCAGTTTTTATAAACAATCAATGTCCTAATTAGTTTTTCCCAATTTTAGTTTCCCATTAATATTTATATTTAACATGTAATATGTATAATTTCCAAATTTTAAGTAACCAAAGTTCCCTTCATCACAAAATCTAATGTTCTTATCTGTTTGAATATATTCTATTTCTCACCATCTTACATCAACTAATTAATAATACAATATAACATTCTTATTTTCTATTTATTTCCAAATGTCTTAAGTTCAGTTACCAAAATTTCTCGTTTCAACATTAAATACTTGATCTCTTTTACATATTTATTATATTTATCAATACATTTTAGCTTATATATATATATATATATATATATATATATATATATATATATATATATATATATATATATATATATAATTACTTTTACATTCAACCTTTATAAACAAATCAATATTAAATTTAACTTTTAATATTTATACTTCCAAGTTTTAAATGACCAGTTTTCTTTTTCTCAGCTCATAACAAAATCTAATATTCAGAGTACACATCTTATCTATTTGAGTATGTTCTATTCTAATTCTCACTAATGTCAAAACCCCAATTTTCTTCAGCCTTATTCTAGCTTTCTTTCTTTGCCAACTCACCTTACATATCTGTGCTTTTAAATCATCAAATAGATCTCCCCCTGTTATTATATATATTATTTGAAGTAGAAAAGGCCATCTGGTCACCATTTTTTTGGAAGGGCTAACAAATCGCCTCTCTATTTTTCCATCTTGGCGTAGTTGTCCTGAAATGTTTATCTTCCTTTCAATCTGTTCTTCTTTTTGATCCTCAGTTTCTTCTGGTTTATATAGAAAGTCTTTTCCATTTTTGTTGTCAGTCCCTTTTCTGGGTTTTCCATTAATTGTGTTTGTAGATCAGTTGAATCTTCTATCATAGTATTTAATTGTTCCAATTCTTCTATTGTACTCTGTGTAGTTGATTCTTTAGTTGTAATCAAAGTTTTGGTTTGTATATCTAGGGCAGGTGTGTCAAACTGCCAGCCCGCAGGCCAGATGCATCACGATGAAACCGCGCCCTCCCCATTGCCAGCAATGGGGAAAAAGTCACGATACGTCGCGCGACATCATGTGACGTTGCGAGTTTGACATGCCTCATCTAGGGTGACATCTTGTTCTTTTCTGTAGCTTCTTATTTCATCAGTGGCTGTAAGAATAGTTTCATGGATTGCTTTCAACATAAAGAGAATCTGTTCCTGATCTTCATCCATGTTCTCTTAATAGTGTGTTAGATTAAAAGCTTTAAAAAGGTATAGGTACAAGTTCCCCCGCACATGCGTGCTAGTCGCTTCCGACTCTAGGGGCCGGTGCTCATTTTACAATCAGAGAATAAAAATAGTTTTGTCACTGAGTATACAACACAGCTGGGCTTCTCACAACTGATATCCGTCAAGGTTGCAAAAGACTTATCTATAGTCTAGGCTGCAAGCCAAGTCTCTTTTAGGCAATAACTGGTTGTAATATCAGGTTTAGCCACAAGATGTCACCCATACTATTTTAGGATTTTTTTTAAGTCCAAGATTTTTATAATCCTTTTTCTAATTTTACTTCTTTTTTGTAAGTAAAAACCCAAATCTTCAGTAAGTCCTCAAATTTTAGAAAGATAGAGATCCAGTTTAAATCAAGTTATTCTTTCAACATTTTAAACTCTCCTGGATAGTCAGTCACCGATAGTTTTAGAGGGTGGGATAGAATTTCCCTTTCCCCTCTCCACAGGGGGAAAAATACTTTGGGCAGCTTATACAGGTGGAAAAAATAGTTAGGATTAAAGAGAAGTTCAGATCTCACCCAGTCTCATCCGTGCTGCTTTTAGGTGCCTGGTAGTAAATTTGACTTTGGCTGTCTGCAGCCTTGTGATGAGCCATATTTCTATGGCCGGTCTTTCATCTGCCAGTAAGAAGGGCTGCTCCGGATCGCGAAGAATGGCTATTGCCCTCCCACAATCAAACGGGGATCCCCTCCTTGCTGGTTGCCCCTACAGGGTGACTTTCGACCCTTTCCAGGGTCCCTCAGCAGTGTGAAATCAGACGTGGAAGACGGAGCTGGTTTTTTAGCAGCTGCAGCAGCGGCAAACTGGAAGCCCCTCTGTTCATGTATTTTTATGCCATTTATATTCCCTGTACATTTTCCCAATGCCTTTGCTCAAAATATTTGTTTTGATTTGTCAAAGGTTAGGTAAGCTAACCTGAGGTAAGTAACAAGGGCCATACAGAATCGGGGCTGAAATTATTAATGTTGCTTCTCTTCTGATTAGGTTGGGAATGCTACCTAGATAATTCTGATTGGTTTTCAGGAACTGGTTGTTAAATGTCTTCTGCTCTTTTCTGCTAAGCTTCTGCTGGAGAGGGATCACATTGGGTCCTGGTACTGAGCCTTTGCATATTATCCAGCCAGTCCAAGGGCTGTCTTCTAGGCTTCTTCTGCTTATTGCAGGAGGAAGGCCCTTCATGATGGGAAGTCACATGTGATGTGCCTTAGAATAATTATCTTTTTACTAGGCTGTTGAAGAGTTTTCGATCTCTTTATACTTGTGTGGTTTAGACAGGGAAAAGAATAAGTACCGTATATACTTGAGTATAAGCCGAATTTTTCAGCCCACTTTTTGGGCTGAAAAAATTCACTTCGGCTTATACTCCAGTCAACAAAAAAAAAGAACTGTCCCTTCGTTCGGAACAGGCTGCTGAGAGAAGGGAGGGCTGGGCTCCGCACGGCTGCCTCAGCAGTTGGCGCGGCCGCGGGTCCGGCGTTCGCCCGCCGAACAGCTGATGGGCGTGGGCGTGGCCGGGCTGTCCCCAGAGCCGGGCGGGTTCTACCGGTGTTCAGCGTTCGCCCGCCGAACAGCTGATGGGCGCGGGCGTGGCCGGGCTGTCCCCAGAGCCGGGTGGGTTCCACTGGCGTT
Organism: Vipera ursinii; assembly: GCF_947247035.1. Taxonomy (NCBI): domain Eukaryota; kingdom Metazoa; phylum Chordata; class Lepidosauria; order Squamata; family Viperidae; genus Vipera; species Vipera ursinii. The sequence goes on along the minus strand of NC_139514.1, from coordinate 34,708,007 downwards.
CGGCGTTTGCCCGCCGAACACCTGATGGGCACGGGCGTGGCCGGGCTGTCTCCGGAGCCGGGCGGGTTCCACCGGCTGGGCTCCCCACGGCTGCCTCAGCAGTTGGCGTGCCCGCGGGTCCGGCGTTCGCCCGCCGAACAGCTGATGGGCGCGGGCATGGCCGGGCTGTCCCCAGAGCCGGGCGGGTTCCACCGGAATTCAGCGTTCGCCCGCCGAACAGCTGATGGGCGCGGGCGTGGCCGGGCTGTCCCCAGAGCCGGGCGGATTCCACCAGCGTTCGGCGTTCGCCTGTTGAACAGCTGATAGGCGTGGGCGTGGCCAGGCTGTCCCCAGAGCCGGGCGGGTTCCACCGGCGTTCAGCGTTTGCCCGCCGAACAGCTGATGGGCGCAGGTGTGGCCGGGCTGTCCCCAGAGCCGGGCGGGTTCTACCGGCGTTCAGCGTTCGCCCGCCGAACAGCTGATGGGCGCGGGCGTGGCCGGGCTGTCCCCAGAGCCAGGCGGATTCCACCGGCGTTCGGCGTTCGCCCACCGAACAGCTGATGGGCGCGGGCGTGGCCAGGCTGTCCCCAGAGCCGGGCGGATTCCACCGGCGTTCGGCGTTCGCCCACCGAACAGCTGATGGGCGTGGGCGTGGCCAGGCTGTCCCCAGAGCCGGGCGGGTTCCACCGGCGTTCAGCGTTTGCCCGCCGAACAGCTGATGGGCGCAGGTGTGGCCGGGCTGTCCCCAGAGCCGGGCGGGTTCTACCGGCGTTCAGCGTTCGCCCGCCGAACAGCTGATGGGCGCGGGCGTGGCTGGGCTGTCTCCGGAGCCGGGCGGGTTCCACCGGCTGGGCTCCCCACGGCTGCCTCAGCAGTTGGCGCGCCCGCGGGTCCGGCGTTCGCCCGCCGAACAGCTGATGGGCGCGGGCATGGCCGGGCTGTCCCCAGAGCCGGGCGGGTTCCACCGGAATTCAGCGTTCGCCCGCCGAACAGCTGATGGGCGGGGGTGCAGCTGGGCCTTCTCTGATGCTGGGTAGTTGCCACCGGTCGTGCTCCCCCGATCCCCACTGTGTTGTCGAGCCCGTAGGGCTTGACACCTGGCAGCACATCCCGCAGGGAAGGTCTGCTAGGGAGGCGGCAGTCAAGCGTTGTTTCCCTCCTCGTGCGTGTGTGTGTGTGTGTGTGTGTGTGTGTGTGTGTCAGACCCGCGTGAATGGCTGGCAAGGAAGCGGCGTCCCCCCCACCTGTGTGCCGGGTCCACGGGGCTTGACACCAGAGAAACGCAAATGCCGGACTGCCGCCACCTTTACTAGCCATTCCTGTGGGTCTGACACACACACACGCACGAGGGGGAGAAACAACGCTGGACTGCCGCCACCTCTGCCAGCCCTGCAAGCCTCTGCCGCTTCTCCAACGTGGAGATTTCCAGAGGTATTGGACTTCCAAGGAGATGCAGACTGCAGGGCAAGTCGGCCGAGTGCCTTGGCGACATTCCGGCAAGGCAAAAGGCACAAAGGGGGCAGGGGTCCCTCAGGCCGGCTGAGGAGGGGGAAAGCGCGTGCTCTCGGCTGGCTTAACCCAGTTCCATTTTGCAAGGCAAAAAGGAGCCGGGAGAGGGAAGCAGGGAGGAGCTCTCCGCCCACCCTCTCTCCCGCCTTTCATTCCCCGCGTTGAACAGCGCGAGTACACACGCTACGTGACTGGAGACGCATCCCTCCCTCCGGCCAGCTTGTTCTGCTCTCGCTCCGTCCGTACAAAACAACTGTTATCCAGCTTTATTTACTCCTGCCCGAGCCAGCAGGGCTTACGTTCTCCTCTTCTCCCCCTCCCCCTCACTGGAGCGCTGCCTGCCGCCTTTATTCCCCCCCCTGCCCCCTCCGCAGAACAAAGGAATGCGAGGAGCCGAGGCAGCGCCCTCCAGCCAGCCCCTTCCAGCGCGCGCGCTTCTCGCCCAGTCATAACAACCAACGCCTTAAGGACTGCTGCGAGTCCTCCGGCTCCCTTCTCCGGTCGCCGTGGCCGCCGTCGCCCTCCGCCCCGGCAGAGGCTTGCAGGGCTGGCAGAGGTAGCGGCAGTCCAGCGTTGTTTCTCCCCCTCGTGTGTGTGTGTGTGTGTGTGTGTGTGTGTGTGTGTGTGTCAGACCCGCAGGAATGGCTAGTAAAGGTGGCGGCAGTCCGGCATTTGCGTTTCTCTGTGTGTCCAGCCCCGTGGGCCCAACACACAGGAGGGGGGGATGCCGCTTCCTTGCCAGCCATTCCCACGGGTCTGACACACACACACACACACACAGACACACGCACGAGGAGGGAAACAACGCTTGACTGCCGCCTCCCTAGCAGACCTTCCCTGCGGGATGTGCTGCCAGGTGTCCAGCCCTATGGGCTTGACAACACAGTGGGGATCGGGGGAGCACGACCGGTGGCAACTACCCAGCATCAGAGAAGGCCCAGCTGCGCCCGCGCCCATCAGCTGTTCGGTGGGCGAACGCCGGACCCGCGGCCGCGCCAACTGCTGAGGCAGCCGTGGGGAGCCCAGCCGGTGGAACCCGCCCGGCTCCGGAGACAGCCCGGCCACACCCGCGCCCATCAGCTGTTCGGCGGGCGAACGCCGAACGCCGGTGGAACCCGCCCGGCTCTGGGGACAGCCCGGCCACGCCCGCGCCCATCAGCTGTTCAGCGGGCGAACGCCGGACCCGCGGCCGCGCCAACTGCTGAGGCAGCCGTGGGGAGCCCAGCCGGTGGAACCCGCCCGGCTCCGGAGACAGCCCGGCCACACCCGCGCCCATCAGCTGTTCGGCGGGCGAACGCCGAACGCCGGTGGAACCCGCCCGGCTCTGGGGACAGCCCGGCCACACCCACGCCCATCAGCTGTTCAGCGGGCAAACGCCGGACCCGCGGCCGCGCCAACTGCTGAGGCAGCCGTGGGGAGCCCAGCCAGTGGAACCCACCCGGCTCCGGAGACAGCCCGGCCACGCCCGCGCCCATCAGCTGTTCGGCGGGTGAACGCCGAACGCCGGTGGAACCCGCCCGGCTCTGGGGACAGCCCGGCCACGCCCGCGCCCATCAGCTGTTCGGCGGGTGAACGCCGGACCCACGGCCGCGCCAACTGCTGAGGCAGCCGTGGGGAGCTCAGCCGGTGGAACCCGCTCGGCTCTGGGGACAGCCCAGCCACGCCCGCGCCCATCAGCTGTTCGGCGGGCGAACGCCGATGGAACCCGCCCGGCTCTGGGGACAGCCCGGCCACGCCCGCACCCATCAGCTGTTCGGCGGGCAAACGCCAAACGCCGGTGGAATCCGCCCGGCTCTGGGGACAGCCCGGCCACGCCCGCACCCATCAGCTGTTCGGCGGGCGAACGCTGAACGCCGGTGGAACCCACCCGGCTCTGGGGACAGCCCGGCCACGCCCGCGCCCATCAGCTGTTCGGCGGGCAAACGCCAAACGCCGGTGGAACCCGCCCGGCTCTGGGGACAGCCCGGTCACGCCCGCGCCCATCAGCTGGTCGGCGGGCAAACGCCAGACCTGCGGCCGCACCCACGGTCGGGGGGCGAACAGGGGCGGCCATGAACGGCCACAGAGCACACGTGCCGGCAGGGATGGCTGGGAGAAGGCTGGAGACGGCTGCCGGTGGTTGCGCAGCTCCATCAGCTGAGAGGCGGCAAGAAACAGCCGCCGGCGGAGTCAACGAGCAGCTCGTCGTGGCACAGAATATAGATATGTTGCTAAGAAGGGGCCAAGCTTATACTTATACTCGGCTTATACTCGAGTCAATAACTTTTTCCAGTTTTTGGGGTAAAATTAGGGGTCTCGGCTTATACTCGAGTCGGCTTATACTCAAGTACTAGAATCTTTTTTCTGTCTTGGGGGTGGGGCAAAAAAACAGAACAGGGATGAACTGGCTTTGTTTAATAACCATGTGCCTGGGTGCTAAGGCAAAATAATTACTTCAGTTGCAAACAAGAGCTGGAGAGAAATGGAAGAAAAGAACCTGGAACCGATTGTTGCCTAATTGAGATAAGACCCCTGACTAAGAAGCAATAACATATTTGATAGTTCATTGTAGGTGCATAGACGTATGATTCTAAGATTAGCTATCTTCTCATTTCTGTTTTCTAAATGTTATTTTCACTTCTTTGTTCAACTCCCAGATTCTTTTAGGATTGGATTGTTTTTAAAATAATTAACCAAAAAACCCCCAAATATGTTAATTAAATTAATAAATTAAATCCCAACAATTACCAAATATATCCTATTATTCCTAACCAATAAACCAACAAATCCATATTATACTTGAAGATAATGGCCTGTATCACACAGCGTACTGAATCACAATTAACCATATTTATTTTAATCTAATGTGTTAAGCAAACCCAACTATTAAGAATATTTAACTGATTCTAAAGCCTAGTTCTGTGTGTACCAGCTATCTTAGTACTTTTGCTCAGTGAGAACTATTTGAGTTGTAAGTTAATATCCAAAGGCTGTGGTGGTCAAAGAAGACATTCAGAGGACCTAGGACACTGCTGTCTAAGACTTTGAATGAAATGTAATCATTTAATTACATCTTAATTGAATGTGTAGCATTCTGTTTAGTAATTTGGTTTTTAAAAAAACTAAAGCAGTTGAAGCTTGAAATTATAGAATTTAAACATTAAAGTATGCTATTTGGCTCACAAAAAGTTGGACATTTTAGGTTTCACACTGTTCAGCAAGTGTTTACTGGACCATAGACATGGTTCTTGATGCCATTATTATGACTAAGCTTGCTCAACACAGAAGGCTAAAATGTGGTAATATAGTTTGTGACTCAGTATGTGGTAAAAACCTAGCAAGTATAATTAATTTATGGTTCAGTACACAAAGTTAGGCAATTGGGTTAATTTTTTGAAAAAAATGGTTCAATAAGCCACACATTAACATATCAGGACAAACAAAAATATCACTTTCAGTTCCTGACACAGTTTACATGTTGAACACCTTCTGGATTAAACTTTTGTCTGATGTGTGTGTGCGTATATGTATGTGTGAGGCAAGATAGAACAATGTGCTTGCAATAAGGGCCACACACAGCTATTGTTATTGTTGCTAATCCTAGCATTGTTCCCAGAGTTCTTGCACACAGCTGTCTTCTATCATTCCAAAGTATTGCATGAGCCAGGATAAGCAAGTCTCTTAATAACTTTAAGCCTTACAGCAGCAGCTTAATGTTTTATTTTCCTTTGCTTTTGATTACTGTACCAGCATTTCTTTTCTTCCTTTGCCTAGCACATTTCTGTTCAGAGCTTTCTCATGCTACACAAGAAGGAGCTTTTGTCATTGTTTAAGGCCCATTTGGCCTGTCAAGCTGATAAGGTTTCTCTCCTCTTTACAGATGGACAAGCTTCCCAGGGCAGGGACAGTACTATTGGAGTGCTGATATTTTTGAATGCAAATAAAGGGAAAGTTGTTTTGCTTTACAATGAGTTCTTTGGCAAGAGAAATGCTACTAGCATTTGAAATGCTTCTTCCAGCTGAGCATGTCTTTGCTCACTGTGAGAGCGAGTGAGCAGGGAAATAGTCCAAAATAGTTCTTCTTTAACATTATGCGTACCTTAGCATGACAAAAAGAGGTGGACTGTTTTAATTCTGTGGATCTATGCAGAATTTATGGTAAAACTCTCTCTCTCTCTCTCTCTCTCTCTCTCTCTCTCTCTCTCACACACACACACACACACACACACACACACACACACACACACACACAGAGAGAGACTCCTCTCACAAGCAGCTGCATGCCTCTTGTATATGGAATACTTAGGGCTGTGCATACTAAGAAATTCATCCATGCAGTCATTTACAATTGCATGCATGACTACAAAATGTTGGACAGAGAAGAAAACAGCTGGAGGACATTTTGTGGTTAGAGATGCCAACATTCATTAAGAGAAAAATAAAGAGTTTTGAATCAGCAAATCTTCCCTTAGCTGTACCTAGGCAAACATGAATTCGCATACACCCTTCACAGGCCTGATCCTTCTATCTGTTTCATGCAGGCTCTATATCTAGAATGTCAGAATGTCTCATAGTCTTCAGGGTGCCCACTGTGCAGCATCTTTCTGTAGAACCAGGATCTGAAGATGGACAATCACAAGCAACATAGATGTAAGAGGGTCGTCCTGTTGGCAAGATTGACTCTTCCAATACAGTAACTATAAGTGTCCTTTAGAATTTAAATTGTTGTAGAATGCCTACACATTGTGTGAATACAGTATTTATTACACTATTCACCTCTACTCTGGGATACACTTAGCTGACTGTTTCAAAAACAAGTGGTTCAGAAGTAGCATGAAAAAGTGAAAGATGTGCAATGTTTATAATTGCGAGATATTTATTTTCTTTTTGACAGAAGCTACATAGGGAAGTAATAACTGGAAAACGCTAAAATGCAGCTGTCTTTTGACTCACTTCTTCAGTGAGGCATTTGCAAAGCAGGCAAGCTGGCAGAAGACAAGAGCGGTAGAATGTTTATCTCCCTCATTTTCTTTCAGCAGACTATCACCCAATTAAAATAATCTCAGACTGTTATAATTTGATGGAGCCTGGCTGCTGATTTCTTAGATTTTTGAAACCACACTTTCATACAACAAACTACTTTAGTTTCTTTGAAATCTCAGCTTAGACACAGGAATGTGCCTTTAAATTATTGCAGAGAGTGGAAGACAGTAGAGAGAAATTGCTAAGGAACAAAACTGTATATAAAAGGACCCAATATATTGTGATAGGAATATAAATTTTAGGAAATAATGCTTACCTGGAAAAAAAAGTAATCATCAGGTTACAGTCATCCAGTGAAGCTGGCAATAAATTAAGAAATAAGAATATAAATCAATCCTGCATATAAAGCTTTCTGATTGATGCTATCTACTGCCAAAAAGTGTAGTGATTTCCCCCCCTTCATCCAGTTTAAGATTACCTTAAAAAGAGAAGTATATCAATAACTATTAATTAACTGATCTATGTACCGATGGTGTGGTAACCTGATCCAGCATGACTTTGCTGTAGCCTTAACAACTAGTCCTTTTCTTCTACCAAAAACAATATTTTAAAAATGTAATTTTTTCTTCAGCTACTAAAACTGCTAATCTAATATTCAATTCTACCTGAGTGACTGGGGGCATTTTCAGTATTATTATTTTTTTTAAAAAAATCAAGAACCTGTTTCACTATCTGTTGTTGTCTGTCAATTGCTAAGGCCCATTCTCAGGTGCTTTTATGTTGTGAAGTATATCTTGATTTCATGATTATATCGGTATCTTCTCATCAATTTATGTCCTCCTCAAGAGAAAATCTTGTATGACACAGATCTGTTCCATCACCTTTAACTTCTCTCTTCCTTTTTATGGTATTATCTTAGTTTCTGAGCATTCAGGGTTATTGTTTAAAACGTAGTCACCCACACTTCTTCACCTATAGCTGAATAAACTATCAATATCATTTACGTTCTTCCTTGGATAATGGCATTTAAGAAACCTTGTTGAGACACATCCTGAATCTTTCTAGCCCAGTATTGTTTTATCACAGGGGCCAAACCAGTGGGAAGTTCAAAAGTATGTTAAGATAGCATGCTCCCACTCATATTCCCTAATAAATAGTATTGGGAGCCAGTCTTCTATATCAGAAGCAGTATTTAGTCATCATAATTAGTAGGTATTAGTATTTTCCTCCTTGAATTTGGCTAATTTCTTTTTGGAGCCATCCAACCTGATGGCTAGTAGATACTTTGCAGTTGCAAAATTTAAATGTTAATTATGTGTTAGGTGAAAAGGTACTCTTCTAGAAATTAGTATCACTGGATGATTCTGGATTGTAATAATCTGTCTGTGTATGTGAGGGGGAGGGAGGGAGGGGGGAGAGACAGGGAGGGAGAGGGAGGGAGAGGGAGAGAGAGAGAGAGAGAGAGAGAGAGAGAGAGAGAAGGCTCTTTCACTAGGGTACTATGGTAGTGAACCTAATACAAAATAAAACAAAGAAAGAAAAAGAAAAAGAGTCAAGTACAGAAAAAAAGATAAAAATAGACAAGATTTCTGATTTACTTTGCAGCAAATATAACTGCAAAAAAGCTCACTATCTTCTTAGCCAATTTTTCCCCCAATCATCAAATGTGCAAATCTTATGTGCATTTTTTCTCTTTCATGCAAAAGTTAATGCAATATGGGATTTCTAATCAGCCATTATTGTTTTTTTTCTCTAACCAAGAAAGTCAATTTAGCCATCTCTGCAAGTTTCATCATCCTCACCAACCTTTTTTCTATTGTGGATAGTGTTGAATTTTTCTACTTCTGAGCATGCTACCAATACTCTCATGTTCTGACTGTGTTATGGCTTTTCAGGTAGAAAGTATATTTTGTGTAGGGTCAAGGTGCAGGAGGATTCAAAGCACATACCAGATGGGAACAGTGAATAGAATATTCCTTCAACAGATACATACATACACATACACACACACACACACACACACACACACACTCACACACTTTACACCATCAAACTGTATGCTTAGCCCTGTTATATTGAAAATGAGTTCTAACAGATCAGGCTGGGCTCAGCCCTGAAACTAGTCTTTATTTCTAGAACAAAGAAGTCCTTTTAAGTAGATGAAATATTCTATTCTCTCATTGAACATAGTCAATCTTGCTTCCTTAGAAATTAATTGTTGCTTTTAGAAAGTTTTTTTTACAAGCTAACAGCTATAGTTTTATCATATTTTAATATATTCTTTTATGCACATCTTTGCTGGAATATATTTACATTGATTTCACTTAGGTACACTTCTATACATCAGCAAGTTCCACTGGACTTAATTTTCAGTCACAAGACATAGACCACTTTTGTAAATGTGCCAGGCTGCCGGCAGAACTCAAACACTTATGTGAATATTCCCACTTAACCTTCTTCAAGCAGAAAAACAATGAAATGGTACTTATTTTATCATTTCCAAACGTAATGGTTTGTTTTGGCAATAATTAAAAATGGCAGCTTATAGACAAAATATTTTGTGGCATAAGCTTTTGTAAATACTGTTCACTTCAACAAATACATGATTATCCTTATCTAGAGAAAACTGCTTTTCGTAGACTATTCAGTAGACTATTGGTCACAAAAGTTTGGTGTATTAAAAAAAACATACAGAAGTAGTCACATATTTTTGTCTGAAGCTACAGATTTATTTACACAAAATTTACCCAGCCTAACTTATTGGGGAAGAAAATTAAGTCAACATTTTTGGTCAGGTGTTTTAACAAAGATTTTTTTAATTTTAATTAGAAATCAGCAAATTGCTAATGGATACGAACACACAGGTTCTTCAATTTGACAAACTCCTCCTAAGTTAAAATATTTGATGCTGTAGTTAGGATTTATTTAGCAAATTTACTATCCTTAATTATATTGTGTTCTGTCTTATCAATGTACACACCTTACTTCTGTCATCTTCAATTCACCTTGTTCTGCCTTATGTAACACAGCACATTTTTTTTAATTCAGAAGCATCCTGTGAAATAATAAAAGAAACCAAGGCTTTGAATGCAGTCATTCATGTCTTTTGTTATCTCCTGTTTAGATTATTGGAAATTGCTCTACATGGGGCTGCCCTTGAAGATCAATTAGAACCTTCAGCTGGCCAGAACACTCTAGTCCACATACTCACTAGCTAGTACTGTTATCTATATTGTCATATCACTGCTGCAGGAGCTGCACTAGTTGCCAGGATGTTTACAAGTCCAGTTGAAGGTGCTGGTTGCTACTTTTAAAGGCCTATATGCTCGGGACCAGGGTATCTAAGAGATATTAGATATTTCAAGAATATTTCCAAGCTAGAAAAGCTCTGGAAGGAAGAGTAGAGGAAATAATTCCTAAAACAAAAATAGGCTGTTATTTGCCTACAGGAATGCTCAGAAGATGTTATTTTCTGGCAAAGGCGTTAGTTTACTAAGTCATGACTGAAGGAATATCCAAAAACATGCACAACAGTCATTTTTTAAACAAAGACAGAATTTGTTACATCTCTTGTGATGCTGTCTATTAAATTTGAGCTTCTCCAACACCAAAAGAAGCTTCTATATATGATTTCCAATATATATACCTGGTGTTCTCTAAACAAAAAGATTTTTTTAAAAATCCAGGATATTTTGGGTTAAAAAAAAGATAAGATTGCCTCTAGATTCTGTTGAAACCAGATTATTTAATTTGCATTTATTTATATGCTAGGATTTCAACATGCAGTTGCTGAAAAATCCTTGGCTTATTAACAACATTGCCAGTAATAATCGGTCTTGATGAAGGAAACTTCTACTGTCTGAAAGATGGCCAATTCTCTCCACATGTCTGAGTGTAAGTCCTAAGATGTTGACAGCATGGTATTTATTATATAGCAGCATATTGAAAAGGCTGTAGAAAGGCCACATTTATCTCAGTTACTCTAAATTAATTTACTTGTGATACTATCTAGCGTGATTTATAGTTGAATTTAAAACGCCAGCTCTTAGAATGACTATATGTGTTTAACTTCAAATGTCCCTAAAACATGATGCATTTATACTTGATGAAAAATGGTAGGCACCAGCACAGCGAGGGTAAGGGAAACGAAAATACATAAACAAAAATCTCTAATCCAAATTCCCCGGTGTAGAAACCTCAGATCAGACCAGGGAAGGAATACATCTCTTATTTATACCTAATGCTTCTCCTGCAGCTGTGTGTGTGTTTAAAGGCTCAAGAACCCTTACTTCGCAACGCCCTCGTATTATTATAAGGCTGAGCGGAAACCCCTCATGGAAGAGCGCGCTAAAGATTTCACGAGGAGTTTTGGCTTCGCCGGAGCCTAACGGCCAGTCTGCTGCGCCATCTCAGACTGCACATGCTGTACAGTACATAAGATGGGCGAAGACTTCTCTTTGGCGGCGTCGGCGTCGGCTTTCCCTGACGATGGCAAGCTTCAGTGTGACGCAGAGTTCCTCCTTTGTCACGCCAAGAGCCCGGCGTTCATTTCCAAGTCTGCGCAATTCCTGCGTCGCTAGAAAACCCGCGAGCAGCCGAAAACGTTGCCTCGCCGGGCTCGAAACTTTCGGGGGACGATTTCAAGGTCTCTAAAAAGGGTGACGCGATTCTCGAGGATCGCCGAAGCTCCTCCCTGGGTTTGCCCCGTACGAAGCTGGAAAGCACCTGGAGGTCTTCTTCGGCTCTTCGTGACAGAAAGCCCACCTGCTTCCAAGTTGTAGCGTTCCGGATCTAGTATCGCCCCCCACGACCACCACTATCTTTCGCTTGGCCCGTGGGAGAATCTCGCTGCATAAAGTGGATTGCCCTCCCTTGCTCCAGCCTGGACACGTGGATGCTATGCGTGTGGTGGGTGCTGCTGGGCACGCTGGGTGCCGGTGAGTATTGGTTCTCTCTTCTTTTGTTGCGCTCGTCTTCGGTGGCGCTATTCCCACTCCGACTGCTGGATCTCTCTGTAATGTATTGGGCTTTGTCTTGCTTTTGAATCATCATGTGGGTTAATTGCTGGAAAATTGTTTAAGCAAGGAAGCTGGCTAACGGCTGCCAGCTCCTCAGACACCCCTTTCTCCAGCGCTGCCATTGGCTGCCTCTAGGGCGGCAATAGGTTGCTTTAAACCTATTGGCTGCCACCTAGAGGCCAGGGTATAAACTGCTGCAAGCGCAGCCCTGTTGTTCAGTTCAGTTCCTGCAAGCAATAAAGAATGATCTTTGCTGAACTCACTCGCCTCATCTCGTCATTGAAGCAACGAACTCAGTATCTAATACTGGCAATGAAGGTGGGATCCTGCTCCTCTAACTAAGCTGAAGTCACTTGGGGAAAGGCCAAACACGCCTGGTGGGAAAAGCAAATTTTTTCTTCCCCCCTTCTCCGGTTGGCCTAGCTTAGCCACGCTAGTGACCACATGCTCAGAGGACCAGTTAACTGCTAGAGCAGGAAAGAAGACAACAATCTCCAACCACGAAGACCTGCAGAATGGCCAAGGTCTGAAAGTTGGAAGAATTCAACATAGCTCACCCGGAAAGATGATCTTAATATCTATCCAGGGTTGAGAACTATCTTCAAACAAACCAAGTTGCTGAGGATGGCCTGAAATCTGCTACGTTCCTGTTTGTGTGGGGCCCAGCCATGTTCGACATTGTGGAGAACTTGTTTGCGCCAACGCCATTGGAATCCGTAACTTTCACGGACTTGAAGCTCAGAGATCACTTGCAGCCCAAGCTGTCGGTAATCGCTTGGCGCCATGCTTTTGAGCAGAGAGTTCAGCAATCCGGCGAGTCAGCGTCCGAATTCATCACGGCCTTGAGGCAGGCTGCACGCCTCTGCCAGTTCTCTGATGTGGAGGAGAGGCTATGAGACCGGCTTGTCTGCAGCCTCTGGAATCGAGAATTGCAGCAAAAACTTTTTGCCAAAGAGATGCTGTCGTTTGCAAACGCACTGAGATTATGGTGGACGAAGCCGCTGCCGGGGCTGTTTGAGCCATGCGGCCTGCCAAAACAGCACAGCATGAGGAAGCCGTTCACCACAAGGACACCAAGCACACTTCAAAATGGAGTTGGACACGGGCTCTGCAGTTTCTATCATTTCGCTTGAGACTTTTAATTTCGTTTGCAACCGCAGCAAGGGATGACCAAGCTGAGGCCATCTGACATTATATTAACTGATTTTCAGAATGCCAGAGTTGCAGTCAAGGGTGAAGCCACACTAGCAGTTAAATTTAAGGGGTTTTCTGGGCACCTGGACGTTGTCGTAGTAGGGGGTCAGCGAACGAGCCTGATTGGGCTCGACTGATTTGATGCACTAGGCATCCAAGTAACCGGAATCAACCAGATGCAAGGCGCGAGTCTAGCAACAGTATGCGAGGAATTCGTAGATGTTTTGACTCAGCTCTGGGAATGTACACGGGTCTACCAATATCATTTAAACTAGATCAGACATGTCAAACACAAGGCCCGGGGGCCGGATCCGGCCCGCAAAGTGGTTTCATGTGGCCCGCGAAGCCATCCTGGAAACAGTGAGGGAACGCCCCCCACTGCCTTGGCCCTGGCCCAGAGACCCTCCTCCTGCCAGAGACCCTCAGATCTGTCCCACTCCTGCCCAGGCCCCCATAGGCACTCTTGATGCGAACGATGTAGAGCTGGCCACGCCCACCCAGTAGGCCATATGCACTCTAGCCACGCCCACCCAGTAGGCCACGTCCACCCTGGCCACACCCACCTGGCCCCTTGAGGGCAACCGCAATGCTGATGCGGCCCTCAATGAAATTGAGTTTGACACCCCTGAACTAGATCCTACTGTAGTATCAATCAGGATTAAACCTCATAGAGTGCCATTTGCCCTTAAACACAAGATAGACGCTGAACTAGATAAACTTGTAGAACAGGGAGTACTGCAGCCAGTAGATGGGGGTGAATGGGAGACCCCAATCTTAACCCCACTTCAACAGGGAGGTTAGAATCTGTGCCGACTACAAATGTACAATCAATCGTGCACTCAAACAGCACACTTACCCAGTACCTGTAGTAAGCCACATACTGGCGTCCTTGCAAAGCAGTACAGTCTTTGCAAAATTAGATTTGGCTCAGGCCTATCAACAGCTTCCAGTTGACGAGGCAACAGCTGTGGCACAGACAATTGTAACCCATAGAGGGGCGTTTAAAAAACCTGCAATTCAGGGTCAGCGTAGCCCCCAGTTTATTTCAGGGCATTATGGAATGGACACTGAAGGGTATTCTGGGCGTCTGCCCCTATTTTGATGACATGCTAATTGCCAGCGGGTCCACTGAGGTACTAGCAAAGAGGCTTAGAGCCATCTTCCAAAGGCTGCGGGAAGCAGGCCTCAAGCTTAAAAAAAAGTGTAGTATTGGAGTCCCCTGGATAGAATTTTTGGGTTTTTGTATAGATGCGGAAGGCATATACCCTGCTGAGTCTAAGGTTAAGGTCATTCAAATGGCACCCAGCCCCATAAATAAAGGAGAGCTACAGGCATTCCTAGGCCTCCTAAACTTCTACACTTTCATTCCTAATAAAGCTGCAGTGGCAGAGCTGTTACACCGGCTCTTGGACAAAAATGCTGTGTGGAAGTGGACTACTGTTCATGAAAGAAGCTTTCAGGAATTGAAGGCTCTTCTGTTGGTCAGTTTGATGATCACTCATTTCAAGGAATTGATGCCCGTATGCCTAACGTGCGATGCATCCCCATACGGGGTGGGGGCTGTCCTAAGTCATTTAGAAAGCGATGGAACTCAAGTTCCGATTGCTTTGTATTCTAGAACACTGTCCTCTGCTGAGCATAACTACGTACAAATTGAAAAGGAGGCACTGGCCATTGTAGCTGGGGTAAAAAAATTTCACGACTACCTATACGGCAGGGACTTCATAGTCTTCACAGACCACAAACCGCTATTGGGGTTATACACTACAGACAGACAAACACCCCACATCTTATTGCCTAGAATGCTAAGGTGGTCCATTTTTTATCAGTTTGCAGCTTTAAGCTAATTCACAAACACGGCAAAGATATGGGTCATGCAGATGGCCTGAGCAGACTTCCACTGCCTCATATTGAACCAGATCTGGCCCCAGCGGCCCACGTTTTGTCCATTCAGGACTTGCCGGAGTTTCCCCTCCACGCAGGGGTCATAGCCGCAGAAACGGCAGGGGTGCTATCGTGGGTACACACGGGCTGGCAAGAGAAAAGCCCAGGTCCTGAGTTTCAGAGCTATTTCACAAGGAGACATGAGCTATCAGCTCATAAGGGTTGTATTCTTTGGGGAAACAGGGTCATTGTTCCCGCTTCATTAAGAGACAGCCTATCCACCTATGACCCTTCTTCTGATCCCCAGGGCCTCATATGCACGTATATTCTTTCACCTGATCCTTCAAATGATATCCAGGAACAGGAGATCACAGGGTGTTTTTTTTAATAGAAAACATGGGTCAGCACTGTTGATACATCAGATTGCAGCCAGCTGTCTTTAACTAAGAAAGCTATTCCCTTGTGTGGCAAGGGGTCTCATTGAGCATATTCCCTCTGCTCTTTGCTCTGCTTGCCAAGTCCAAGGGAGTGGAGGACATGCCTCATCATCACACTGTTCCAGCTTTTTTGATGGTGTTTGTGTTTAGACAGCCAAAGTTGATTCCTGGCTTGATGTCTCCTGGGGCTGACATTTCACTAGTTCAGCTGGAGCAGCTTTTTTATACTCTTGAGTCCTGGCCCATGAAAATGTGTAATGTAAATGCATAGATGAACCATGAAGGAAGCTTGGAACTTGAATTCTAAATGTGTACAGTGCCAGGACACAGTTACAGCCTTAGTAGCTTGAAAAACTAATTATTATATTGGTGAGTTTTTGTGTCTGAATTGAGAAGTTGTTAATTTGGTGATTCCTTGAAGTGAAGAACTGGAATAAAATCCCTAGAAAGTAAATTTATTTTTGGACACGAGTGTCTTGGTCTTATGCCTGGTGCTTTAACATTTGAACTTTAAAGTCACCTTCTACCTGACAGTGACTTCCTCTCTTTACTAGGATCCTTCATTGTTAGCCTGGCCTGTTATAGCTGTCACCAGACAGTTTCACCAGCATTCATTAAAACAAGGACCCACTGACCCAAATAGTTTAATGTATTGTTAAGTGCAATTTTAGAATTTCTGACCTATTCAAAGTACTCTTGACCTGCATTCCAAAATCATCATTGTTGTCATCCTCATCCTCATCTCCTCTCAGGAATGTTTTCGATGCAAGGAACATACCCCAAATTACTAATCAAACCACCCAAAACTTGACAATGTTGAACTGAATAATTTAATAATTTCTGCTCATATCATTTAAAATATGAGCGGGATTGATGCTTATGTCGCATGATTCTCACTCTTTCAGTTATTGCTTTAGATCTTGACAATATATCAGTACATGTGTAGGGAATTAACCTTTTTTTTAAACTGCATTGAATATCCTCTTATATGTTTGATAAAACCTGAGGGTTATTAAGGAATTAGCCCTAAAGAGCAAGTTAATCTAGCATTAAAAAAATTATAAAACCTTTAAAACTATCTGTAATTGTATAGTAATGTAACTAGAAAGACTACAATGTGATGTAAACATCATCTAAGTCTTATTAATGCATAAATATATTCTGATTAACACAAATGACATTCAAAGCAATGTACTGTGCCATCTTTGTATTAAAACTGAGCCAACTTTCACTATGTTATTATTAGAAGAGATATGTAGAGTAGGAGTGTCAAACTGGCGGCCTGCGGGCCGGATGCATCATGCACAGACCACACCCACACTGGTTCCACAAAGGCAACAAAGTTATGATACGTCATATGTCATGTGACGCAATCGAGTTTGACAGCCATGCCCTATAATAATCAACAGGAGATCATTTGAGATAGAGCTAGTCCTTGACTTGTGGCTGGTCATTTAGTGACCCTTTGCAATTATGATGGATCCAGAAAAAATTACTTATGACCCAGGTATGAAATTCCAACAGGTTAACTGCCCACCCCCACTTCCTGCGGTCACATACTGCATTTTGAGCATTTGTTAACTGACCCATATTTACAACTCTTTGCAGCATCCTGCAATCATGTTACAATGATTTCCAATGTTGGTTTCCACCATTGTAATCACAACACAGGTTTCTCAATGTATACTTCTATCCAGGGCTTTTTTTCTCATAGAACACTCAGAATGGCGTTCCGGCACCTTTTTTTTGCAAAAACAACAACAACCCAGCTCCCTTATTGGTTTTCCTAAGCCTATTGCAGGGCTAGCAATCTTGGCTCTTTTTTTATGACTCATGGGCTTCAACTCCCAGAAATCCCAAGCCAGCCATGATGAGGGGAAAGGGAGAGGTTTCCAAGCTGAGCCATGCTGGCTCAGGAATTCTGGGAATTGAAGTCCTTGAGTCATAAAAGAGCCAGCACTAGAGGAGGACATTAAAATTATTTACAGGATTACTTCTTTAGGAACTAAAGTTTTAGAATCTAAAACAGCTAATTCAGAAAAGCCAACAGGAAAGAACCTCACATTTTTCATCTGCTTCTGTCTTTTGGAAGGTAAAATTAGATAACAAAATAATCTATTTCTTATGTTAACATCTCTGCAATGAAATCAAAGGTAACAGGAAAGAAATGAGAAACATTTTTCTCAATGTAATATGTCTAGTTTAGCTGATTCTAGAAAAAATAGTATCTTTTGTACACTCTTGAAAACTATTTTGAATCTAAAAAATTCTTAAGAATAAAATATTCTTAATTTGGACTTTACTTTTACTGTTTGGACTGTTGTGTGTTTTGAAAAATAGATTATTTAGAATCTAGTTATGTTGCACTTCAGTCTTTAAATAATTAACCTAGTATATACATAACAATATATGATGTTTTCCCTGGTGAGCTAAACATCAATAACATTTATTAAAAAGGCTAAAATATTTTCTGGTGGTATTATCTGTATATTAAAATTTTAGACAAGCAGTGATCATGTATCCTAGGAAAAGATGTTACATATGTGCATAAGTGTAGTCAGTAGCATATGCCTTTTTAAAAATATCAAACATGCAAAGAAACAAAAATAAGTCCAAAATATCTATATTACATCCAGAAATGCCAACTTCGCAACCAATATTTCTCATCCATAACTATGGCACCCTAAGGATATGTATGCAGGATACATGCAAATGCTTCTCTGGGATCAGTAACGCAGCAGGGATTGCTTTTTCCTTCCAGTAACATATACCTAAAACCAGTTTATTGCATTTGGCAATTGTACTAAAAAAATCAACTCATTGTCAACCAATATAATACATTTAATTTGAAATCAAGTAAAAATTGATTTAAATTATTTTATTAAAACAAATTAATGGCAATTCTTTTATAAGAAGTTGCCTGAAACAAAATGAGTTTGACATGCCAGCTCTAGATAGTCGAATGCTCCAAAATAAATTCTAGACCAGGCCTGTACAAGCAGCCTACCAAGCACCCTTGGACAGAGCACAGACTTTAAAAAAAAGTAATAAAATCACCACTGCCCTGAAAGTCATGTTGCCTAGTGCCTCCATGGCTTACCATGACCACGAACTCCAACACTGTATATACTCCTCTAGTCACCAAATAATTGATTAGCCCACCAGCATTCCTTTGCAGACCACAAAGATTTTTAATTTATCAGTGTGGGCCTTTCCCTTCTACAAGTTGCACAGATCTCTTCTAGATTTTCCTTTTGCCTTTCCGAGTTAACTCCTTGGTCTGTCATTGAGCAATAATTGACTTTGTAGGGAAGCATGTTATCATTTGATGTATATTTAACATATGTTCTAACTTTATTTACCGATTATATAATATTTGTATGCAATCCAGATGGCGAGGTTTGGGGCAATTTACAATAGAAAAAATATATATTTAAAATCATAAGATTAAAACATAAAAGCAGGGCTTTTTTTCCTCATAGAACGCTCAGAATGGCGTTCTGGCACCTTTTTTGCACACACAAAAAAAGCTTTTGCACAAGCTATGCTACTCCTTGTATTGGCTTTCCAAAGCCTATTGGCTTTCCAAAGCCTATTGGCTTTCCAAAGCCAATAGGAATTGCTGCTAAGTGCACCAAAAGACCTGGCTAGCAAACGTTGCACTGGCTAGTTGTCTGCAGTGAAAGCGAGTAGGCAGGAACTTGGCATCCCTCCCTGCTGCCCAACTACACCATCTCAACTAGGTAAGTAAGATAGCTCTAATTGGGGTCCCAGTTTGTTTTTACTATTGTTTTTCACTATTGTTCAATCTGTATACCTACCTTACTCTGTACACCGCCCCGGGTCCCTCGGGAGAAGGGCGGTTTATAAAAACAAATAAATAAATAAATAAAATAAACAAATAAGTAAGAGAGCACAAGGAGTGGGAGATGGGTTCTGCGGAGTCCATGTGCACTCCATCCTTGTACTCACCCATGTCAGCCAGGCTGGTGGCCTACCTGGTGCTGGACCTGCAGCACTGTTGCCTCGCCCTGCGTGCCTAAGTGACCGCCCTGCATCGCCTGGCCTGCACCGCCTCTGCTGCCCACCCCACACAGCCCCACCATATAGAGCAGGCCCTGCTGCTCCCACAGCACCAGCCATGCCAGCTCTGGCCCCGGGGGGAGCCCACTGGCAACTGTCAAGGTAAAAATCACCTTTGTAGAGGGCGAAGGACCGTGCTTCAGAGAATGCATGATGTGCATGCAGGAAGGCAATAAAAACACGACGCATAATCTTACTAAATACCTTTTAATTACAAAAATATATAAAAACTAAATATATATTATAAAGAGAGCTAGCTCACTACATCCTAACGTAACAGACAGTAGCAGCAAAGTGAATAAAACAATAAAGATAAACACTGGGAACTTTTTCTAGACATGCGCACTAAACAGACTGAAACCATAACATAGCTAGTCATATGGGATTCACTATGGTTACCAGATAAGTTATCACAACAGGTGCAGAGAGCAGGGGAAAATGTACAGTTAGAAATGAACTTTCTGACGAACAAAAAAAACGTGCAGTGACACCAACACCCCTCACACCCGTGACCACAGCAGTGCTACCCCAACCCACCCACCCTGCCTCCTGCGCCCGCCAAGATGAGAGGTCCAGCACCTTTTTTTTTAGAAAAAAAGCACTGCTATCAAAAATAATTCATGCCCCAATCAAAAATATTTCTGTGGATCTCAGAAAAAAGAGTTGCTGATGTTCAGTTGGCTGAAAAAATCCACAAAATCATTGCCAAAGAAAATGCTCTATCAGCTAATAATCAGAAAGTGTACAAATGGAGAAACGTGGCAGCACTGTTACTCTTTCCAGGATTGTTTGTCTAAGAAACTTGCCTTAGGCATTCAATACAATGTTGAATTTTTCACGCCACAAACATTTACAAACTGTCTCTCATAACTGTAAGTATACAGAACAATATGGCAGAAGATTAACAAACAAGGAGGACAGTTGTTGGGCCTGAGAGTTTAGTTGTGTACTATATATTGCAGACAAAAAAAACTGAATTTCAATATTTCTGCCAAATTGATTTATTTTTTTTAATTTAAGATGTGTACATCCAGCTATTCAGTTTGGAACTAATGGTTTAAAACTTAATATTATGAGTGAACATAATCATTAGGACTCTTAGCCAACAAATGAACATCTAAAACTACTTTATCACAATATAAGAATCCCAGTGAAAGAAAGTACTAGGAAAGTGATGGACGAGGAAAGTGATCTGGAGATTTAAAGATGAATCTGCTTCCTACCTATTCATAAATACTAAGATAAAACCACAGACCTATCACCCTGACCTCAATATCTGGGAAGATTCTGGAAAAGATAATCAAACAACATATCAGCGAGCACCTTGATGCAAACAAAGTCATCACTAAAAGTCAACATGGGTTTGTCAAAAACAGATCATGCTAGACAAATCTTATTGCATTCTTTGACCAAGTGACACAACTAGTGGAGCAGAGGAATGCTGTAGATATAGTTTACTTGGACTTCAGTAAGGCATTTGATAAAGTAGATCACAACCTATTACTTGATAAGATAGAAAAATGTGGGTTAGATAGCATCACCACCAGATGGATTCGTAGCTAGCTGACAGGCCGTACTCAGCGTGTGGTCCTCAAAGGAACTGCATCTACATGGAAGGAAGTGTATAGTGGGGTGCCCCAGGGCTCTGTTCTGGGCCCAGTGCTCTTCAACATCTTCATCAATGATTTGAATGAGGGGATAGATGGGGAACTCATCAAATTTGCAGGCGACACCAAGCTGGCAGGAATAGCCAATACTCCAGAAGATAGGCTTAAAATACAGGAGGATCTGGACAGACTCAAACACTGGGCGCTATCTAACAAAATGAAATTCAATGGTGAAAAAAGTAAGTTTCTACATTTAGGCAGGAAAAATCAAATGCACAGGTATAGTATAGGTGGTACCTTGCTCAATAGTAGCAACTGTGAGGGTGGACCTCTGGGTGGCAAGGCTCCGTTGATGGCGGCTGTTTCGGCCATCAGCCCCGCTGCTTTCTGTAGAGTGAGTAAAAACAGTGACGATCAGCTGTTTGGCGGCTCGGAAACCCGCTCCTCAGGAGAAGAGGGGGGTGAGCGCTTAGGTAGGGGTAGAGCTCCCCTAGACCACCAGAGTTTAAACTCTGGTGGTTGAAGGGTGTGAGCCCCCCCAAAGCCTGAGTTTGCTCCAGACTCCGGGATGCCTCTGCTCCAAGGCTTTGGAGCAGAGCAGGACGCTGCAACCATCCCTGCTATCGATAATAAATTGTGGATTACTTGGATGCAGGCAGAGCTGTGCAGGAGAATGCTGTAATAGCAAGTATTTGAACTTTAACTCTGAATACTTTGAGAGAAAAAGTTGCAAGCGGTGCGGAAAGTGAAAGTGCGTAATAGAAATTAACTGGTGTTAAGATGGCTTCTAAATCAACCAAAGTTCCTAGAAGTGCTGGTGCTTCGCCAGTTCAGCATTCTTCATTACAGGCTTTGATGCCTCCTCCTGTAGCACCTGCACCCACACCAGCATTAACAATAAAAGATTTGCAAGATGCTTTACAAGATGCTTTGAAAACACAATCCCAACAAATAGCTGAACTTATTGAGGAGAAGAATACTTAAATAAGAGCAGACATTTTGGCTGCATTTCAAGGGCTTGCAGTTTGTATTGAGTGTCTGGATGAGCGTGTGGAAGAGCTCAGTCAAAACAATATGAGATTAGATGCTAAAATGCTGGATGCTGAAAATGTGATGAAAAAGATTGATGATGATGTAGTAATGTTACAATATAGGAACATGGAATTTGCTGTGAGGATCAGAGGTTTGAAAGAAGATCCTAAGGAAGATTTGAAAGAATTACTGGCACAGGCCCTTGAACCGGTTTTGGAGCGCCCAGCAGAACATATTATGGGGGATATAGATAAAATATTTCGTGTTAACTCTTGGATTGCAAGACAAAGAAAGTTACCTAGAGATGTGGTGGTTTATTTTACAAAGAGAGCAATTAGAAATGTGGTTATCCAAGCCTTCTATAACAATATACAGTTGCTGAGCAAGAAGTTTTAATTCTGAAAGAGATTCCTCCAAGAATTTTCAGGAGAAGAAAAGAATTTGCTTTTTTGGCAGATGAATAAAGGAAATGAAAGATTAAGTTTAGATGGGAGATTCCAGCAGGCATGGCGGTGATGTACGCAGGCACAAGATATCGTCTCAATACAGCTTTGCAGGCACGAGATTTTTATTCTAATATTTTGAAGGCAGAATTTAAAGGAAGGAATGGTGAAGGAGAGAGTCAGTCGCGAATGGAGAGTATACAAGGAGCTACTTTGCAGAAGGATAAAGAATCCCAGCAAACTACAGGAGTGGATCAGACCCAGGTGCCAACAGAAGAGGTTAGAGAACAAAGAATGACACAGGCTTCAATTAGACGAATGAGACAAGAACAAGAACAACAGAAAGCTGCAATTATATCTCAAAAACCTACTTACAGTGAAGCAGTGGGAGAAGCAAAACCGAAGAGAGTGCAGGTGGTTTTGGAAGAGGCGCTCCGAAAGCTTCAGGTCGCAAAAGATGGCGACAAAGTTTCTAACTTGGAATGTTAATGGATTAAACTCCCCGCAGAAGAGAAAGAAAGTATTTCAGTATTTAAAACAATTTAGAAATGATGTTATTTGTCTACAGGAAACGCATATTCGAGCAGCTGATCAAAAATATTTGATAAATTTTAGGCTGGGTACACAGTTTATTGCGTCTGCTCCTGACAAGAAAAATGGAGTAGTTATTTATGTTAAGAATAACTTAACAGCTAATTTAATTGAAACAGATACACAAGGAAGATATGTTATAATTGAACTATTAATAGAAGGCAAGAAAATAGTTTTGGTTGGATTATACACTCCTAATCAACAGCAAGGAGAATTTAAGAAAAAGATAAGGTTTTCTCCACAGTTGTTTTTGTTGGGTATTATTACAGATTTTACTGTTATAGATACTAAATTGATGTTGAATTTTATTACGGCAGCAAGACTTTTAGTAGTGCAATATTGGAAGAAGGAGGAACTGCCTACTATAGAAGAGTGGACTTTGAAAGTTTCTAACTTGGCGGAGATGGCAAAGATTTCAGCATATTTGAAAGAACAGTTGCAACAGAGATATATTGTGGAATGGAGAAGATGGATTGAATATATTCAGAATAAATATGGGACTAAAAAGTTTCATTTAGCATTTGAATAAGTATTGGTTTTATATGATGTATTATTAGTTATTAGTTATTTGTTAGTAATATAGTTATGTTTAAGGGGAGTTAAAGTGCGATAGAATTTAATGTTTTATTTTTGCTTGTTAGCATATTTTAGCTTAGGTTTGTAAAGTTTATACCCTTTATACCCTTCCCATTCAGCTCTGGGAAGTCGGGGGGGAGGGGAGGGTAAGGGAGGGTTAGGGGGAGGGGAGGGGGAGGGAGGGAGTTTTTCTTTTTAAAAATGTACTGTAAAACTTTTCAATAAAAAAAGTAGTAACTGTGAGAAGGATCTCAGAGTCCTAGTAGACAATCACTTAAATATGAGCCAGCAGTGTGCTGCAGTTGCCAAAAAAGCCAACACAGTGCTAGGCTGCATTAACAGGGATAGAATCAAGATCAAGTGAAGTACTAATACCACTTTACAATGCCTTGGTAAGGCCACACCTGGAATACTGCATCCAGTTTTGGTCACCACGATGTAAAAAAGATGTTGAGACTATAGAAAGGGTACAGAGAAGAGCAACAAAGATGATTGGGGGACTGGAGGATAAAACATATAGGGAATGGTTGCTTGAATTGGGTATGTGTAGTTTAACGAATAGAAGGGTGAGGGGTGACATGATAGTAGTGTTCCAATATCTCAGGGGCTGCCACAAAGAAGAGGGAGTCAAGCTATTCTCCAAAGCACCTGAAAGCAGGAAAAGAAGCAATGGATGGAAACTAGTCAAGGAGAGAAGCAACCTAGAACTAAGGAGAAACTTCCTGACAGTTAGAACAATTAACCAGTGGAACAACCTTTCTCCAGAAGTGGTGAATGCTCCAACACTGGAAGTTTTTAAGAAGAGACTGGACAGCCATTTCCCTGAAATGGTATAGAGCAGGGGTGTCAAACTGCCGGCTGTGGGCCAGACGTGTCACGACGAAACCGCGCCCACCGCATTGCCAGCAATGGGGAAAAAGCTCCAATATGTCGCGCAACGTCACATGACATTGCAAGTTTGACATGCCTGGTATAGGGTTTCCTTCCTGAGCAGGGGGTTGGACTAGATGACCTCCAAGGTCCCTTCCAACATCATCATCATCATCATCATCATCATCATTATTATTATTATTATTATTATTGAAAGGGAAGCTTCTTCAGTCAAATTGGAATCTCTTATGTTTTATAGTTGATCTGAAAGAGACAAAAACTCTCCCAGCATCTCCTCTTCCTTTTAAAACTCTTAAACTGCAAGTCATTTTCTATTTGACAATTTCCCTTTCTAATTGAGATATATTATGGAATGGAGGAGATGGATTGATTATATCCAGAACAAATATGGGACTAAAAAGTTTCATTTAGCATTTGAATAAGTAGTGGAGCTATATGATCTATAATTAGTTAGTAGTTATTTTGTTATTATTCTGACGATGGAGAGTTAAAGTGCGATAGACTTTAATGTTTTATTGTTGTTAGCATATTTTAGATTATGTTTGTTTGTATTTTTATACCCTGTATTCAGCTCTGGGAAGTCAGGGAGGGGGAGGGGAGGGGGGGAGGAGGGGTTTTTTTCTTCTTTTTTTTGTATTCAAAAATGTATTTTAAAACCTTTCAATAAAAAAAAGCTATGCTGGGATAAAGTAAAGATTCAAGCTTTGAGAATGGTCTCTTCTGGTAAAAGACTTTTTGGCTCATCTTGGGCTGAGATTAAATGCATGTACTCCTGCATTAGCCACATTTTCTTCTTAAAACACAAATATTAATATTTTTTATTTCTTTTTCTTTTAGGTTCAGCCCAGCTGTCCTTTGTAAGTACCCCATTTCTTGAAATAAAGCACCGTAATGGACCCAAAATCATCCTCCCTTGTGTGGTAACTAATCTGAAAGAGAATAACAGAATGTCAATGTTTGTGAAATGGCTATTTCAAGGAAATAATTTTTTCCTTTATGATGGATTTACTGATAAAGTTGTCAAAAACAATAGTTTCAATACTGCAACTTTTCTGAATCGCTCGCTGATACCTTATGGCATTGTTTCACTTGTTATATCAACAAAGCAGGCTCTTCTCGGAAAATATACTTGTGATGTAACAGAACGAAATAGAGAAGGAAGAACAACATTTGAACTGAGGAGGAGTTCAGGTAAGTTACTTGTTTAGATTTTCTGTGAAATCCATTGAAACTTTGATTTTAAAATCTATCCATACAGTAAACTATTCATATCTTGGAGAAGATAATGTGATCATCAGAAGAATACAGATGTCAGGTTTGGCTTAATATAAAAGGTAAAGGTTCCCCCGCACATGCGTGCTAGTCGTTTCCGACTCTAGGGGCCAGTGCTCATCTCCGTCTCAAAGCAGAAGAGCCAGCGTTTGTCCGAGGACGTCTCCATGGTCATGTGGCCGGCATGACTAGACGCCAAAGGCGCATGGAACGCTGTTACCTTCCCACCGTAGTGGTCCCTGTTTTTCTACTTGCATTTTTTTTACGTACTTTCAAACTGCTAGGTTGGCAAAAGCTGGGATGAGTAACAGGTGCTCACTCTGTTACGCGGCATTCGGGATTTGACCCACCAAACTGCCGACCTTCTGATCGACAAGCTCAGCGTCCTAACCCACTGAGCCACCGTGTCCCTTGGCTTAATATAGCTAGTTATAATTTGGGTTTATCAATCATAATATGCCTTTCCCTGAAGCCTGTTTGTATAAAATAATATGAGTATATAAACTAGGCAGAGTAAAGTGACTTACAATTTCCACCACTCCATATCCATGAGTAGGACAGGGAAGTAAAGTGTGAATAAGAGAATCTAAAATGTTCCATTTGGGCAAGTTTGGTAGTTTCACCGTGGAATGAAATTTAATTTTCAGGTGGTGATTGAGAAATAGTTTTCATAGTCCTCTAGTACAGACATGTCAAACACAAGGCCCGGGGGCCGGATCCGGCCCGCAAAGTGGTTTCATGTGGCCCGCGAAGCCATCCTGGAAACAGTGAGGGAACGGCCCCCACTGCCTTGGCCCTGGCCCAGAGACCCTCCTCCTGTCAGAGACCCTCAGATCTGTCCCACTCCTGCCCGGGGCCCCCATAGGCACCCTTGATGTGAACGATGTAGAGCTGGTCACGCCCACCCAGTAGGCCATACACACTCTAGCCATGCCCACGCAGTAGGCCACGCCCACCCAGTAGGCAACGCCCACCCTGGCCATACCCACCAGGCCCCTTGAGGGCAACCGCAATGCTGATGCGGCCCTCACTGAAATTGAGTTTGACACCCCTGCTCTAGTATGTGTTCCTAAGACTCTGAGAGAGGGCAAGGAGGTGGTAGTCAGAGAATCTGTTGAAATGTAAGATTTCTTGTTTTCCTTGTAGCACCAAATAATTTTGCCACAGGAAGGACTTTTAGCTTTTTTGCTGTAAAGCAGCCAGGAAGGATATGCAGCCAGGTTTGTTCATATGCACTGTCTTTATCCTGTCCTTTCAGAGGACACCACTACTGACTTTGCAGGCTTAATCTGCTACTTTCTCAGGCCTGAGTCATGATGTCTAATAATAGATGGATGGAATGAAGATTTGCATTCAGTATAAAGAGGTAAATTAACAGTGATGATTTTAAAGATATTGTAAGTTGCCCCAAACCTTGCCATGTGGATTTGCTGCAAATATAATGTAATCAGTAAATAAAGGTAGAACATATGTTAAATATACATCAAATGATATATGCTTCCCTACAAAGTCAATTCTTGCTTAATGACAGAGCAAGGAGTTAACTCAGAAAGACAAGAGGAAAATCTAGAAGAAATCTGTGCAACTTGTAGAAGGGAAAGGCCCACACTGGTAAATTAAAAATCTTTGTGGTCTGCAAAGGAATGCTGGTGGGCTAATCAATGATTTGGTGACTAGAGGATCATCTACAGTGTTGGAGTTCATGGTCATGGTAAGCCATGGAGGCACTAGGCAACATGACTTTCAGGGCAGTGGTGGTGATTTTATTACTTTTTTTTTAAAGTCTGTGCTCTGTCCAAGGGTGCTTGGTAAGCTGCTTGTACAGGCCTGGTCTAGAATTTTTTTTGAGCATTCAACTATCTAGAGCAGGCATGTCAAACTCATTTTGTTTGAGGCGACTTCTTATAAAAGAATTGCCATTAATTTGTTTTAATAAAATAATTTAAATCAATTTTTTTTACTTGATTTCAAATTAAATGAATTATATTGGTTGACAATGAGATATTTTTTAGTACAATTGCCAAATGTAATAAACTGGTTTTAGGTATATGTGTGCACTAATTATTTCAACACCAATACATTTTAACAACATATTCTATTTGTAAATGAATGCAAATGCAAATTGTACAATTTTTTGTGCAAAAATAAAACAAAATAACAGATTTAAGAGCTGTTATCATTAGTTATCCTTAGATAAAAAATAATTCCATCATCCAAAACTTTGTTATACTGTGGCAGAGATATTAACATAGGAAATAGATTATTTTGTTATCTAATTTTACCTTCCAAAAGACAGAAGCAGATGAAAAATGTGAGGTTCTTTCCTGTTGGCTTTTTTGAATTAGCTGTTTTAGATTCTAAAAGTTTAGTTCCTAAAGTAGTAATCCTGTAAATAATTTTAATGTTCTCTTCTAGTGCAGGCTCTTTTACGACTCAAGGACTTCAACTCCCAGAATTCCTGAGCCAGCATGGCTCAGCTTGGAAACCTCTCCATTTCCTCTCAGCATGGCTGGCTCAGGATTTCTGGGAGTTGAAGTCCACGAGTCATAAAAAAGGGGCAAGATTGCCTAGCAATAGGCTTTCAGAGGGAGCTTTATTTTTTTGCAAAAAAAAAGGTGCCAGAACGCCATTCTGAGCGTTCTATGAGAAAAAAAGCCCTGCCTATAGCTGAATAAACTATCAATATCATTTACGTTCTTCCTTGGATAATGGCATTTAAGAAACCTTGTTGAGACACATCCTGAATCTTTCTAGCCCAGTATTGTTTTATCACAGGGGCCAAACCAGTGGGAAGTTCAAAAGTATGTTAAGATAGCATGCTCCCACTCATATTCCCTAATAAATAGTATTGGGAGCCAGTCTTCTATATCAGAAGCAGTATTTAGTCATCATAATTAGTAGGTGTTAGTATTTTCCTCCTTGTATTTGGCTAATTTCTTTTTGGAGCCATCCAACCTGATGGCTAGTAGATACTTTGCAGTTGCAAAATTTAAATGTTAATTATGTGTTAGGTGAAAAGGTATTCTTCCAGAAATTAGTATCACTGGATGATTCTGGATTGTAATAATCTGTCTGTGTATGTGAGGGGGAGGGAGGGAGGGGGGAGAAACAGGGAGAGAGAGGGAGAGAGAGAGAGAGAGAGAGAGAGAGAGAGAGAGAGAGAGAGAGAGAGAGAGAGAGAGAAGGCTCTTTCACTACGGTACTATGGTAGTGAACCTAATACAAAATAAAACAAAGAAAGAAAAAGAAAAAAGTCAAAAGTCAAAAGTACAGGAAAAAAAAGATAAAAATAGACAAAATTTCTGATTTCCTTTGCAGCAAATATAACTGCAAAAAAGCTCACTGCCTTCTTAGCCAATTTTCCCCCAATCATCAAATGTGCAAATCTTATGTGCATTTTTTCTCTTTCATGCAAAGGTTTATGCAATATGGGATTTCTAATCAGCCATTATTGTAGATATTGTTTTTTTCTCTAACCAAGAAAGTCAATTTAGCCATCTCTGCAAGTTTCATCATCCTCACCTACCTTTCTTCTATTGTGGATAGTGTTGAATTTTTCTACTTCTGAGCATGCTACCAATACTCTCATGGATATGTGAATGTATGATCTGCAGTAATGCATACAGAGGAAATGACCAAAGATAGGTTTTTCATGCCATATTTGTTGATGCCTTATGTATGCAAAGTTCTATCGTGTTAAAAACTGATTCCTGAATATGTAGTATATTTAGCATGACCTATCACTCGCCATCGTGCACAGTGATTCCTTATTTTTTTCCAGCTATCTTTGCCAACATGATCTATCACACACTGATTGATATTGCCCTAGGTGTAAAGGGAGTTTTAGACATGTATGTGCACTTGTCCAAAGCTAGTGATGGGTGTAATTATCAGATGCTGTGATTATGCATTCCTTTTAATTTTAGATTTATATTCATTGTATTGACTGAGCTGTGTTCGTTTCACACACAAACAACCAGATGGAAATCAGTAACCAACTTCAGTATTAAACAGAACAAGTGCTGCTGCTAATACCATCTTTCCATAGTAGCTGTCACAATACAGCTTCACCCCTCCCTCCTTTTGCAGAGAACTCAGCATGTCTGTTACACATCTGCTTTCCTACGCAGCACCCCCCCCCCTTTGAGAGGCAGCATCAGTAACTGGTTGTGTGTACGTGCCATGGAGGCTTCTAGCAGAGTGTGGGTGTACTAGGCAGCCGGGAGTGGGTGTGCTTGGAGAGCTCCCTTGGCAGCCAAAAGATGAGTGGGTGTGCTGCAGCGATCTGGACTCAGCAGCGCAGAGGTAGCATTGCACAGTCACTGCACATTCAGACACTGTGCACCTGAATGCAAGGCCAGTATTGCCAGAAAAAGGCAGCCTGTGTTTCGGTCTATTCAATTAGTATCTAGAGAACTGAATCAAGAATTTCTCCCTTTGTATATTCCCTGAGCTTCAGTTAGTTTTTTGTTGGCTATAAATGAGTGCCTTCTGACTCCCTCTGCAGAGAGGAGACTAGCTGGGTATTGTATCTGCCTCCACCCCTCTGAAACCTTTATCCTTTCTATCTGATTTCTTTTCCACAGGCAGCTAGATTGAAATGCTATAGGAAATGTTGATTACTGGCAAATTTCTGACTGTGTTATGGCTTTTCAGGTAGAAAGTATATTTTGTCTAGGGTCAAGGTGCAGGAGGATTCAAAGCGCCTACCCAATGGGAACAGTGAATAGAATATTCCTTCAACAGATACATACACACACACACAAACACAAAGTTTACACCCATCAAATTGTATGCTTAGCCCTGTTATATTGAAAATGAGTTCTAACAGATCAGGCTGGGCTCAGCCCTGAAACTAGTCTTTATTTCTAGAACAAAGAAGTCCTTTTAAGTAGATGAAATATTCTATTCTCTCATTGAACATAGTCAATCTTGCTTCCTTAGGAATTAATTGTTGCTTTCAGAAAGTTTTTTTTTACAAACTAACAGCTATGGTTTTATCATATTTTAATACATTCTTTTATGCACATCTTTGCTGGAATATATTTACATTGCTGGAATATATTTACATTGATTTCACTTAGGTACACTTCTATACATCAGCAAGTTCCACTGGACTTAATTTTCAGTCACAACACAAATGTGCCAGGCTGCCAGCAGAACTCAAACACTTATGTGAATATTCCCACTTCTTCAAGCAGAAAAACAATGCAATGGTACTTATTTTATCATTTCCAAACGTAATGGTTTGTTTTGGCAATAATTAAAAATGGCAGCTTATAGACAAAATATTTTGTGGCATAAGCTTTTGTAAATACTGTTGACTTCAACAAATACATGATTATCCTTATCTAGAGAAAACTGCTTTTCGTAGACTATTCAGTAGACTATTGGTCACAAAAGTTTGGTGTATTAAAAAAACCATACAGAAGTAGTCACATATTTTTGTCTGAAGCTACAGATTTATTTACACAAAATTTACCCAGCCTAACCTATTGGGGAAGAAAATTAAGTCAACATTTTTGGTCAGGTGTTTTAACAAAGATTTTTTTATTTTAATTAGAAATCAGCAAATTGCTAATGGATACGAACACACAGGTTCTTCAATTTGACAAACTCCTCCTAAGTTAAAATATTTGATGCTGTAGTTAGGATTTATTTAGCAAATTTACTATCCTTAATTATATTGTGTTCTGTCTTATCAATGTACACACCTTACTTCTGTCATCTTCAACTCACCTTGCTCTGCCTTATGTAACACAGCACATTTTTTTTAATTCAGAAGCATCCTGTGAAATAATAAAAGAAACCAAGGCTTTGAATGCAGTCATTCATGTCTTTTGTTATCTCCTGTTTAGATTATTGGAAATTGCTCTACATGGGGCTGCCCTTGAAGATCAATTAGAACCTTCAGCTGGCCAGAACACTCTAGTGCACATACTCACTAGCTAGTACTGTTATCTATATTGTCATATCACTGCTGCAGTAGCTGCACTAGTTGCCAGGATGTTTACAAGTCCAGTTGAAAGTGCTTTTAAAGGCCTATATGGCTCGGGACCAGGGTATCTAAGAGATTGCCTTCATGAAATAGTTTCAGAACTATTGAACCCAGATGGCCCAATAGCCTCTACTACGAGTTTCCATCTATTAGAAGAGGTGGCGGGAGAAGATGACAGTATTGGGTGTTCTCAAGGGCAGATTTCTTCCAATGAAAAAGCTTGCCCCTTAGGTGACTGTCAACCTCCATCCTTATGGCATTCAGGCAGCTTGTAAAAACCAGCTTTTCTAGAATGCCTTTGGGAACTGACTATAAAGCTACAGTTCATTGTTTGTGTGCAAATGAGTGCATGCATACATGAATCTTTATTATTTCTTGTTATAAATTATTATTGAAAAATTTAAATGTATTTTATTATTATTTTAATATCTGCAAACTGCCTAAAGTCCATAAAGATTAAGGCAGTAGCTAAATTGCATGAATAAATAGATTGTGCCCAGGTGTAAAAAAAAAATCCATCTAGTATAAAGAAGTTATTTACAAGACAACATAGCATTATTTCAACATAAAAATAGATCGGATCTAGTTCATTTACAAATTCATACTCCATTTTGAGAATGTTAAGAGGAAGAAAAATACACGTTAATATGAGTTACTAGAAAAAAGTATAAGACATGAATGCCATTAATAAACTTTCTGTCATGTTAGGCATCAGTTTTCAATCAAATAGTTCAGTTTTCTACTATTTGCGCCGGACCCAAGATAAGACAATTAAATTCTAAAATTAGGGAAGAGTCTCACAGTCAGTGAAAGAAAAGTGAAGCTGAAAGGAGACTGGATATTTCAGCAAGACAATGATTTAAAACGGGTACCCAACCCCCGCTCCAGGGACTGGTACCAGGCTGCGGCATGCCAGCAACTGGGCTGCAAAACAAGGAAAGCCCCATCTGCGGGAAGCAGGCAGCACACAAAACCACACCCCCTCCGGTCCGCAGAAAAACCTCTCTCCACTTAACCGGTCCCTGATGCCCAAAAGGTTGGGGACCTCTGATCTAAAACTTATCTCCAATTTAACCGTGAAGTAATTTCATGAAGGAAATATGGGGTTCTGGAATGACATTCATAATCCCCAGACTTGGATAGTACTGAAAATCTGTGTGGAGTTGTGAAACATAAAGTGTATGCAAAGACACATAAGAATATTTCCAAGCTAGAAAGTTCTGGAAGGAAGAGTAGAGGAAATAAATCCTAAAACAAAAATAGGCTATTTGCCTACAGGAATGCTCAGATGTTATTTTCTGGCAAAGGAGTTAGTTTACTAAGTCATCCAAACACATGCACAACATTTTTTTAAACAAAGGCAGAATTTGGTACACCTCTGTGATGTTGCCTATTAAATTTGAGCTTCTCCAACACCACCAAAAGAATATTCCAGTCAGCAGCATTTAGAGAACAAATGATTTCCCATATATACAGTCAGTGCTTTTTTTGTAAAAGAAAAAGGTGCCGGAACTCACACATGTCATACAACACGCCTTGCCTACCCTACAAGGTTCTATCCAAAAAAGGTGCCGGAACTCCGTTCTGAGCGTTCTATGAGAAAAAAAGCCCTGTATACATTATACCTGGGGTACTCCAAACAAATCCTTGGCTTATTATAAACATTGCCAGTAATAATCGTCCTTGATTAAGGAAACATCTACTGTCTGAAAGATGGCCAATTCTCTCCACATGTCTGAGTGTAAGTCCTAAGATGTTGACAACATGGTATTTATTATATAGCAGCATATTGAAAAGGCTGTAGAAAGGCCACATTTATCTCAGTTATTCTAAATTAATTTACTTGTGATGCTCTCTAGCGTGATTTATAGTTGAATTTAAAACGCCAGCTCTTAGAATGACTATGTGTGTTTAACTTCAAATGTCCCTAAAACATGATGCATTTATACTTGATGTAAAATGGTAGGCACCAGCATAGCGAGGGTAAGGGAAACGAAAATACATAAACAAAAATCTCTAATCTAAATTCCCCGGTGTAGAAACCTCAGATGAGACCAGGGAACGAATACATCTCTTATTTATAGCTAATGCTTCTCCTGCAGCTGTGTGTGTGTTTAAAGGCTCAAGAACCCTTACTTCGCAACGCCCTCGTATTATTATAAGGCTGAGCGGAAACCCCTCATGGAAGAGCGCGCTAAAGATTTCACGAGGAGTTTTGGCTTCGCCGGAGCCTAACGGCCAGTCTGCTGCGCCATCTCAGACTGCACATGCTGTACAGTACATAAGATGGGCGAAGACTTCTCTTTGGCGGCGTCGGCGTCGGCTTTCCCTGACGATGGCAAGCTTCAGTGTGACGCAGAGTTCCTCCTTTGTCACGCCAAGAGCCCGGCGTTCATTTCCAAGTCTGCGCAATTCCTGCGTCGCTAGAAGACCCGCGAGCAGCCGAAAACGTCGCCTCGCCGGGCTCGAAACTTTCGGGGCACGATTTCAAGGTCTCTAAAAAGGGCGACGCGATTCTCGAGGATCGCCGAAGCTCCTCCCTGGGTTTGCCCCGTACGAAGCTGGAAAGCACCCGGAGGTCTTCTTCGGCTCTTCGTGACAGAAAGCCCACCTGCTTCCCAAGTTGTAGCGCGCAGCGTCAGTCCGACAGTAGGCTACGGAGGGGGCTGTTCTTCTGCCACCTACGCCTTCGTCTCCCCTCCTGCGGCGGAGAGCGAAAGCGAAAGCCGGGTGTGGCTCCGCCCCGCTTGCTGCGGCTGGAGGGAACCGTCGAAGCTTGGCAGGCTGCGGGCTTGGGCGGCTCCTGATCCGCGTTCCGGATCTAGCATCGCCCCCCCCCCCAGACACACACACACACACACACACACACACTATCTTTCGCTTGGCCTGTGGGAGAATCGTCGCGGCAGAAAGCGGATTGCCCTTCCTTGCGCCAGCCTGGACATGTGGATGCTCTGCGTGTGGTGGGTGCTGCTGGGCACGCTGGGGGCCGGTGAGTATTGGTTCTCTCTTCTTTTGCTGCGCTCGCCCTCGGCGGCGCTGTTCCCTCTCCGACTGCTGGATCTCCTCTCACTTTCCTCTCGTAGCCTTTCGCCTCCCTTTCGAGTCGAAAAGCTTAGCTGGTGAACCCTGCGTTCTTCGGTCCGCGGCGATTCTGGAGTAGTTGCGCAGTTACTATTCCCTTTTTTTCCTGCTTGCCCGTGTCCTGAAGCCCCCGGGGGAGCTGGGTTGTCTTTGGGGCTCCAAGGACGGTAGAGTAACGGCTCTTCAAAAATAGCGGAAGGGAGAGAAGCTGCCCACACCCTCCCCCCACCACCACCACCACCAGCTCCCCGGGCTGGTGAGACTTTTAGCTTTCCGTCCTATCCGTTGACTGCGCCATGGCAGATAAAGGCTTGGTTTGTTTGGCTGGAGTGTACCGCTGCCTTGCACCACACGTCCTCTCCCCTCCCTCCCCGTTCCCCCGAGCGAACCCAATTACTTCGACAGGCGTAGGGGTGCTGCGCTCTGGGATTGGCTATCTCTTTTAACGCCTGATGCTTCCCATACGCTTCGCTTCGGGAGTCCTGCTGCTCCGAATGTGCCGTGGCAGAAGTGACAGCAGGCAGGCAGGCAGGCAGGCAGGCAGGCAGGCAGGCGGGCGGGTGGGGGTTGTTGAATGTGACTCCGAGGTTCGCCGCCGCGCTTTGGAATATGCAGAAGACGACATTTCGGTGTGTCGCTTTCTGACACCTTCTGGTTGGTTTGCGAGACATTTCTGGTTTTTTTTTCCCTTTCTTCTGGTTAATGGTCACCGTTGATGGCTGCTGCCTTTGGAAGAACTCAGCTAAGCGGTTGTGACGGCGTATAAGCCACCTCTTCTTTTTGACGTTAAAACTTCGGAGCACGTGTGCACAGCAACTTCACACACACACACACACACACAGACACAGACACACACACACACACACGCTCCAAATTATATGTAGTAAAATGAAGGTGAAAGTAACCGTTTTCTTTTCCCTGGGCCACTTCCCTATCTCTCTGGGAAAGAGAGCAGATAGGACTGAGTAATCTAGTTCAGGCTTGCAGTATTGCATGTACAAAACGTATTTCCCAGCAACACAGGGTGCGACTAATAGAATCCCCAATCATGGACAGATTTCGAGATAAAATGAATCAACGTTACCCTGGTATACTTTTAATCAGACTCTTAATGAAGAATTTTGTGGCAAGCAAATTGTTGAATTATATGGGGATTATGAAAGCTCAAAATTATGCACTTCACACAGCTGTTCTGTAGAAATGGATGTAATAAATTATCTTTTGGCACCTTCCAGCTTTTTGAGAACAACTAAAATTGGTAAGAGTTCTGTGATGCTTTTAACATTTACCTTTAAAGATTTATTGACAAGTTGGTTTCATTTAGTGGACAATAGTTTTCAGATTCCCAATGCAAACTCTAAAAGTCTTATTTCGGTGATTTGGAAATGCCGTTTGGCTTTTTTTTTATTTCTAATGAAAGTCTACCACCAGTGTCAACTTAGGAATTGACCTCCTGAGCTAAGAATAGTTTGACCCCAGAACCAGTAAACCAGTATGGTGATGATCTCTACTGGATATATTCAGGCAGACTCTAGGAGTTATTTCTCTGGGTCGCTTTAATCTGAGTTTCTGGTCTGAACATAATAGAATAGAATAACAGAGTTGGAAGGCACATTGTAGGTCATCTAGTCCAACCCCCCCTTGCCCAAGCAGGAGTCACTACACCATTTCTGACAGATGGCAGATGCTTAGATCAGGGCTTTTCAACCAGTGGTATGGGTATCACCTGTGGTACATTGGCACCTGGCAGGTGGTATGCGAACATCCTAGAAAAGTGGTAGCGGGGGAGGGGAATGAGCTGAACCGGTGGCAGCACCGCACAAACCTGAGCAAGAGACAGCTGGAGCTGCAGGGCTATCTGGGCTCAGCAGAAGCACCAGGATTAGCACTTCTTCAGGGATGTCAGGGCTCAGCGGAAGCAGCAGGATCAGCGCCAGACTCCAGCTGGAGCTCGGCGCTGATCCTGGCACTTCTGAGCCCAGAAGAAGCGCTGATCAGCTGGAATGTTGCAGCATCTTGTGATTTACATTCACATACTTGGCAACTGATTCATATTTATGATGGTCACAGTGGCCCAGGGTCATGTGAAGTGACCAAAACCTGCTGCAACCACCCAGCAGATGGGGGGAATAAAAACCAAACACTCCCCACCTCACCCCCGCTGCCAATTCTCAACAGAAATGCTCACAACAATGAAAACCTCAGACAAGAGGAAGAGCACCACCGGGCGGGCAGGCAGGTGTCTTGCTCGGCTGTGGCTTGGGGGGCACTTTTCCAGTGCCATTGTAACTTTGAACAGTCACTAAGTGAACTGTTGTAAGTCGAGGATTACCTGTACTTCATCACTTTTTTCCTTTTTTTTTTTTGGTCATCAAGTGTTTGACACCTTGCTAGACGACTGGTGGTACTCGGATGTTGCCATATCCTAAAAGTGGTACAATGGGTGAAAAGGTTGAAAAGCCCTGGCTTAGATGGGTATATAGGTTGTATACACTTTGTTTCCACCAATGTATAACCACACTTGAGCCCAAAATTTCCATTGCTAAGCAAGACAGGTGTAAAGTGACTTTTGCCCCATTTTATTTATTTTATTTATTTATTATTTATTAATTTAATTTATATACCGCCCTTCTCCCGGAGGACTCAGGGCGGTGAACTGGGCAATACATAAAAACTAGATACAAAAATTAAAAATTATTAAAACGTGATTAAACAATGCCCATAATAAATTAATACAGATTAAAAATTGAAGTCCATTTATAAAAATCCCACCCCGTCCCATCAGGCCAGGCCAGCTTGTTTAAAGAGATGGGTTTTAAGATCGCGCCGGAAGGAGCGGAGATCGGGCGCCATCCGGAGCTTGACCGGAAGATGGTTCCATAAATCCGGTGCACCCACAGAGAATGCCCTCCCCCTGGGGGCCACCAGTCGGCATTCTTTGACCGGTGGCACCCTGAGGAGGCCCTCTCTGTGGGAGCGTACTGGGCGGAGGGAAGTTGACGCCAGCTGCAGACCTTTCTGGCCTCGGTTGTTAAGTGAATTGCTGCAGTTAAGATAGTAACACAGTTGTTAAGTGAATCTGGTGACTTATCTTGTCAGGAGGTAGCAAAAGGCAATCACTTGACTCCATGAATACATGCCAGTCACCAAGCATCTGAATTGTGATCATGAGGATGCAGCAACAATGGTCATAAGTGTGAAAGTGATCATAAGCCACTTTTTTTTACTGCCGAATGGTCACTAAACAAATGGTTGTAAGTCAAGGACTACACATACCAATTCTAGAACTTTACAGTTTCCAAAGTCTCCAGACAAAACTAATTGTCAAGATAAGTCACCAGATTCACTTAACAACTGTGTTACTAACTTAACTGCAGCAATTCACTTAACAACCAAGGCCAAAAGGTCATAAAATGGGGCAAAATTCACTTTACACCTGTCTTGCTTAGCAATGGAAATTTTGGGCTCAAGTGTGGTCATAAGTCAGTGGAAACAAACTGTATACTACCTATATACCCATCTAAGCATCTGCCATCTGTCAGAAATGGTGTAGTGACTCCTGCTTGGGCAGGCGGGGGTTGGACTAGATGACCTACAAGGTGCCTTCCAACTCTGTTATTCTATTATGTTCAGACCAGAAACTCAGATTAAGGCAACCCAGAGAAATAACTCACTAGACTCTGCTAGAATATATCCAGTAGAGATCATCACCATACTGGTTTACTGGTTCCAGGGTCAAACTATTGTTAGCTGTGTGTTCAACACAAAGCTCAGGAGTTAGCCAAATCAGTGGTTATTTGCCTCTTCCAAGAGCAGAGAAATTTCTTAGCTAGGATAAACAGAGCTAAAAAACATGTTTGTAGACTTATTTTAGTCAATAGTTTCTCATTCTGCCTTTACCGAGGCACAGTTTAACTGTAGTTGGAGAAATGTATTATTATTAATAACAACAACAACAACAATAATAATTTGGAAGGGACCTTGGAGGTCATCTAGTCCAACCCCCTGCTCAGGCAGGAAACCTTATATCATTTCAGGCAAATGGCTGTCCAGTCTCTTCTTAAAAACCTCCAGTGCTGGAGCATTCACCACCTCTGGAGGCAGGTTGTTCCACTGGTTAATTGTTCTAACTGTCAGGAAGTTTCTCCTTAGTTCTAGGTTGCTTCTCTCCTTGACTAGTTTCCATCCGTTGCTTCTTGTCCTGCTTTCAGGTGCTCTGGAGAATAGCTTGACTCCCTCTTCTTTGTGGTAGCCCCTGAGATATTGGAACACTGCTATCATGTCACCCCTCACTCTTCTCTTCGTTAAACTACACATACCCAATTCCAGCAACCGTTCCCTCTATGTTTTAGCCTCCAGCCCCCTAATCATCTTTGTTGCTCTTCTCTGTACCCTTTCTATAGTCTCGACATCTTTTTTACATCATGGTGACCAAAACTAATCATTATGGGGAAAGCATGAGACATGGTTCTCTTGTATTCCAGTCGAACAGATTCCAATGTGGATTGTGTGTGCTGTTTCAGGCACAGTTGTTAATGAAAATAGCAGTTTACTCAGGCTGAGTAGCTAAGCAATAAGGATTTTAAATAAAAACAGGGTCTTTTGGAAAGAAGGGCTGCCTGAGCATTTTAGTTTTGAACAGGAACTCACAGAAAAATCAAAATCCAAGCCAAAGTTCCAACAGCCAAGTCAGTTTATCAGCCAGTACAAAGGTCAGTATTTCAAGCACTTTTTACAAGAAAGCGTTGTTCCCAAAACTGGATCTTAGCTTGGTGTTGAAGCCAATCACACCAAAGCTGAGGTACGGAAAAACAGACTTTTATTTTGGTACCAAGGAATAAAAGTGATCTCGGCTTTGAAAGCTACCAAGGCGCCGTTTACAGTTTTACAGCAGTTTTTATAATCAAAGCTTCTAGTATCCTGTGCCAGCTATGTGCTTTTAGCATTTCTTATAAATGAAGCTCAGCATCCTGGCTAGGTGGTTGAACCTGTGAAAGTGTCTGCACACACACCCCGCACACACCCCACAGCCCCCCTCGCATTGCTCAACTGTTAGCAAGCTTGTCTGCAAAGCTCTCAGTGAACAGAAAAGAAAAGAAGCTATTAAAGAAAAAGTTGTTTAAGAGTAATTGTTTCCTCTCAGAATTCATCTTCCTCACTCCCATGCCCATCACAACCACACCTGGGTCCTATCTCCACCTATGACCATTCTTCTGATCCCCAGGGCCTCATCTGCACGTATATTCTTTCATCTGATCCTTCAAATGATATCCAGGAACAGGAGATCACAGGGTGTTTTTTTTAATAGAAAACATGGGTCAGCACTGTTGATACATGAGATTGCAGCCAGCTATCTTTAACTAAGAAAGCTATTCCCTTGTGTGGCAAGGGGTCTCATTGAGCATATTCCCTCTGCTCTTTACTCTGCTTGCCAAGTCCAAGGGAGTGGAGGACATGCCTCATCATCACACTGTTCCAGCTTTTTTGATGGTGTTTGTGTTTAGACAGCCAAAGATGATTCCTGGCTTGATGTCTCTTGGGACTGACATTTCACTAGTTCAGCTGGAG
The DNA here is from genome assembly GCF_947247035.1 of Vipera ursinii. Lineage (NCBI taxonomy): Eukaryota > Metazoa > Chordata > Lepidosauria > Squamata > Viperidae > Vipera > Vipera ursinii. Next base: position 34,667,879 of record NC_139514.1, on the reverse strand, counting down.
CAGCTTTTTTATACTCTTGAGTCTGGCCCATGACACTGTAAATGCATAGATGAACTATGAAAGAAGCTTGGAACTTGAATTCTAAATGTGTACAGTTCCAGGACACAGTTACAACCTTAGTAGCTTGAAAAACTAATTATTATATTGGTGAGTTTTTGTGTCTGAATTGAGAAGTTGTTAATTTGATGATTCCTTGAAGTGAAGAACTGGAATAAAATCCCTAGAAAGTAAATTTATTTTTGGACACGAGTGTCTTGGTCTTATGCCTGGTGGTTTAACATTTGAACTTTAAAGTCACCTTCCACCTGACAGTGACTTCCTCTCTTTACTAGGATCCTTCATTTTTAGCCTGGCCTGTTATAGCCGTCACCAGACAGTTTCACCAGCATTCATTAAAACAAGGACCCACTGACCCAAATAGTTTAATGAATCGTTAAGTGCAATTTTAGAATTTCTGACCTATTCAAAGTACTCTTGACCTGCATTCCAAAATCATCATTGTTGTCATCCTCATCCTCATCTCCTCTCAGGAATGTTTTCGATGCAAGGAACATACCCCAAATTACTGATCAAAAATTAACCTTTTTTTAAACTGCATTGAATTAAAAAGGTACTTTTCCTCTTATATTTTTGATAAAACCTGAGGGTTATTAAGGAATTAGCCCTAAAGAGCAAGTTAATATAGCATTAAAAATTATAAAACCTTTGAAACTATCTGTAATTGTGTTGTATTGTGACCTACAATGTGATGCAAACATCATCTAAGTCTTATTAATGCATAATAAGTATCAGCTTCCCATCGTCCTATGCGCGCCCACAGGGAGGGCCTCCTTAGGGTTCTGCCGGTTAGAGATTGCCGGCGGGTGATTCCCAGGGGGAGGACATTCTCTGTGGGCGCGCCCGCCCTTTGGAACAAACTGCTGATGGAACTTCGGACTGCCCCCGACCTTCGCTCGTTTTGCCGGGACTTAAAAACCTGGTTGTTTGAATTGTCTGGCCTGGACTGAGGGATTTTAAATTAAATTAATTTAAAATTTCAATTTTAACATTATCTTAATTTTGTGGGCTTGTATTAGTTTAATTCTATTTTATTCTCTCTTTTTGTATTGTTTTTACCTTGCCCTGTGAACCACCCTGAGTCCTTCGGGAATAGGGTGGTATATAAATTCAATAAATAAATAAATAAATATATTCTGATTAAAGCAAATGACATCCGAAGCAATGTACTGTGCCATCTTTGTATTGAAACTGAGCCAACTTTCACTATGTTATTATTAGAAGAGATATGTAGAGTAAGAGTGTCAAACTGGCGGCCTGTGGGTCGGATGCATCATGCACAGACCACACCCACCCTGGTTTCACAAAGGCAAAAAAGTTACCGTACGTCATGATGCATCACGTGACACGATCGAGTTTGACACCCGTGCCCTATGATAATCAACAGGAGATCATTTGAGATACAGGTAGTCCTTGACTTATGGCTGGTCACTTAGTGACTCTTTGCAATTATGATGGATCCATAAAAAATTACTTATGACCCAGGTATGAAATTCCGACAGATGACCTGCCCACCCCACCCCCTGCAGTCACATACCGCATTTTGAGCATTTGTTAACTGACCCATATTTACAACTCTTTGCAGCATCCTCCAATCATGTTACCATGATTTCCAATGTTTTTGCTGGAAACCGGAATTTACTTTTGGTTTCTGGCAAAAGATGCCCATAGCAAACTTTGGGTTTGCTTAACAGTATCCAACGTTTGCTGAATAACAGCTGCATTTTCTTAATGACTGCTGCAAAAAGGTAAAATCAGGCACAGTTATGTGGCGGTCCACTTAACCATCACCTCTTACAATTATAATTGTGCAAATGTTACTATGGTCATAAGTTCAGGACTCTTAATAGATGTCCTGATCAGCTTTATTTATTTATTAAATAAAATACAACATATTGGTTTCCACCATTGCAATCTACAATTCACAAAACAGTTTTCTGAATGTATACTTCTATCAAAAATAATTCATGCCCCAATCAAAAATATTTCTGTGGATCTCAGAAAAAAGAGTTGCTGATGTTCAATTGGCTGAAAAAATCCACAAAATCATTGCCAAAGAAAATGCTCTATCAGCTAATAATCAGAGAGTGTACAAATAGAGAAACGTGGCAGCACTGTTACTCTTTCCAGGATTGTTTGTCTAACAAACTTGCCTTAGGCATTCAATACAATGTTGAATTTTTCAGGCCACAAACATTTACAAACTGTCTCTCATCATTGTAAGTTTACAGAACAATATGGCAGAAGATTAACAAACAAGGAGGACGGTTGTTGGGCCTGAGAGTTTAGTTGTGTACTATATATTGCAGACAAAAAAAACTGAATTTCAATATTTCTGCCAAACTGATTTTTTTTAGTTTAAGATGTGTACATCCAGCTATTCAGTTTGGAACTAATGGTTTAAAACTTAATATTATGAGGGAGCATAATCATTATGACTCTTAGCCAACAAATGAACATCTAAAACTACTTTATGACGATATAAGAATCCCAGTGAAAGAAAGTACTAGGAAAAGGATGGACGAGGAAAGTGATCTGGAGATTTAAAGATGAATCTGCTTCCTACCTATTCATAAATATTAAGAAAAAAACCCAGGCAACAAAAAATATTCCAATTCAGCTCAAACAAACAAAAGATATAGTTGTATGCAAAAGTTTAGACATGCTTATTCCAGTCAATCCTTAAATGTATAGAAGCTGACATAACCTCTATATGGCATAAGGTTAAACATAACGTTTTTGTGCAAATATGAATATATACTTCCTATCTATGTGCAGTTGTTTGCAGATAAGAAAGCGTAAAATGGCAGGTGCAGAATATTGGACAGTTACTAAATTCCAACTCTTCATAGTACAATTAAAAGATTTCATACAATATCTGTAGTCAGAAAAGAATCTTTCTATTCTTGCTTTTAAGGTTTTTTCCCCCCATTCTTCCTAGGAGAACTTTCCAGTTCAGAAATATTCTTCTGTTTGATTATTCTATATGTTTGATATTTCTCTCCAGATTTTCAATAGTATTCAACTGTGAAGGGCATCCAAAAATCTTTTATCTCTCCTTCCTATTTCACAATTGATTTGGAGATGTGTTTCCCATTTTTATCTTGTTGAAATAGTTAACCTTTTTTCAGCTTCAATATCTTCCCTGCTTGCAGGACTTCTAGGATATACAGCTAATTAGACAAATATATTCTTCCTTTTACCAGCACATTTCCTAGATGTCACACAACCCCAAAGCATAACAGAACTTCTGTTGAGTCCCTGATGCTTTCTGAGCTGGGTTGTATGCTTGCAGATTACCTAACTAGGCAATACCATCAGTGCTATTGAGGGTAGGGTTTGCTTCCTATTTATATACAGTAGCTTGGCCTGCCAGTGTTGAGGAGGTTCTCCTTGGTAGTTCTTTCAATTGGCAAGATGGTCTTTTCTTCAGACTTATTTAATTGTGGCCAGACATTTCAGTTTGTATTTAATCAGATGAAAATCATTTCAGACTTACTGATATTTTATTTTGTGTATTTTAAACAACTTCTGCAATGAGGTCAGACAAAAGAGAGAGAGAGAGAGAAAAATTTTCGGACAATTCTCTTGTACAGATCATTGTATATAAGCAGTGTTGTACTGTGGATGCATAGAGATATACTACGATGCCACTATACCTTTGAGAGGTTGTTAAAGTGATCTGTGGATTCTGCTTCTACTAGATTTCAGGTAGCTTTAGAAAAGATTTTTCTTGATGTTTCAGGTCTTGTCTTGATTTCAACAGTTCAGTATAACCTCCATTTCTTAACTCTGTTTGTCACAGCTGAAATTGCTAGCCAGAAGTCTTTAGAAAATTGTTTATAGCCTCACTATGCTTTGTAAGAGTGAATTATCTTCATTTTGTATTATGTAGGGGTTGTGTCAGCTTCTATTCACTTAAGGATTCATTGAAGTGTACAGTTTGACCAGGGGTGCCTAAACCTTTGCATCTAACTGTAAGCCTGACAGTCATACTGTTGAACAGTCCCTGTTTTGACAAATCTGGCTGTCCCTGAGGGCGTTTTATTCAATCCATCTTTAGGCAGAATTATTCCTGTTCTGTTTTTTCTTGGCTCTTCCATCCAAGTGACACTTTCTTGTTTGAACTCCCAGTATTTTTCTTTTATGAAATATTCTCTCCCTTTTTCATGTAGAAGAATATGACATTAGCTTGTTAGCAACTGTACGCAACATGTATAATACATAATTTGATACCTATCCCTCTTATACTAATCAATTTGGAGCCTGAATAGGGCAATAGAATACTTAATCTTATGTAGCCCCAAAAGTTCAAATAAGCATACTGTAAGCCTTCTTTAGTTAAAGCCAAAATAACTTCTCAATATAAATACTCCTCACCTTACAACCACAATTGAGCCTAAAATTTCTGCTGCTAAGTGAGACATTTGTTAAGTGAGTTTTGCCCTATTTTACAATTTTTTTTGCCACAGTTGTTAAGTTAGAAACGTGGTTGTTAAGTGAATGTAGCTTCCCCATTGACCTTGCTTATCAGAAGGTCACAAAAGATGATCATATGACCCCGGGACACTGCAACCGTTATAAATACAAGTCAGTTGCCAAGTGTTTGAATTTTGATCAGGTGACCATGGGGATGCTGCAATGGTTGTAAGTGTGAAAAATGGTCATGTCACTTTTTTCACTGCTTCTGTAACTGAACAGTCACTAAACGAATTGTAAGTTGAGGACTACCTGTAACTTTATGAATTCACTCACTCCTGTTTTCTTGGCAACAGTACTGAAGTGGATTGTCACTGTCTTCTTTCAGGCTACTCTCCTGATAGTATAGATATAGGATAGGTTTTTTGGCAGTTCTCTGATAAAGTTGTTCTATAAATACTCTTGATCTCAAACAAAACTATTTTTCTGTAAGACAAGAGTAATCCATTATTTCATTTCTTGACTTTATGTCCTTTCTATCTCTGGTTATTTTTTTTTAAATGTGTTTATTTTATTTTCCAAAATTTCCACTTTGATTTGGCTCTGCACCCAATTGACCTGCAGATTTTTCAAAATTATTTTTCATCCCTTCTTTTATATCTTGATTTGTATCTCTTTTGAATTGTGTATTCACAGAAGATTTATGGATGCTGTTATTGTAACTTTCCCAACTCTTCAAAAATCTCTCTCTCTCTGTCTTTTTGCCTTTCTTTAAGTATTTGTTATCTTCTGGAAGTTTGTAATTCTGTGATAACATGGTCTACCTCAAGTATTCTTTATCTCTTTATTTTGCAAAATCCATTAATCATGTCTTCAGTAAAACTCTATAAACAATTTGTTTGCATTCCCATGAAGGCATTGTTTGATCTATTTAATTGTTTCAAAAACACCCTAACAAAAATGATAATGTTTCAGATTTAACTGTTCCCTTAGTCCATTTTAAGCTTTCTTAAGTTAAACTCTAATCCAAACTTTTTGCCTGGTAAAATTCTTTGACTTTTTATATTACTCTTTTCTTTAATCTATAGTGTCAGAATCCATTTATATCACATTCATAAATGTATGTTTAAAACATTATCCCCCCCATATGGATTCTGCCATCTCCTTAGGAAGGAGGAGCATATGTGGATTCAGCCTGCCTTAGGTTATTTCAAAGACCAAGGGAACCTTTTGAACTGGGGGGATCAAAAGGGAGAGTTAGAGAAGAAGGTATCTGGCTTGTGTTTTCTTTTAATTCTGGAGAGGAAGAAGGCAATAACCATAAAGATTCAGAGTTCCTTTTTCCCCCCCAGGAAAGGGATGACACGAAGTAGAAGGTTGGGGGCTGACCAAATGGGGTTGAGGGAAGGGGGGTTGAACCGGGTACCCTTTATAAAATTTCAATTTGTAAAGCAATACTAAGTCCTGTCTTGTATTCCCACAACCAAGCATGTCCTAGTAAAGATTCCTTTTGGACTAGAACTGACTGACTCCAAGAGTTTTTGTCTTCCTAAGACATGGTTTGGGGTAGGTCCTGACATATAGTCTTTTCTTTAATCTTTGATCTAGAATAAAGAGTGTCTTTCTTTTTCCACTGTTCCAGAAATTTCTGTTAGCTGTAAAATAGCTATAATCCAAACACATTTAAGAAAGTGAGGTTTTAGGGGACCTAGTTTTCTTACGGACTCCACTGTAGGTGTGAGGTTATTGACTTTTCTGTGACTCCCAACTCTCAGACTCTGGGTTCCAAGGAGAAGCTGTCTGAAACATAAGTGGGTGATCTCTTGTTCTTTCCTTGTGCGGAGAGGCAGTTTTTGCTTGGACCTCTCATCCAGCCATTGGTCTCTGCTGCAGTATCATCACCGTCTTTCATAAATGTCTTAGTCTGCCATTGCCTGACCCATAAATAATTTACTTAAGCATATTTTTGACTGAAGGCCAGATTAAACATATTATAAAATAAATAGCATAACATGTACTGATTTATTCTTAATCTTGTCTGTCTAATATACTTGTATAGAACACTCTTCTTTCTCTGTTACAGATACTTCATCAGAAATGGGTAAGAGGTAGAAGTACACTATTAAAATTTGATAGGCTGAGGTTTTTTTCTTTTGTTTAATAAAACAGATTAAGAACAGGCATATGTCAGGTGCCTTACATTTTGCTTTAAGATTTAAAGAAAAAAACCAAAAAAATTCACATTTGGTAACATTGCTGTGCCCAATATAACCCTCCAAAGCCTTAAATAGTGGAACCACTTTGGGGGGCTCAACTTAGGCTCAGGTTATATGTGGGCACTTTTTTCTTTCCCCAATCACTCCGCTTCTTAAGGTGCTAAGAAGTGGTGACTATCAACTTTGTGCTGTCAAGGAACTAATGATCTTCTGGACTCTGATTGAAAGCTATCATTTTCAAGCCCTCTGGATAAGTCTTTGCCACCAAGGGACTGGTAGTCTTCTACCCTCTAACTGGAGATTGTCAGTTTCTCCCTTTTGGGTATTACTGTCACAGTGAAGTACTGATTATCTTCTGCCTATTGTATGGGCATACAGTTTCTTTCCCTTGAAGACTATTACTTATTCAGATATTCACAAAACTATACCTATACACAATACATTTCATCACTCTGGCCATCCAATTTGTATACATCTAGCTTATATTCCCCTTTGTTCTTTTTCAAGAACCAAACCAGGATTCATCTTTTGTTTTTTTCTGAAGCTCAAAAATGTCTTACATATGTACAGTGAATCATTACTATCTCTGCCTGAAGGTCAGCTAATGGTTATTAATTCTTCTATACCAATCAATGGGAAAGGACAGGAAAGAGAAGACAGCATAGGAAAGGGAGAAGAAATGCAAAGAGGTGGGGGGAATCACAGACTCATAGGATCGGGAGAGAACTTGAAGGGAGAAGGCCTTATTCCATTCTGGGCAAATGGTTGTTCAATCTTTTTTTTGAAAACCTCTAGTAATGGAACACCACAACTCTGTGGGGCACGCTGTTTCATTGATTAATTGTTCTCACTGTTAAGAAATTCCTCCTTAAAAAAAAAGCTTAAGAAGGAAGCTTAAGGAAAGCTTCCCTTAAGAGAAAGGGAAGCTTCTTCAGTCAAACTGGAATCTCTTATGGTTTATAGTTGATCTGAAAGAGACAAAAACTCTCCCTTTCCAGCATCTTCTCTTTCTTTTAAAACTCTTAAACTGCAAAAAAAATTCTATTTGACAATTTCCCTTTCTAATTGATTCCTTCACCAAAGTGGGGGGAGGGGGGTGAGCAAATCTTTGAGCTCTCAAAAGCTATGCTGGGGTAAAGTAAAGATTCAAGCTTTGAGAATGGTCTCTTCTGGTAAAAGACTTTTTGGCTCATCTTGGGCTGAGATTAAATGCATGTACTCCTGCATTAGCCACATTTTCTTCTTAAAACACAAATATTAATATTTTTTCTTTTTTTTCTTTTAGGTTCAGCCCAGCTGTCCTTTGAAAGTATCCCATTTCTTGAAAAAAAGCACTGTAATGGAGCCGAAATCATCCTCCCTTGTGTGGTAACTAATCTGAAAGAGAATAACAGTATATCAATGTTTGTGAAATGGCAATTTCAAGGAAATCAATTTTTCCTTTATGATGGATATACTGATAACATTACCAAAAACAATAGTTTCAATACTGCAACTTTTCTGAACCGCTCGCTGCTACCTTACGGCATTGTTTCACTTGTTATATCAACAAAGCAGGCTGTTATTGGAAATTATACTTGTGATGTAACAGAATCAAATAGAGAAGGAAGAACAACATTTGAACTGAGGAAGAGTTCAGGTAAGTTACTTGTTTAGATTTTCTGTGAAATCCATTGAAACTTTGATTTCAAAATCTATCCATACAGTAAACTATTCATATCTTGGAGAAAATAATGTGATCATCAGAAGAATATAGATGTCAGGTTTGGCTTAATACAGCTAGTTAAAATTTGGGTTTATCAATCATAATATCCCTTTCCCTGAAGTCTGTTTGTATAAAATAATATGAGTATATAAACTAGGCAGAATAAAGTGACTTACAATTTCCACCACTCCATATCCATGAGTAGGACAGGGAAGTAAAGTGTGAATAAGAGAATCTAAAACGTTCCATTTTGGGCAAGTTTGGTAGTTTCACCATGGAATGAAATTTAATTTTCAGGTGGTGACTGAAAAATAGTTTTCGTAGTCCTCTAGTATGTGTTCCTAAGACTTTGAGAGAGGGCAAGGAGGAGGTATCCAGAGAATCTGTTGAAATGTAAAACTTATTGTTTTCCTTGTAGCACCAAATAATTTTGCCACAGGAAGGACTTTTAGCTTTTTTGCTGTAAAGCAGCCAGGAAGAATATGCACACAGTTTTGTGCATATGCACTGTCTTTGTCCTGTCCTTTCAGAGGACACCACTACTGACTTTGCAGGCTTAATCTGTTACTTTCTCAGGCCTGAGTCATGATGTCTAATAATAGATGGATGGAATGAAGATTTGCATTCAGTATAAAGAGGTAAATTAACAGTGATGAAATTTGGACAAAAACTCTAATCCAAAAATACGCACTGGTTGATTCTGAAATGATTTTCTCTTCTTGAAGGTTTGATCACTATGGAAAGTTGACTGGAAATATATCATTAGCAAATCATTTGGAAATAATTGATATCAAAGTGTTCTCATATAAGGTTTTTCCACTTCTGCCTCTTCAAATATTTGGATTGCCAAACTTTAGTTGTCCTAGGTCCCATTGCAACTGTAAAGAACCATGAATTTTTTTATTGAAAAGTTTTAAAATACATTTTTTAATAACATAAACTCCGTCCCTCCCCCTCCCCCTTGCCCTCCCTAACCCTCCCCCCCCGACTTCCCAGAGCTGAATACAGGGTACAAACTTTACAAACTTAAGCTAAAATATGCTACCTAACTAAAAAAACATATTAAATTCTATCGTGCTTTAACTCCCCTTAAACATAATTAAATTACTAACCAATAATGAATAACTGATAATACACCATGTAAAACTAATACTTATTCAAATACTAAATGAAACTTTTTAGTCCCATATTTATTCTGAATATATTCAATCCATCTTCTCCATTCCACAATATATCTCTGTTGCGATTGTTCTTTCAGATATGCTGAAATCTTTGCCATCTCCGCCAAGTTAGAAACTTTCAAAGTCCACTCTTCTATAGTAGGCAGTTCCTCCTTCTTCCAATATTGCGCTACTAAAAGTCTTGCTGCCGTAATTAAATTCAACATCAATTTAATATCTATGACAGTACAATCCCAGATTGTTGGGGGCAATAAGCTGACTTTGTAATAATGCCACTTGGGGTGTGTGTGAAAGCCCTAATAAGCAGGCATATACATAGAATGAAGGCTACTGCTAAGCTTGTAAGCCGCCCTGAGTCTTCGGAGAAGGGCGGGATATAAATGGAATTAAAATAATAAATAATAAATAATAATAATACCAACAGAAATAACTGTGGAGAAAACCTTATCCTTTTGTTAAATATCTTTTGCATATTCCACCAAACTTTAATCCAAAAAGCTTTAACTTTTTTACAAGTCCACCATATATGATAATACGTTGCATCCTCACTACCACACCTCCAACATTTGGGCTGGCAGTTCGGATACATACTTGCTAATTTTTTAGGATCTAAATGCCATCTATAAAACATTTTATAAAAATTCTCTCTTAAGTTTTGAGCCTGTGTAAATTTTACATTTCTGACCCAAATCTTTTCCCAAGTATCCGTTGTTATAACCTCCTGAAAGTTCTGGGCCCACTTTTATCATACAATCTTTAACAAGTTCTGTTTCTGAGTCAATTACTATCAGTGCATTATATATCCTTGTTATATGTGCTTGACCTTGATCTCAAATTTGTTTTACCAAATTTCCATCAGTTATCAAAATACCAACTTTCTGTTCTTCTTTCCATCTTGCTTGTAACTGCCCATACTGGAACCAAGTTTGTACTATCTTTCCTTCTTTTAAAATATTATATGGCTTTAATTGCCATACATTCCTTTCTATCCTTAGAATTTCTTTGTATGTAATCATATCATGTTTAAATCCCACATTTATATTTTCTATTGCATGTTTAGGTATTGCCCAAATTGGTGTTTTATAATTTAACTTATGTCGATATTTTTTCCAAACTCGCAACAGAGCATACCTTAATATATGTGTCTTAAAAATATTATCCACCTTCTTATCTTACAATAAATATGCATGCCAACCAAATAACAAATCATAACCCTCAATATTCAATAATCTCCCTTGTGTTAAATTAAACCAATCACTAATTGATGATAAAGCAGCAGCCTCATAATATAATTTAAAATTGGGTATTTTAAGACCACCTCTTTCACGTACATCTTGCATTATCTTAAATTTAACTCTTGGTCTTTTCCCTGCCCAAACAAATTTATTAATACCTTTCTGCCATTCCTCCAAATTTGAATCTTTTTTAAGTATAGGTATCATTTGAAACAAAAATAAAAATTTTGGCAAAACATTCATTTTTACTGCTGCAATTCTTCCCAATAAGGATAATTGTAATATTTTCCAACTATCTAACTCTTTTTGTATTTTTAACCATAACAATTCATAATTATTTTTGTATAATTTTACATTTGAAGCTGAAAGATATACCCCCAAATATTTAATCTTTTCAACTATTTCAAATCCCCTTAGCTCTTCTAAAACAACCTTTTGTTCTATGGTCATATTTTTAGACAATATTTTAGTTTTTTGCGTATTTATTTTAAATCCAGAAACTTTTCCATATGACATTATTATCTCCATCAATTCTACAACTGAGTAAGTCGGTTGACTTAATGTAATAACCAAGTCATCTGCAAACGCTCTCAATCTATAATCTTGATCTCTTATTTTAATTCCCTTAATTTTATTTGAGTCTCGTATCTTAATAATATTTCCAATGTTAAAACAAACAACAAAGGTGACAAAGGACACCCCTGTCTTGTACCCTTTTCAATATTACATATTTCTGTCAAACTACCATTGACTATTATTTGAGCTGTTTGCTTCTGATATATTGCCCTAATAGGTTGTAAAAAATTATCCCCAAACTCCATTTTCTCCAGTACCTTAAATAAAAATTGCCAGTCCAATTGATCAAAAGCTTTTTCAGCATCCAAAAAAATCAGCGCTGCGGAGACCTGGTTATTTCTTTCCAAAAATTCCAATAAATCTACAATATGTCTCACATTATTGTTCATTTGTCTACCACTTATAAATCCTGTTTGGTCACTATGAATCATTTGCTGCATTACCTTCATTAATCTATTTGCTAAATTTTTTGTAAATATCTTATAATCAGTATTTAAAAGCGACATTGGCTTATAATTTTTGGTTTGGGAAAGATCTTGATCTTCCTTCGGAATCAGCAATATAAAGGCTGTTTTCCACGATTGAATTGTTCTAAATAATTCTTTTAAAGGTTCCACCATTTCTAACTGTAAATCTTTATAGTAAACAGCAGTCAAGCCATCTGTTCCTGGTGCTTTCCCCACCTTTGTTTAATTGCTAAAATAATTTCTTCATCATTTATCAGTTGATTCATCCCTTCCCTTTGCTTTTGTGTAAGAACAGGGATATTAACTTCTTGTAAATATCTATCTATATCTACATCTTGAATCTTATCCTTAATGTATAACTTAGATTAAAATTCAACAAAAGCCTTTTTAATAAGATTCTGCTGAAACACCTCTTTACCCTTGTAATCTATTCTATCTATATTACGTGACCTTTGTTTCTTCCTTAACAAGTAAGATAACCACCTACCCGGCTTATTAGCATTACAAAAGGTATTATGTTTAACATACTGTAAATTGGTTGCCACTTGATCTGCTATCAACATATTAAACTGACCTCTTAACAAAGTAATTACCTCTTTAATCTTCTTATCAGATGGATTCAAAATTAGAGCCTTCTCTTTCCTCTTAATTTCCTCCTCTAATTCTTTTCGCTTATATTCCAGTTTACACCTATGTTAATTATTCAAATATATTAACACTCTCATATAAGCTTTACTTGCATCCCAAACCATTTCAATAGAAGTACCCTTATGCATATTTATATTAAAAAAATTCTTTCATCTGTTTTTTACATTCTTCCACATTTTCTTGATATCTAAACAAATTTTCATTCATTCTCCAAGACCGCCTGTCTCCACTCTCTTTTTCCAGTTCCAACCATACTGGACTATGATCTGATAGAGTTCTTGGACATATCTTAATCTTCTTAATCCTAGAAAAAAAATCATTAGTAGTTAATACAAAATCAATCCTAGAAAAGGATTGGTGTCTATCGGGAAAAAAGGTAAAATCTTTTTCCTGCAAATTTCTTTCTCTCCAAATATCTCTCAATTCCAGGTCATCTTTCATCTCAAAAAAAAAAAAAAGATTTAGGCAATCAAGCATGATTTGGTATACTTCTGAAAAGACCTTTTTTGTCCTTTTGTGCATCCAGGACACCATTCCAATCTCCCATCAAAATACACGATTTATAATCCCATTGAATTATCTTACTGTGTAAAAGTTTATAAAATTCTCCTTGCTGTTGATTAGGAGCATATAATCCAATGAAAAGTATTTTCTTGCCTTCTATTAACAATTCAATTATAACATATCTTCCTTGTTTGTCTGTTTCAATTAAATTAGCTGTTAAATTCTTCTTGATGTAAATGACTACTCCATTTTTCTTATCTGGAGCAGATGCACTAAACTGTGTACCCAATCTAAAGTTTATCAAATATTTTTGATCAGCTGCTCGAATGTGCGTTTCCTGTAAACAAATAACATCATTTCTAAATTGTTTCAAATACTGAAATACTTTCCTTCTCTTGTGCGGGGAATTTAATCCATTAACATTCCAGGTTAGAAACTTTGTCGCCATCTTTTGCAACCTGAAGCTTACGGAGCGCCTCTTGCAAAACCACCTGCACTCTCTTCGGTTTCGCTCCTCCCACTGCTTCACTGTAAGTAGGTTCTTGAGATATTATTGTAGCTTTCTGTTGTTCTTGTTCTTGTCTCATTCGTCTAATTGCAGCCCATGTCATTCTTTGTTCTCTAACCTCTTCTAATGGCATCTGGGACTGCTCCACTTCTGAAATTTGCTGAGATTCTTTATCCTTCTGCAAAGTAGCTCCTTGTATACTCTCCATTCGCGACTGACTCTCTCCTTCACCATACCTTCCTTTAAATTCTGCCTTCAAAATATTAGAATAAAAATTTCGTGCCTGCAAAGCTGTATTGAGATGATATCTCGTGCCTGCGTATATCACCGCCATGCCTGCTGGAATCTCCCATCTAAACTGAATCTGCCATTTCCTTAATTCATCTGCCAAAAAAGCAAATTCTTTTCTTCTCAACACCCAATGTCCCAACTCACCCGGGAACATGCAGTGTCTTTAGGGAAACACCAAAAAGGAACATTTTTAGCTATTTCTGACCTTAGATGGGTCATTGATACTTATGAAAGCAGAGACTATGACTATTTAAAAGGTTTTCAAGATGTTACTGTTTTCTGACTCCAATGTGTGGCATTCAGGGGTCCCCAGCTGGTCTATTAATGCAGTTCCAGTAGAAGTAGTCTTGCATCCTGATGCGCTGCCCGTCTCCATTTGTCAGTATCCGATTAGCCTGGAAACTTCACAGGGTTTAGATTTTCTTGCTTATGGGCTTCTCAGAGAGACAGTCCTTATAATACAATGATCCAGCCCGTCAAAAAAGCCAGACAGCTCTATCCGTTTGTGCCAGGACTTAAAAGCCATTAATCAGATCACTGTGACACTGCATCAAACCCTATACTCTGATTTCTCAACTAGGTCTTCATCTTACCTGGTACACAAAAGATGTTTTCTTTTGTGTCCACTCTTTGCTTTTCAGTGGCAGCATAGGCAACTTTGCTGGACTATTTTACCCCAAGGATTCAAAAATAGCCCTACTATCTTTGGCAACTTCCTGGACACTGATCTAGCCACATGGCAACCTGTGGAGAACACCACTGGTGTGGTATTACAATATGTCGATGACTTGCTGGTAGCTGCCTCCACTGAAGGCAATTTTATCTTGAATTCTGTTTCCTTGTTAAATTCCCTTTGTTACGGGGGCTATAACGTTTCTTGTACTATAGCCCAGCTCGTCCGACAAGAGGTTCGGTATTTAGGTTACATTCTGTCACAAGGAACTAGAAAATTATCCCAGGAGAGGATCCAGGCTATATGCCTACTTAAACCACCTGGCATTCGGTGCCAGCTCAGGGGTTTCTTGGGAATGGATTCTGCCATATCTGGATTCCAAACTTTGCTCTCATGTTTCAGGCCACCACAGGCTCAGACAAAAAAAAAATCCTTTGAATGGACCAAGGATTGTCAGGTGGCATTTGATAACATTAAAACTGCTTTATTATATGCTGAGGCCCTTGGCATTCCTGATGTCACTAAACTGTTCACCTTGTTTGTGGCAGAAAGCAAAGCGGTAGCTGCTGGAGTTCTTACTTAGACTCTTGGTACTTGGTGTCACCCAGTAGCCCATTTTTCCAAACAACTTGATCCTGTTGCTCAAGGATGGCTGGCATGCTTTTGGGCTGCAGCAGCTGCTGTTCTCCTATTGGAGGCTGCTGAACAGTTAACTTTTGGGGCTCCTATCACAGTGGAAACACATCATTCCATTCAAGACTTGTTAGCATCCAACGGGGGCCATTGGCTTACAGCCTCCCATCTGGAGTGGTATCAAATAGCACTCCTTGACAACCCCCAAGTTCAAATCAAGCACAGGGGCAGGTTCAATCCAGCAACCTTTCTTCCCTAACTGGAACAGGATGATGATCATGTTTATGTGCAAACTATTACAGAAGTGTTTTCTGGCTGGCCAGATTTAACTGACCAACCGCTAGAGAATGTGGACAGGGACCTGGGTACAGACAGCAGCAGTTTTGTGAGACAGGGAAAAAGGCTAGCTGGCTATGGTCTGGTCACATTGGATCAGGTACTAGAAGCAGCAGCTCTCCCTGCAGGTACCTCTGCTCAAAAAGCTGACCTCACTGCCTTGACAAGAGCCTTGGAATTGTCAGATGGTGCTGTTGTTAATATATTTACAGACAGTAAATTCGCTTTTAGTGTTATACCTATACATGGGGCCTTGTGGAATGAGCGTGGTTTGCTCACCATTGAAGGGACCCTCATTAGGACATTTTAAGGCTGCTGGATGCTGTTTTGCTCTCATGCAAGGTGGCTGTCATACATGTGAGAGCCCATGGCAAGGATGATACTAAACATGGAAAGGGAAATGCCTTGGCTGACTGTACAGAAAAGTCTGCCACTTCAGGTCCCCTGTCCCCTTGGTATGTTGGTGCACTTGTACTTTCACATTTGCCTGTGCCGGCTCTGACATACACGTCGCAGGATAGGCATAGAGCTTATAAAATGGATGCTGTTTATCACAGACATTGGCTGGAGAAGGACGGGAAATGCCTTCTCCCAGAACAATTCTCCCAGAACAATTCTCCCTCTTAAGAGAATTGCATGCCAGCTCTCATTGGGATTACAAGGCCATAGCTGAATTTGTTATAACAAACTACATTTGTCCTGGAATCTGTGACAAGGCCCTCGTAACGATCAAGGAATGTGTGATTTGTCAATGCAATAATCCTATGAAAGCTATTAAGTTCTCCTTGGGGAGACTTAGGTCTGGCCGTACTCCTGCTAGTTTTTGGGAAGTTGATTTTACTGAGTTGCCAAGCAAGCAGGGTTTTTGTGGATGCTTTTTCTGGATGGATTGAGGCCTTTCCCTGCCATACTAACAAGGCATGTGAGGTGGTCAAGGCCCTCCTGAAGGAAATTATTCCTTCCCATACCAAGTCATTGGCTCTGATAATGGATCCCACTTATTCTGTAGTGGGTTCTGGACCGCATGGCAGACAGCAGGCAGATGAGTACAGCATCAGCTCTTTATTGTGGGTAGGACTGTACTGAACAAAGGGGGTTACCTGTACCCCTTATATACCTTGCCAGGTACACTCTCGGCCAATCCGTTCGTCTGAATCTCCAGCCGAAAGCTAACCAGCCAATACGGTAACGGTACAGGGCTACCTGGTGGTATTTGCCAAGCTGTTGCTTAAACCCCATACTTAACACCCTTTATCTCTAACATTACCCAGCAGGTGGCTCAGGCCCTAGGTATTGATTGGCAGCTTCATTCAGCCTATCGGCCCCAATTTTTGGCACGCATGGAGAAGGCCAATGGCTGATGACTCTTACATTTTTGATGTGAGGGATTGTTTATTCTAGGGATCTTTCTTCCTAATCCCAGTTTCCTGACTCCAGTCTTTCTGACAAGATTATCATATCTGCGATTCTACAGACTTGTTTTCTGTTTGGGACAGAGAGACTTGGGTTGGTTTCTGCTTTTAAAATCCTTTAGAGAAATTTATTCTGCCTTTTAAATATTTCCAAGAATATTTCTTTCTCTGGCGGGGGGGGGCTGACTTCCCACACTGGGATTTGTACATGGATTCATCACACCTGCCTTCGCTGTTTTTCCCTACCACCTGACACTAAGACCCCCGAGTTTCTTGGATTGTAGACCCTGGTGCTGAGGATCACCTTGGGCTGAAGCTTTTGTTTCAAGAACGACGTTGACCTGTATGCCAAGATGTTTTAGTCACTCTGATACCTGTGCTCACCGGGCTTCCTCTTGAGCAGTTTTCTCTCACTGGCTCCCTGCCTACTTACACCATAGACGTCACTCTTTTCTGCCTTGATTGCCATCTTGTTCTTTATTTGGATTGTTCATTTCTTCTTTTCTGTTACTCTGTTGTTTTTCTTTTCATACTCCATTGACAGAGTTTAACCATCCCATACAGGCATTTACACAACTCAATAAGAAACAAGGAGAAATAAGTGAAATAGTGTTACAGATTTGCCAAGCATTAGATATGGTACTGGCAGCAAAAGGTGGGGTGTGTGCTTTAGTCCACTCACATTGCTGCACTTTTATCACTGATTATCAAGTTAATATTAGTAAAATCATCCATCTCATGGCAGAAGAAATCAGGAATTGCTCTAAGGATCTGGAGATTTCCACTGATGCTGTATGAAGAGTCTTCAGTGATATATTCTCATTCCTTATCAGTTGGCTCTTGGGATGGGGATGGTTTAAGGAACTATTCATTGGTCTCCTCATTGTGGTGTTCCTTGTTATCTTTCTCTGTTGTATCATTCATTGCTTGCCCCTAATCACTTCTGCCTGTCCTCAATATTGTGGTCCATATACTGCAGAAGCTTGTTCTGTATCTATCCAGTTTGCACACTGCTCAAAGTATGAAATGGGGGATTATGTTGACCCAGAATAACGGGAAAGCATAGAAAGCATAAATTGTGAATATGTGCAGATGGCCTCACTATCTTTGGGTACTTGCAGAGTCTTGGATGCAGGGTCATGGAAGGTCAGCAAGGAAAATACCCAATGTCCCAACTCACCCGAGAACATGCAGTGTCTTTAGTGAAACACCCAAAAAGAAGATTTTTAGCTATTTCTGCTTTCACCCTTCTTATCTATGGTGGGCCAGCCTTTCTGGATGAAGTCTTTATCTTATTTGTGTCAGCTTTGCTTGGTGGATTGCTTATGTAATGAAAAAGTATAAATATAGGGATTTCCTATCATTCAGGGCTTCTCTGTTTTAGAGGGACCCGTCTTTGTTCAGCTGAATAAAAACGTAAAGTTTAAAGGCAACTTCTGGTTTCCTGTATTTCTTTATCAATCATCATCTCAGATCCTGCACAACAGAGCTGAAGATCAAATCCTTTTGAGGCACAACATTCTTCAGATATTGTTTTGTTACTCTGAACCTAAAGGTGAAATGATTATAGAAGGAGGGATGCACATAATGGAAGGGATGTTCAGTTCTTTCTTGGTAAAAGTAAGATGAAATGATACTAGGAAGTATAGTGAGTTGGAGATACAGGATGAATGTATATCTTAAAATTGAAAGGAGAAGAACTGAATTGAATGAAAAATTTAGGTTTGAAAACACCATTTTGAATGAATTTTCCCAAGCAAATCAATATTTTTGAGAGTAACAAAGTCAGATGTTTTAAAAATAGGTATTACTATGAAGAAAATATGTAGAAATGTGTATTTTTCTTAAACCATTAGAATATGTGGTCAATACAATGAATGGATAGAGAAGGATCAGAATGAAGGAAATGACAACTAATGATAATTATGTGATTAAATGCAGTTCTGCACAATAGTATTATCATTGGAAGTGAAAATGGATAGGCTAACTTTTGAGAGAACCAGTCTGCTGATTATTATTAATAATCATAAGAAATAAAAGCTCTTCATAAATTTGCTTTTTATATAATTATCCATTTATTCCCTTTAGTCTTTCCATCTTTTAGCTAACTTTTGACTCTTTGTCATTATATGATTTTAGCATAATGTTGGAATATTATCTAATTTACATGCAGTACAATCTGTTAAGGAACTCCTTAAATGATTCTTAATGTTAGAATCTAATCCTAACTCTATATAAGACCAGAAATAAATGATATACAGTTGGACGCTTCTTAAAAACATTTCTAATATTTTAAGAGTGCACTTGTGATGTATTGGTGTGCATGTCTGAGTAAAGAAAACCTGTAAAAAATCAAACAGTTTTTGTAATAGTATGCCAGAAAGGTGTATCCTAATGCACTTGGATCAAAAGCTACTGGTGCAAAGGTTTTCTGTCTGTGTGAACCCTTATACTGCTACTGTTCCTCTGGCTGTTCTTCGACTAGATGATAGACCAACAAGCTTGCTTGGTACAAATTAATTTTATATTATAGAAATATTAGTAAAAAACATAAAAGCCAGTTTTTCAGATTATAATTGTGCAGTATTGAATGATCTTTCCCTAATTTAGTCTTTTGAGTCTTTCAGTGGTGCGCCTAGTATAAGGGTAGGCAACCTTAGCTCTTTTATGACTCATGGACTTCAACTCCCAGAATTTCTGAGCCAGCATAGGCTCAGGAATTCTGGAAGTTGAGGTCCACGAGTCATAAAAGAGCCAAGGTTGCCTACCATGGCCTAGTAGTACTGCAACAGAGTCTATCCAACTTGCGTCTGGTCAGCCTCTTCTTGTCTTTCTTCCATCTTTCTCAGCATTCGTAGAGAATTAGGTCCTTCATAATGTGTCCAAAGTAGGATAATTTGAGTCTTGTCCTTTGTGTCTCAAGTGAGAACTCTGGGTTGATTTATATGATGATTATTTGTGTTTTTCCTTAGCTGTCTATGTAATTCTTAGGGGTTTTTTCCCCAACATCAAAGTTCCGAACATCACTATTCTTCCTATACTGGTTTTTTAAAGTCCAATTTTATCTTCCATAGAGTGTCACAAGGAATACTATTGTTCCAGGTAGTCCTCAACTTACAACAGTTCATTTAGTGACTGTTCAAAGTTACAATGTCACTGAAAAAAGTGAGTTATGAATTTTTCACATGACCATTGCAGCATCCCCTTGGTCACATAATCAAAATTCAGACAGTTGGCAACTGACTCATATTTATGATGGCTGCAGTGTCCTGGGATCATGTGATCATCTTTTGCAACCTTCTGACAAGAAATGTCAATGGGGAAGCCAGACTCTCTTAACAACCTTGTTACTAAGTTAACAACTGCAATGATTCACTTAAGAACTGCAGCAAGAAAGGTTGTAAAATTGGGCAAAATTCACTTAACAAATGTCTTGCTTAGCAATTTTGGGCTCACTTGTGATCGTATATCGAGGACTACCTGTATTTTGATTTTTGCAGATAGATACATTATGGCACTGAAATATCTTTTCAAAAAACTGTAATGCCATTAAGCAAATGTCCTGTTGCAATTAATTTGGATACTGCAAAGAACTGTAGTTAGTAAGCACAACTTTAGTAAAGTAAGTTGTTCTTACTAGGCAACTGATAAGGATGCCTTTTGAGGTTAATAAACTGCATACAGTATATTCTTTAGAAGGTTCAGGCATAAGGTTTCCTTTGTCTGCTCTTGGATAATAGCATTCACAGGCTGAAGGTTACCAACAAAAATACAAATGGTATTATGTAGAAGTGATAGTATATTCCTCCAGCCCTGAGAAATGATTCTCTTAAGGATGGTGACTGCAGATTACAATATAAGGGGTACAAGAAAGCAAAACTTCCTGTTCTCTCAATTCCCATTCTGGTTCTTTTTCAGATAACAGCCAACAAGATTGTTTCCATCTCCTTTCATTGTATTAAGTTTTAATTAACCAACTCTAGTTGAAATTTGAGGCTTAGAGCAGGTGTCAGCACCTAGTGTAGATGACTTTGACTAGTTTCGGAATTTTAAGAGGGGTCAAACCTGCTTATTGTTTTGGTGAAGGATTACCATTAATTCTTGGGCTATAGGAATAGAATCTAAAGAGTACAAAACATCCTATTGAAAGGAGCCAAAACACAGTACTTCAGAATATTTGCCCCCCCCAAAAAAATTACACGAATGGTTTCATGTTGTCACTAAGAGTCTACTTTAAATCAAGCCAGGCTCTACCCTTACCTTCATTGGAAAGAAGCAGGTAATTATCTTGCAGCCAGGAGCAACTTAAAGTATGTTTCATCTTTGGTTTTTAGGGATATTTAAGTGAATTTGAAATAAAATGCTCAATTCTCTCTCTCTTTCCTTGCACATTTTCTAAAACTGAAAAATGTGATTTTGTGGAGTTTGAAGCAATAAAGCAAGTCTCTCAGCAGCTGCTGGCTGTTTATTCCAGTTTATTTTAAAAGTCCTTTTATATTTCTGTGAAGCTTGAACTTCCCCAAGTCTTTTGAGATTTTAATGCATGCTGTGTTGCATCCTTTTGCCTATCTGAAAATCAGGACACACACAGACACAAAATAAGTTTTCAGGATGAGTTAATTGATAAGAGCAAAACTTAGATTCTTGACTTTCTTTCACTTATTCAAACTATTGTATCTGGATTATTAGATTAAAATGTGAAGTCTTATAAAATTACATGACTGTAAACATCTTTATGATAATATACTGCATATTATTTATTTTTGTTTGATTTTGCACCAAATGTAGCATTTTAGAAATATGAATGCCTAATTACAAAAATGATATCTAGTACCATTTTAATAATTCTGGACATTAGATAATGTAGGTTTTGTAGGTAAAAAAATATTTTCTGTGGTGCGAACTTGCAGATGGGAAGAAATCTGAATTTTATAAAATATAGTAATAGTAATTTGCAAAACTAGTTCATATTATGAGAATATGGAGTTCATGTTTATGAATATAGCACTCAAAACCAGTACTAAAAATATACTTAAATAATATGCTAACTTTTTCAGTCATAGGATATCTGGAATCTGCTAGCTAAAACATGCATAGAATAGGTACAAAAATGTAGGGTGATGTGAAAATAACTTTAACTTGGATTCCAGAATCAGGTGGTAGGACAAAATATTATTTTATTTAGCATATGGCATACACTGTCACGGAAATCTACAAATACTGGACACAATGGAGTCCTGACAGCCTTAATTGCTAGTTCATCCCCAATAGTATAACTCTGGCAGCTCAAGGTAGAGATGTATAAAGATGTATAACTGAGTATCTTCAATGTATTGATGATAATTAACATTATTACGGTGAATGTCAAGAAATACCTTCTGACATGGCTTCCAGAGAAGCAGTGGCTGACTGAAGACAACTATGTTTTTAGTGGACCCAATGATGGTAGAAGAAAGTGGAGTCAATGAAAGTGTTGGCTCCCTGAATCTTTTAAGGATAAAGGGGAGGACTTGAGAGTTCCCAACAGACATTCCCTGTGATGAAACAGTGGTCTCCAGCTGGTTTTAGAGCTCTGGGAGTTGAGTCACCTTTGCCCAAGTCTTTAAAAGAATATTGGGTTCACTTGCTTCCTTTCTTAACCATCCTTACTGGAAATGGCTTGCCTATTGTTTTTTAGATATTAGGAACCTTCAGAAGGACAAGTTTCATTATGGAAGGTATTTTTCCTTCAACCTCCAGCAAAAAAACCTTTACGCAAGCTTTAAAGAGTAAAGAAAAACTTTTTTAAATTTAGAAATGTATAGCAAAAAGATAATTAGAATGTTGATTTTGGAAACCTTTTAAATGGACTAAGAAGCCAGATTTATTGGAAATTAGATTCTAAACTATTTACAAGACTATTTCCTGTAATGTGTTTAAATCTTATTAAAAATATATAAAGATTTTGAACTTAAATGTTAAAAAAATTCCTCTGGGAAAAAATGCTGGATGATTTAAAAAAATGTGATAAGAGGAGGCCTTAAAAGCTGGTTACTAGAGGTTACCAGAAAGAATTAAAGATTATAATCAAAGGAGAAGACCCCCTAATATAGCACAGATAAAACTATTTTAACTCTGGAAGAATTCAAGGATGTTTGGCAACAATGTACCCAGAACTTTCTATTTAGACTGTTTTACATCATAAAAATGGGCTTAAAAGAAGAGATAGAAAAACATATCATTGAAAATCAGACTATTTAGGATATGGTTTTAAAATTGATAGGATACAACAATGATATTGACAAATGAAACAGGCTGAGGTTTTAATAATTAAAAGGGACACACAAATAATAAGCCAGAAGAGTGACTTGGACAATTTTCTTACTTTGGATTTACAAAACAGACATATTTATGAAAAAATTCTTGAGAAAAGTTAAAGAGAGAAAGAAAAGAAACCAGTTTTTGGGACATTCCTTAAAAGAACTAAACATAAAGATCTTTAAAAGAAAAAAAATGTAGGTTTGCAAAGTTGACTTATTCAATCAAAGTTAAAATGTATATAATTTTTTCCCCTAACAATTTTAATTAAGTTTTCTTGACTAGGAGTGAATGATGAAGCTTTAAAGATTACCGTAGTTTATCGATAACAAATGGGAAGAAAAGAGTTTTCATTACCTTTTTAGTAAAAGTGATAAGTTATGGTATTAAAATTGAGAGAAGATAAAGACAAAATGATAAGAAATTAATTTGAGACATCCTTTGAAGGGATTAAAGATTATAATTTTAAATATGCTGTTGTTTCTGATAGCTCCTAATGGAATTTTTATTAAGTTTGAATTATGAGTTTTAAAATATTTGTTTATAGATATAAGACATGGGAAGAATAGTTTTTCTCCCTTGGCATCTTTAATGAAAATGACAGAGTATTACCTAAAAGAAAGAAATATGTTTGTTTTACTTGTTTAAAGTTCTGGTAGTTCTTAATGTACCTCTGCTAAATTTATATGACAAGTCTCTATTATTTGCTAAAAGACAAAAGATAAAATATGGGATAAAGAGATTTTGGGTTGAAATATTAGACAAGGTGGATTGACTTAATGAAAAGAGAAGTAATTTTTCTATAGTTTCCTTTTTCCTTTTTATGTATTATTTTCCCTTTTCCCCTTTCCCTTCCCTTTTTCCTTTCTGCACTTTGTAATTTTTCTTTTTTATAGTTCTTTTAATTCGTTAGTCTTTTATCTTTATATTTTTAAACTTCAATAAAAACATTGTTTAAAATAACTTATGACACTTAATTTAAGTTTCATAATTTCAAACTTAAATTCTTACCACTCCATAGTCAGAAAGGACACAATATATCCAAATAGTAGCAAATGATAACTTTTTGACTTAAAAGTTATTTCAGCAGGTATTTTCATTAATGAATGTAATTTATTTTATTTTTTATTTTAATTCCATTTATATCCCGCCCTTCTCCGAAGACTCAGGGTGGCTTACAAGCTTAGCAGTAGCCTTCATTCTATATATATGCCTGCTTATTAGGGCTTTCACACACACACACCCCAAGCGGCATTATTACAAAGTCAGCTTAATTGCCCCCAACAATCTGGGTCCTCATTTTACCTACCTCGGAAGGATGGAAGGCTGAGTCAACCTTGAGCCTGGTGGGATGCGAACCTGCACTAATTGCAGGCAGCTGGTGTTACTTAAGGAGGCATTAGCCCACTGCTCCACCAAGGCTCTAATGAATATTGATCATAGATGATTCAATTAGAATTAAATATTGGGAATCCAGATAATTAGAAAGGAGTGATGTGCATATTTTAACATGTTTGTAGTGGTAATAGAAACAATCATATCTCTATAATATATAAAGAAAATTAATTTAAATGTTTAATATCTACCATTTTTCCTGAAATGATTTAGCTTTATAAAATGTGCTCACAAAGGAAACACAGCACATTTTGTGGTAAAAGAGAAGTGATAATGTTATTCTTTATGCCATAATTTGTTCCATTTGAAGAATAATCAAATAATGATAACTTGGAATTAATTCAGAAAAACTCTAATTTCTGGGAAGAAAGCAATTTATAAATGTAGCAAATGTAGTGATGTATTTAATTTTGTATCTAAAAACAGTCCCTACCAGTTTGTGTTGGTATCATCTTTAGAAAAAAAATAGGTACTTATTCTTTCTATATATGATAAATACCATTTATAAACCTTATTCCATTTATACGTCAATGCATGCCTACATATCAGTTGTATGACTGATAGATACATTTATTTATCTAAAATAGGTGTGAACAATATTTTTGTGTTGAAGGTTTTATTACCTTGAAAATTGTTCTTAAAAGCAACATACTGATATTTAATTCTTTAATAATTTTGTTAAAATATTTTGCAAAGATTCAAAAACTATTGAAACATAGTAGAAAAAACAGAAAAAGCAAAAAATTAAAGGTAACAGGAAAAGTGATGAATAACAAAAAAGGAAGAAAAAGAAAGACATATAAAGAAGCAATTCCCATTTTTCTTTGTAGCAATTACAGATATAACTTACCATTTTTACCCTGCCATATTGCATATCATAGTTCTTTTTCCCATTAAACAAACCTTTTTAATCAATAAATAATAAATCCCAAAATCAACAGTTCATTGTTATCCATTTCCAGCACAATTTACCAGGTAGGATTTAAGTAAAACAATCATTAGAGATCCGAATGTTAGAAAGAAGTTATTTAAAGAGTTTGGATCTTTAAATCTTGTCAGCAAGATTACTGTCTGAAAACAGAGGGGATATGGCAGGAGAACCCAACTAAATATTAACTTTGGGAATGATCAGCAATCTATATATTTTATGGGAAAAGCAATTGGCTGCAGTTGACTCTCCATTCTAAAGGTAGTTGACCACAACTGACTGTCTCCATTGTAACCCTTTTTTTCTCCCTCTCTGGTCCTTTGACTCAGAAGTAAACCATATGCAGTCCACCTCATGCTTCCCTGTGCATAGGCACACATACTATAGAGCAGACATGTCAAACACAAGGCCTGGGGGCCGGATGCGGCCCACGAAGTGGTTTCATGTGGCCCGTGAAGCCATCCTGAAAACAGTGAGGGAACGGCCCCACTGCCTTGGCCCTGGCCCAGAGACCCTCCTTCTGCCAGAGATCCTCAGATCTATCCCACTCCTGCCCAGGCCCCCATAGGCACCCTTGATGCGAACGATGTAGAGCTGGCCATGCCCACCCAGCAGGCCATACGCACTCTAGCCATGCCCACCCAGTAGGCCATGCCCACCCTGACCATACCCACCTGGCCCCATGAGGGCAACCGCAGTGCTGATGCGGCCCTCAATGAAATTGAGTTTGACACCCCTGCTGTAGAAGAAACAAAAGGAAAGGACAGCAGAAACACATTCATATAGAACAGACATATTGTTCCAGGGGAAAAAAGTAGGTTTTAAAGTTTTTAGTAATTATATTTGGGATAAATCTCCTTAATAAAATAAAGTACAGTTTTGAATAGAGCAAGAATCCCATCCTAGCTGGTAGAGAGAGATTAAATACTACCGTGTTTCCCCAAAAGTTAGACCTAGCCCGATAGTAAGCCCTACCTTGATTTTTGGGGGTGTGCCTAATATAAGCCCTACTCCAAAACTAAGCCCTAGTTTTGGGATGAGGTGCAGCCCTAAAAATCAAGCTAGGGTGGGAGTAGGGGAGGGTGAAGCTGCCCCACGCACCCTGCACATGCTTTACCTTACCGATAGGACCACCGCAGCCAAGCCTCCTATGCCCCGACACCTGTCACGCCACTGCTTGACTTCTTCTGTGGCCGCTTGCCGCCACTTGTGGCTGGATGCCATGTGGCGCATTGCACAGTTGCCGCTCCTCCCAGCAGGACGCCGCATGGCACTTCGGGCCATTTCCGCAGCTTGCATGTTTCAGGCTGCTTCTGCATCGCTTTGGGATGCTTCTGTTGCTCACACACTTTGGGCCACTTCTGTTGCTCGCAGCAGAAGGCCATGTGGCACTTTGGGCTGTTTCCACTTTAAAATTATCTTACCCTATGACCAACTACAAACCTCATTTCCACCCATCTAGGTTGGGGATGGAAGAAAGGAGTGTATTACAAGGTAAAACAGTACATATTAAGATTTCTGTGTGCCAGAAGTGTAAAACTCCTTGTATGGAGAAAGAGCACATTGAAAAACGTTTCCTGAGGTAAAATCTTTTCTTGTATTCTCTTCCTCCTTGTTGGAATCTCATGACTACATATGCAAAAAAGAGGATCTCCACTAATGTGGGGTCAGATAGAAATCTCCCTCTGGCCACTAGAGAATTCATTGCTTTTTCTTAGTGAGAGCATGAATTTTTAAAAAATCAAATTTCCCACAAGAATAAAATAAGATTAAATCCAATTGTATGAAACAAATCCCTCTTAGGATGTTTCACAGGTTTAAAAGGTTTAATCATCCATGGGTTTGGGAAAAAACAGTTGGAAAATCCCCATTATAATAGCTAAGCATGTCCAAATTTCCAGTTATCAAGGCTAAGGTTTAAAGCTTTATTGTCACACCAACTTTATTAATCATTAAACTTTGTTTTATGATGCAACATAAACAACTGTCATAAACTTAAAATAATCAAGTGATAAGAGACATTGAAACATGAATCTGTACAACATATAGCTGCAAGGAACCTATACTGATTCTTAATTTATTAAACGAAAGGTGCACCAAGGAGACAAATGGTTCAAAAATTTATTTATCTAAAAAAATCCTCACCCTGGCAAGCAAAAAGGCCATTGCCTATTGGAAAATAATAGGCAAACATACTAATTTAAAGCTACAATACACTGAGAAAGAAGAGATGGTTAACTCAAACCTCCAAAATCAGTTCAGCTTCTTTTATATACAACCACTCTTCTGCCCTTCTTCCTCCCCCCTTTTTACCCATTCTCTTTTACCATTCAAGGCAGGCAGTGTATAAAAACACACACACTCGCTTTGAATGTTTACCCAACAGTTTGATTTATCGGGAAGGGGAATGAAAGAGGAAAAAGCAAATTTCTGGAAAGGTTTCTCTCAGTAAGGTGAGAGTTTTGCTGAGGACCTATTGTCTTTGTATTTCCTGAGTTAAAGTGTGCAGCTAATCATTTTCCAGTATTTTTTAAAGTGTGAGGAGAAATTTCATGTAGCCAGCCCGGCTGTTATGTGTAATTTGCAGACATTTTTTTGCTTTAATAGGGCTTGAGACATTGCTAAAGGTTGCAGGGCCAATATATGTACTGATGCTAGATCTGCGTTTGAAGTTGTACATGATTTTGAACAATTATAGAAACTGTGCAGATTCCTAGCTTCAGCTGGCACTCCTATTAAACATGGGGCTGTTATTGCCGACTAATGGAATCTGTCATCTTGCCCTCTCGTTTGGCAGTTGTCAAAATATCTGCACTTTCTGGCCTTCCTGGTAATGAATGGCCTAATGCCGCAGAGGCTAAACAACAGTGCTGTCTCTGGGCCCGGTGCAAATAGGTTTCCATTTACAGAATTTCATCCATGTCACTGTGTCTCTGCTTCAGTCTTTGGCCTTTCCTTCCAACATCTGGAATGATAAGAAGCAGATTGGCCACAGGATGCTTCAGATATTTAGAGACATCTAGGCATTTCAAAGCTAGCTCTTCTCAAAGTCCTTAAGTATACACATCCCTTTCTTGCTTCATATAGTCTGTGTTCAGGAAAGCAAAAGACATGAAATATTAAGAACATGGTGGGGACCTAGAGTTCACTCTATTATTACAAAGATATTCAGGTATATCCTACTTGAGACGTAATACCACAGAAATAAAGTTGGCAAGTTAAAGAACCTGGACTTGCAAATAGACCTTATATCTATCAGTAAAATATATCGGTATAAATATATATTTACTAATAGTTGTTTAATGGACAATGAAAGCTCTGCTCTCCCATCTTGTTTTTCCCCCCTCTTTCTCTTTTGCCAATACATTCTCCCCACTCTGTGCAGCAGGCCAGAAATTTTGAAATTAGATTAAGAGCACAGATTGCACTTACCCCTGGTTTAAAGTATTTATATCCTCTTCAGCTGAAAAGGCTCCAAGAGAGCTTACATAAAATCAGTAAAAAAAAAAAAGAAAAAGAGAGAGAGAGACATTCTCTGCCTGAAGGCTTGCAATGTAAAGATGAGGCAGAAAAGAGGAAAAAGGCTTAAAAGGGAAAGGAAAGCAAGAAAGCAAACTCAGATGGCTGTCGTTAAACCCCTTTTTTGCAGTCATGTAGTAGTGTAATATAGTATTATCCCAGGAATGTTTCACATGGATAAGATTTTTTTTAATTCCTCTGTGGTTTTCTTGATTCATTCAAATCAGAGACCGCCTGTCTATATCTGATAGTTGCTAATCTTGGGAGAAGCAAGAAATTGGGTCCTTGTTTGAGTCTTCTAATTATTTTCATTAGTTTTTGTTTTAGTAATATGAAAACAGGTACTATGCAGGGAAATTTTTTTTAATCAGTTTTGATGTAAATTGAAACAAATTGTTTCTGAACAGAAATGGCTGGATTGGAATTGAGTAGCGTGGATATTTTAGGATTAAATAAATAAATAAATTTCAACATTAAGAATTTAATGGGGAGCAATAGGGAGCAAGGACCTTTTTTTAAAAACAAACAAACAAACCACCCTGTATATGAACAAAAAGAAGAAAATCGATGCATTCAAATTGAACACAATAGGGAACAAACGGCTTCCGAAAAAGAATGACCCTATATACGAACCTAAAGAGGAGGACCGATGGAAACATGTCATTTTTGGAAGAAAAGAGCAACCAAGAGCAAAACCCCTATTATCTACCAAAGCCCACTCTATTGAAGCCCCTCTGGAACTTAATCGCTTTCATAGCCTCCAGCAGGAAGAAAATATGCAGACACCTATAAACGAGCAGTCACCAATAGTTCTAAAAAGGAGACACAACCTAGCATTCCTGTAGCAGGAAGAATAATATCCCAGAGTTCCCTAGGGGAAAAAATGGTGAATATCGGTAATAGGTGATTCAATTCTTTGGGGAACATAAACTATAGTCTGCAGACCAAACAGTCCATTTAGGGAGGTATGTTATCTCTCTGGAGCAAAAATCAAAGATGTAACTGAGAACCTTACTAAAATAATCAACCCCATGGATTACTATCCCTTTCTTCTCCTGCATGTTGCGACCAATGACACAACAATGAATCTAAAAACAATAAGAGTTTATGAACAGCTAGGGAGGAAAGTTAGGGACACGGTGGCTCAGTGGGTTAGGACGCTGAGCTTGTCGATCAGAAGGTCGGCAGTTTGGCGGGTCGAATCCTGAGTGCCGCATAACACAGTGAGCGCCTGTTACTTGTCCCAGCTTCTGCCAACCTAGCAGTTCGAAAGCACATAAAAATGCAAGTAGAAAAATAGGGACCACTCCGGTGGGAAAGTAACAGCGTTCCGTGCGCCTTTGGCATCTAGTCATGCCAGCCACATGACCACGGAGACATCCTCAGACAAACACTGGCTCTTTGGCTTTGAAATGAAGATGAGCACCGGCCCCTAGAGTTGGAAACAACTAGCATGCATGTGCGGGGGAACCTTTACCTTTTTTTAGGGAGGAAAGTTAAAGAATTAGGAGCTCAAGTGGTGATTTCAACTATACTTCCAACAAAAGGCCAACATTCAATGAGACAGCAAGGGATTTTAGGAACGAACCATTGGTTTCAAAACTGGTATCGACAAGAGAACTTCGGTTTCCTACACCATGGTCTACATTACCTACATGAAATACTACCGGCAAGCAATCGAGAGAACTACACAAGAACTGGAAAGAATATATTCGGAAAATGGCTGGCTCATCTTATCAGAAGGGCTTTAAACTAAAATTGAGGGGGGAGGCAGGCAGTCTTCAAGATCTTTAAAACCTAATTACAAGCAAAAACCACTAGATAACCAATCATATAAGGAGGTAGGGAATAAAGAGAAAGAAGAAGGAAAAGGAGAAGAAGAAATAAAGGAAAAACACAATGAAGTAAAGAGTGATGGAAAGAATGGAAAACCCAGATAGAAAGTAGGAGACATAAGAAACATACCCCAAACCATAAAGGACTCAAATGCCTATACTCAAACATTCAAAGTTTAGGGAACAAACGAGGCAAACTTGAAGTACAAGTACATGAAAGTAAATATGATATAGTTGCCATTATTGAAACATGGTGGGATGAAAGTCATGACGGAATGTACTGATGGAAGGATACAAACTATTCAAAAGAAACGGACCTAACAAAAGAGGAGGTAGAGTTGCATTATATATAAAAGATCACTACAACTCTACAGAAATCCACAAAACCAAGGATGAAAGCTCCTAGAATCCTCTTCATGGGTCGATATAAAAGGAAAAAAAGAATAACATTGCTACCCAACCAAGCAGAAGAAATAGATGAATCTATCTGACAATGACATTGTCACTCAACCAAGCAGAAGAAATAGATGAACCTATTTGACAATTTGTCATCCTAAAGGTAGAGGAGGGAACTAGAGGAAAAGCTATACTGGACCTAGCTCTTACTAATAGAGAAGAAGTGATAGACAGTGTTGAAGTTGCCAGAATGTTAGGCAAGAGTGACCACATCATATTGTAATTCAATATAATGCAAACACAAACAATAGAACATAATCCAGCCAGTGTCTTAAACTTCAAAAGACCTGATTTTAACAAATTCAGAAGAAAAATTCCATGGATGAAAATACTAAAGGGGAAAACAATACAAGAAGTGTGAGAAACTGAAAAAATATGATCATAAAAGCCCAGTCCAGCACAATACCACTGAAAAAGAAAAATAAATCCAAGGAGAAACCAGCATGGTTGCACAAAGATCTCTGATAAACTGAAAGAAAAAAGGACAAGTACAAAAAAATGAAAAGAGGGACACATAACTAAGGCAGAGTATCAGCAGATAGCTCAAATCTGCAAAGATGATGTCAGGAAATTAAAGGCTCAGAATGAACAAAGACTTGCAACAAAAGTTGAAGATAATAAAAGCTTCTTTCAACATATAAATAACAAGAGAAAAGTCAAGGAAACAGTAGGTCCACTTAAGAGACAAGATGGCAAGGAAGTAACAGGCAACAGAAAGAAAGCAGAACTGCTTTGCATCAGTCTTGACGCAAAAAGAAACTATAGCCCAACCTACCAAAAATATAACTCTAAAAGACAGACTAGAAATAAAAATTACAATAAGCAAGAAAATGCTTAGAGAACAGCTAAATCACTGGGACTTGATGGATTATATCTTTTGAAGGAATTGGCAGATGTTATCTCAGATCCTGGAATACCAGGGAATTACCTGAGGATTGGGAAAGAGTTGATATGGTTCCCATCTTCAAAAAAGGAAAAAAAACAGACCCAGGAATCTTAACAGACCCACCAGCCCAATATCAATACCTTTAGAAGATACTGGAAAAGGTAGTAAAAATCAGATCTGTGAACATCTAGAAACAAATAAAGTTGTAGCTAAAAGCCAGCTTGGGTTTGTTAAAAACAGATCATGCCAAACCAATCTTATTTCATTCTCTAACAAAGTGACTAAATTACTGGGCCAGCGAAATACTATGGACATAGTATACTTAGCCTTCAGCAAAGCATTCAACAAAGAAGACCACAACCTACTTCTTGGTAAGCTAAAAAAATGTGGGATAGACAACATCACCACCAGATAGATTTGTAACTGGCTGACAAACCATACTCAATGAGTCATCCTTAATTGTACATCTACATGGAGGGAAGTAAGCAGTATGTTATCACAAGGTTCCATGTTCGGCCCTGTTGTGATTCAGCATCAGCCTGTGATACTGGCAGCTGAGTCTGATGATTCTGAAGAGGAGGAGGAGAAGGGATTTGGAGAGCCTTTGGTATCAGAGGGAGGCTCGGATGCACTGCAGGACTCTCAGCCTGGCCCCTCCCATCATGTTCCTCATCAGACTCGGCCGTGTGAGCACGAGGTATTGGACATAGATGATTCACTGCTGGATCTAGTCAGGGACGCTAGGAGCAGGAGGCAATCCAGCAGAGTAGAACAGAGAAAGGCAATGAGGCAACTCGGTGAGAGGAGGAGAAGGCAATGAGAAGCCACGCCTTGGGAGTGCTGATAAAAGGGGAAGGTGTGGGAGGTGCTGCTTGCTGAAGGCAACCGTTTGAAGATGATCTGCTAGAGTCCTGGTCTGTTATTCCTGTTTAACTCTTGTTTGAACTTTTGATTTCTTTGTAAATAAATTTGGTTGGGTTTTTCCAGCCTGTTGACTATAAAAAGGGGTTGTCCCTGACATTCAAACAGAGCCAGTCATAGGCTGGAACAGAATAGTCCCAGTACTTTTCAATATCTTCATAAATAACTTAGATGAGGCAATAGAAGGGGAACTCATCAGATTTGCAGGTGACACTAAACTGGCAGGAATACCTAACACCCCAGAAGACAAGCTCAGGATCCAAAAAGATCTTGACAGGCTTGAACAATGGGCCCTATCCACCAAAGTGACATTTAATGTGGAGAAAAGCAAGATTTTACACCTAGACAGGAAAAAAAACAAAGGTATGAGTACAGATTAGGTGAAACCTGGCTCAAAAACAGTATCTATGAGAGAGACCTTGGAATCTGAGTTGACAATCACTTAAACATGAACCAGCAGTGCGCGGCAGCAGCCAAAAAAGCTAATACAATCCTTGGTTGTATAAACAGAGAAACAGAATCAAAATCATGTGAAATATTAGTATCACTTTATAAAGCCTTAGTAAGGCCACACCTGGAATACTGCATTGAGTTTTGGTCACCACATCACAAAAAAGTTGTTGAAACTTTGGAAAAAGTGTAAGGAACAGCTAAGATAATTAAAGGCCTGGAGACAAAAACATATGAAGAATGGTTGCAGGATTTGGGTTTGGCTAGTCTAGAAGGACTAGGGGGGATACAGCAGTATTCCAGTATCTTGAGAGGTGCCACAAAGAGGAGGGGATCAACTTATTTTCCAAAGCACCAGAGGGTAGGACAAGAAATAATGAATGGAAACTAATTAAGGAGAGATGCAGCCTGGAATTAAAAAATTCCTAACAGTGAGAACAATTAACCACTGGAACAGCTTGCTGTCAGAAGTTGTGGGTGCTTCACCACTGGAGGTTTTTAAGAAGAGACTGGATGGTTACTTCTCTGAAATAGTATAGGGTCTCCTGCTTGAACAGGGGGTTGGACTAGAAGACCTCGAAGATCCCTTCCAGCTCTATTCTGATTCTGTGTGTCGTATTTTTATTTAACATGTAGGAGTTGGCAGGGGAGAGGTGAAAATGGCCTGCTCCATTGTCCAAGGTGTACAACCTCTCTGTCTTCCCACACTTTATTTAAATGCCATCGTGAAGGAGCATCTGCCATTGAGCTACTTTCATACTGAGAAGTGTGGGCAGCCAGCTGTGCTTGGAGTGATGAAAAGATATATCTTAGAAAACAGTACCTCCAACAATTATCCTCTACATATTTACAAAAGTATAGTGCTGTGCCATGATTAAAAGGGTAAAGCTATCAGTTAGGCATATGTACACCGACTAGGGGATGCTGGATAGTATATTGTCAAGAGTTTTCACCAAGGAATGAGTCTAATTAGCAGATTTCTTGTCAGTCTCATCCCAACACTTGAATATTTGAAGGACTTGGACATTTTCTGCTTTGCAGAGATTTCGTTATGATTGTGATACAATAAGCTCAAAACACCACTTAAAGTAATCTTTAAAAAACTCAGAATAGAATTTTTAAAAAAGGAAAGAAAACTTGAAAAGTTCAAGAAACATTTTAGCTAAAACTAACTTCCTAACAGATATAGCAAGGATGGGATTTCAAGCTTCAGCTGAACTTGTTTCTTCCAGTTTTATGCAAAAGTCAACCCTTTCACATTGCATTTTAATTAATCTCTGTGTCAGGGATTTTCAAACTAGGGACCTGTAAAAACCTAATGAAGTTCCCTGAAAAACTGTGTGTGGTGGGTACTCAAATTCAGTGTTCTATCACTATGTGTTTGTATCTTGATTAGGGGGTTCCAGGCTAAAACTCTATGAGGGAAACATAGAAGGAAACTGACACCAGGTGAACACAAGTATTGTGTTGTATATATCTTTTGTAATTGCCTGCTGTAAATAACCCCACTGTATACTGGTAGTCCTTGTTTAGCTACCACAGCTGGGACTGGCAACTTGTTCATTAAGCAGTGGCACCACTAAGTGACATATCACGTGACTCCCAACTGTGCTTATTATCTTTTTCATCTTTCCTCTGCTTTACAGACCTGTGAAGTTCATAAATGCAGGCATTGGTGGTGAAGTTACTTTTTCATCACCATCATAACTATGAAGGGTCATTGTCTGAAACAGTTGTTAAGTGAGAACTCCTATATAGTGAAAAGCTTAAGAGCCTCCATTGTCCTGTTTTTTTTATGGGTCAGTTGTGCCCCTAAAAAACATAAATTTTCAGTTCAAGAAAAGAACACTGTGACACTGTAATAGGAGGACACAATAACTGTTCAGTTGAAGTCTTGTCTGAAGGTATCCACATTCCATCCTTTTATTTGCCTGCTAGAGTTATTTGCTGGCATTTTATTTTATTTAATAACATTTATATGGCCACCCCCTAGAGATGGAGCTCTTGCCTCACAATCCGGAGGCTGTGAGTTTGATCCTAGGTAGCGGCAGATATTTCTCTCTTTGGGCACAATGAGAATATAACAGCTGTGAGCTCCGTGTAGACATCAGGAAGGGCATCCGGTCATTTAAACACTCAGTTCCATTCAGCTGCCCTGAGTCCACCCTGATACAAGGGTATTTAGGATTGTTAAAAGAAAAAAAAATATGGCCATTCAACTTATTCTTGGTAACTCCAGGCGGCTTATAAGGACAAGAACCCAATACAAAAAGCTACACACAGAGATACAACATGTAGAAGTAATATCATATGGAATTTTCAGAATTGTCATTAGGTTCTATGCAATATTTTCTTCTTAAATCATAATGAATAGACAGAAGCTGATCCCCTCTCCCACTTCCCTTGTCCTTAAATATTTCATACCTTTCATCCATTATTATAGTTTATTTAAGGGTCTTACTTTTTTCATGGGATAAGTGATATTATAGAAAAAGAGTCAGATGATAAGAAAACTGTGGTAACATCAATTCTGTAAGTATTTGAGATGAATTTAAAATGTTGCAGTAAATTGGGCCTGAATCTATATATTGATGCAGACTAATGTGGTGGTAGGTTTAGTTCAAGAAACAAGCTAAGTAAATTGAAAAAGTGACTTTTTAAAAGGATTTATATGGAGATAGTTTCAGTTAATGTAATAGTATCTCACAGTCCTGAACTTCAAGAAATCATTTTCCTTTTTTAAAAAAATAGTAGATTTGAAATCGAAGCAAGCTATAGTTTGTCAAGTTGCAGATCACACATTTATCTGAGCCTAAACTGGCCATGTTTTTCTAGTAACAAAGTGTGGTGGGAAGCTCAGTGGGCTAATGAATTGTAACTTGTGTTAACCATGGCATAATATATCCAAACATAAAAGTTAGAGTTGTCCCTGTTTTGTTTTTTTCCCCCTTACAGCCTGCCCATCAGAATGCGGTAAGAAGAATATCTGGAAAATGAAGCTGCATAAAAAAAGGCTTGTTCACTCATTCTGACAGTTTTCCTGAATTAGTCCTCCCACTTCAGTCAGCCTGGCATCTGCATCAGCCTTTCATCTTAAGAATTTCACAGCTGCTACTAAAAAAGAAATTAAGAATGGGATCATAATGTACTCAATATTGTTAATAGCAGAATTGGGTGATCAACATATTACTCTT
This sequence comes from Vipera ursinii, assembly GCF_947247035.1. Lineage (NCBI taxonomy): Eukaryota > Metazoa > Chordata > Lepidosauria > Squamata > Viperidae > Vipera > Vipera ursinii. The sequence goes on along the minus strand of NC_139514.1, from coordinate 34,631,137 downwards.
TAATTCAAAAAGCATATTTGACCCAATCATAGTTTGTGGTATGAATAGCATACTACCACACTACTGTAATTAGGTCAAAATCTGCAACTGAAGAAATGCAGAAGCCCTACTTGGTTCCTGCAGGAAATGTTTGGTATCCCTTGATCCCTGTGCCAGCAGAGAATTGGTAAGGCTTACTGTGCTAGCACATGGGCAGCACAGTAGATTTAGCTTGGGCACTGCTATGTTCTGTGGAAGGACATAACATTATGTTTGGAAAAGATGTCCAAAGATTCTGTTCTTTTTTTTCTTCCCTTGTTAAAATTGCAGAATGGAATGGAATGGAATTGGAATCTTTATTGATTAAGTCATTTGACCATATCAAATATATAAAACTAATATAAGGTAAAGGTAAAGGTTTCCCCGCACATGCATGTTAGTCATTTCCGACTCTAGGGGCTGGTGCTCATCTCTGTTTCAAAGCCGAAGAGCCAGCACTTGTCCGAGGACGTCTCCGTGGTCATGTGGCTGGCATGACTAGACGCCAAAGGCACACGGAACGCTGTTATCTTCCCACCGTAGTGGTCCTTATTTTTCTACTTGCATTTTTACATGCTTTCAAACTGCTAGGTTGGCAGAAGCTGGGACAAGTAACAGGTGCTCACTCTGTTAAGCAGCACTCGGGATTTGACCCGCCAAACTGCCGACCTTCTGATCAACAAGCTCAGCGACCTAACTCACTGAGCCACCACATCCCTAAAACTAATATACAAATAGATAAAAAATAGGACATGTTCAGAGTAAGTTTCACCTCTACAGTCTTTGAAATAAAGAGTGCAGTCTTACTAGTGCTATGCAAGTTTTCTCTCTGAAAAAAGTAATACTCTTTGCTACCGCAATAATTTTTAGATTTTAAATAAAAATCTAAGAAGGCAGCCCTTTCTGCAGACCACAGTTTGCAGTCAAAAAGAATGTTTCCAATGTCTTCAATGGCTGGTGTTTTTACATTTACATCCTATTGTATTTATTGAAAGTGCTCTTTAGTGCCATGGCGAAAGACTACAGTTACAGTTTAAGGTCACAAGTGAAAAATAACAAAGGTTCTGTGATGTAAAAGTTGCAGTTAATAGAATATAGAATGCTAGTTCTCAGAAGAAAAGTCTGCAACTGTGCAGGAAGATGAAGGAAATAAAAATGTGCAGGAATGTTGGGGACAGACTTCCAGAAACCTCAGGATGATAGTTCAGTTGAAACACAACTGAAAGACTGAGTTTTGTTCCAGGGTTTGAACTAAAGCCAATAGAAATGACAACTTGAGTTGTTTCCTTAAGATTTGCTTTTGTCTGCAATAGATTGCATGGTAGGACAAAGGTTCACTTTGCTTTGTGTATTGTTCATCTTTGTTTTGTTGTGACCTATTTTGAGAATGTTTTTAAAATGCCACTTGCAGATGCCATAGGTATCGTTAAGTGCTGCCAGTCCTTCAATATTGCTTCAGTTTTTAGTAACTGCTCTTACTTGCATTATGCTAAAAATCAGTAAAAGTTGTACCTGGACATAATAAACACAAGTTTCTTCGATTAAGTGTGTTTATTAGATTATGTGCCGTGGATGGGCAGACACTAGTAGAGGAGTGGCACATCTCAGGATGGACGATCTGAAGAAACCTTTGCCCCCCTGAATATAAGACATTGTTAGTTAGATGGAGAAACTGCTAACAGAAGCTATTGAAATATGAAGAAACATGCAATCCTGCTATGCTTTTAAATATGGAAATCTAGAACAACTTGTACTGTAAATAATTTGACTTTCTCTGCTGAAATGTCCAAAATGTTAGCACAAAAATATGTGAAATATATTATAAATGTGCACTCATTTCTGAAATTGTACTGTATTTCTTTTGTTTATAGTACCTTGGTTTCAGCCTGTGGAGCGGTTCTCTATCATTTCCATCATAATATTGATTATTATTTTATACTGGTGCCAGTTCATTACTGTAGGTAAGTACTAGATTTCTTATATGTTTGTCTCTGTGTCTGGGTGGAATAATGTAAAAGAAGTTTCTGCTTTACATGATTAAAAATTGTTTAAGCTTCATTTTGAGCAGTTTATGTAACTGCTTACTGTTTTCCTGATTGCCGAAATAATAGAATAAAAGGTGACACTGTAATTAATTAAAATCTGATATCCTTACATTTGTAACATCTATGAGTATTTATTAATAACTTCTATATCAGTCTGCACTGGAAAAAAATTGTGCTTGCCTGTGGATATTCAGCATTTGGCCATAGGGTGACACAAATTGAATACAGACAACTATCATTCTGTAGAAAATGTCCTTCCTTTTAATGTCATTATTCCTGTAATTAAGTTTTATATTAAAAATATAAAAGCAATATGTTTGTGAACATTGATGGTACATGGTACAATGAGCAGAAACCAGTACAGTATGTGTCTGCTGCAAACAAATCATGCCAGGGCAAATCCATTTTCTTTATAGAATTACTAGTTTAGAAGATTAGGGTAATGCCATAGAGAGTACTTGGACCTCGGCAAAGTCTTCAACAAAGCCTTGAATGAAATTTTCCTTAATGAAATGGTAAAATATGGACAAGATGGTCCTATTGCTAAAAGTACTTACAATTGGTTGAGTGATCATGCCAAAATAATGCTAATCAATGGTTCTATTTCTATTTGAAGAACTGAAAAGTTGTCATACTGAAAAAAGAGTAGACATTTTCTGCACAAGGCAGAATCAGAACCAATGAAAAATGCTTCAGGCTAGGTCAGTAGGAACTGCCTAACTGTATGAGAAGTGGTGGGATTCTCAATATGTGAGCAACTGGTTCTCTGTGTGGATGCTGCTTCCAGAAGTCCATACTGGGCCTGGGCAACAAAAAATTAGCTACCAGTTCTGCCAAAGTGGTGCGAACTGGCTGAATCCCATCACTATGTATGAGTTAAATGAACAGTCTGCCACATGAAGTGAAGAACTTAGTAGAATTCTTTAAAGATCTTCTTTAAAGATCATTTGTCATAGACAGTTTATTGCACTCTAGGAATCTTGTTAGTTTCTTAATATAATTCTCTGCTATGCTCCTTGCCTGAAGTAACTGGGGATTCACCTCAGGTACTGTATAGATCTATTGTTTCTACCTGCCTTATATGCTTGCCCCCTACTGCCCCTTCTCTCCAGGTCCCTTCTATTAAATATTGCCATCTTGTGGGACCCAGAAAACATGGTGGTTTCTCTGTCACAGCCTCCACCTTATGGAATAGATATCACCTCAAGAGATATGGATGGCATCCATTTTCCAGAGGTTCTAAAATCCCCATGAAACATATAATATTTTGGAATATAATTCAAAATAGGCTTTGTATTTTTAATATGAAAATATTTACCTATACGTCTGGGCAAATGTTATATTTTATAATTATTTATTTTTATATTTATGCAATATTTTATACAATATTATTTCAAATTTGCAATCCATCCTTTTTGATGCATCTATTGTTGTACAATTCTGAATTTCCTGGCTTCCAATAACACACAAAAGGGTGTGATCAAGAAGACCTAATAAGTAGCTAATGTTTCTGTGAAAATAGCGGTACTATTACCTGGTGCAAATATAACTTACTTAGATGCTTAAAAGTGTCTTAAGTGATATACATTTCCAGGCATTCATTGATGAAACTAAGCTGTAGGCTAGGATTTTGGTCAGGTACTACTTCAGTAAGCAGGCAGGTAGGTAGGCAAGAAGAAAGGACCACCTATAATTCCTTTGCTTTGGCTTTATATTTTAGTGGCTTTGATGTTATGGCTTGTTTCCTTAGATTGGGAACTGGAGAAATTGTTTCGTATTGATTCCTTTCCTATATGGTAGCTTCCTAAATATAGAGTGAGGAGACTATTGTTAGTTTATTTTTAAAACAATTCTGATATTGGATAAAGTCTATTCCACAAGGTTTTTAACTATGCCATTTAGTTTTTATATTTTCATGATAAGCTTATAAAAAGATATCATCCAAACATGGATTTAGCTTTATTTACTATATATTTCCCTCCAGTTTAAGTAGAGTAATTACTATATTAATATCTGTCTGTGGGAAAGAAATAGAGTTTGGCCAGTCAATAATGGCCATAAAACCATCATAGTTATTTTCAATTGGTAGGGGTTTTGCCTGAAGGAGAGCTGTTCATTTAGAGTTCAATGGTCTGAGGATTTTCCTGTGGATTTTCATTGAGAATTCAGATTTTTTTGATGAATATAAGATCAGATTAATGTGTTTCAGTATTTTTGTATCATAAGATATATATATATATATATATATATATTTGATGGTGAAAACAAGCTATATGTTTGATTATTTATTTATTAAGCTGCCTGTCTTAATACAAGCTAATTCTAGGTGGTTCATAAGAAAACCCATTAAAACAGAATAAATATAACCAACAATCACCTCATCACATCATATCAGGGAATGATCTCTCAATCACTGATGAAATGCTTTCTTTAAGAGAATTGGTAGCATATATGAGAAACAAGGTTTTTTTTACTTATTAAGTAATATTCTCCAATTTACATAGAAATATTTGTAAACTTTGTGGTGAGATGGGCAGCACACAAATTAAATAATAAATAAATTTCCCTATGCTATTTTACTTATTTTATTTGTACTACATTAGATATACTGTACTGTGCTAGGAACACAAAGTGGTATAATTTAGTATGTTAAGAATATTATAAAACATAAAACTAAAAGGCAGAAAATAAGAAGATACTCTGCTTCTGGTTCATAAGTGTAGCTCTTGAAGAAGCTACCAGTTTATAATATATTTATCATTTAAAATATCTTAATACACTAATACAGTCAAATAGTATTTGTAGACATTAAAGGAATTTATAATATGAGTCACAGATTTTCATATCCAAGGCAGTAGCAAATTATTTTGCTATAATATTTATTGTTAAATTTATTAATTAAGATGTTAACTATATAATATCTTAATTGCTTTATATTTGACTTACATCTGTGTGGTATACTCTTTCTTGAATATGCTAACTCAATATCTACCGACCTTACTTCATGGCACACTAATTATCTAAACAGAATCAAAACAAAATTGAACATTTTTGAAGATTTCTTTCAATAAAAGCCAGATCCAGTGGTTAAGACACCAGGCTAGAAACCAGGAGGTGAGTTCCAATTTGCCATAGACATAAAACATGACTCTGAGTCAGTCACTCTCTCTCAGTTCAACTCATCTCACTGGGCAGTTGTAGGGAAAATAGGAAAAGGAAAGAGTATGTTTGCCACCTTGAGTTATTTATAAGAATTTATAAAGGCAAGAAAAACATCTAAAGAATAGGTTGTAGAAAGAAATTATTAGTAGCTTTTCATTTGTTAAAAATTGTTCTTTAGAACTGATTGCTTTCTATATATCAAAAGCCATGCTGTTTTTTATGTCTTGTGCAACAGCTACAACGATAATATTGATTTATAAGGTGTATTTTCTCCTACATATCAAAAATCATGCTGAGTCTCCTAGTTCATGCAATATCTGTAGTGTCTAGAATAGAAATGTATCTGCCAGTTTGTTAAAAGAGCCTCTGGCAAAAATGAGGATGGTTGGTAATAGTGTTCAGTAATTCCAAATGCCTCTCTTTAGAAAGCTACATGACCTTACCAACCACTAGTTGGAATAGTCCATTCAAAAAGCCTAGCTTTTGCTGGTGAAAGGCAGAGTTGCATGTCTATTGGGAAAATCTTAATGGGTCAAGGGAATTATTTAAGTTTGGATGGGTTAGCAATAATTTGGTAGTATAAAATATAGAAAAAAATATTGTTTAATAATTTGAAAAACATTGGGGAAAAAACATTAATGTCATATAGTGGCATATTGATCTGCCTATGTCTTTCTTTCAAATTAAAATCTTTGTTTAAATCAGTGTTACAAATCTTATATTTTACAAAGGAAATATTTTAAATTAATCTGTGCTATGTATGCCTTATGCAACATTTCATTCAAACTAGTGTAACTTAGTCTGAGGTGTTTAATAACATAACAATTCCAACTAAATTTACTTGAAAATAAATTTTACAATATTGGCATCTTGTAACTTGAGCTACGTTTATTTGAGGGAAGCTTTGTTCCTGTAATCATAACCATGACAACATAAAAAGTCCAGACTTGCCTAAGAAGATCAAGTGACTCATGTACCAGGAAACGAAGTAAATACCAGTGTTGAAGCAAGCTCCACTGTGGATCCATCTAGAGGAACTTTATTATATATTATAACATATTTAGACCTAGAAATCTTCAACCAATAAACAAATCAGGCAGTTAAACAGAAAGACAGATAAAGGAAGCAAAGATGAAGCTACCCAACTGAGCAAAACAATTAAAAATGTTTAAAAAAAAGTTAAAAAAGAATTAAACAACCAATGCCTTTGTATCTTTGGCAGTTTTATTGTAGTGATTGTTTTCCCAAGGCTTTTAGGTAGAAAATCCAAATCCCAGTTCAAACCAATGGACTTGTTTCTATAAACTCCCAGGATCTGAAACTTGGACTGGATGAAGGTGGGAGGAGAGACCCCGTTTCTCCCAATCTGGATCTCAGCTCCAGCCTTTAATGGAATAGGCCAATGGCTTGTAAACTACTTAAAGTACTAGAATTATAAACTACTTGAAGAGTTACAATTTTTCCAGCTGTTTGTTTCAGTCATAGTCTAGATATGTCAAACTCGCGACGTCATGTGACTTTGCACAATGTATCGGGACAATTTTGCCATTGCCGGCAATAGGGTGGGCACGGCTTCCGCATGACACATCTGGCCTGTGGGCCGGCAGTTAGACACCCCTGGTGTAGATCAAGGATGGGTTTGCAGATATATTATTATTCATAACAATTACAAACTGATCAAACACAGCCAAACTAGAGTCTTGGACTTTAAAAGAGCTAATTTCAATAAACAGAGAGACCATGGGAAGAATTCCATGGATGAGAATCCTAAAGGGGAAAACAACTCAAGAAGCTTGGGAAATTTTGAAAAGTGAGATCATAAAGGCCCAGTCTAGTACAATACCAACAAAGAAGAAAAATAACAGCTCTCAAAAGAAACCAGCATGGCTGCATAAAGAACTCTCTGATAAATTGAAAGATAAAAAGGACAAGTATAAGAATTGGAAAGAGGGGCACATAACTAAGTCAGAATATCAGCAAATAGCCCGTGCCTGCAAAGATGAAGTGAGGAAAGCTAAGGCTCAAAATGAACTAAGGCTTGCGACCAAAGTCAAAAATAACAAAAAATGCTTCTTTCAACATATAAAAAACAAGAAAAAAGTTAAGGAAATGATTGGTCCATTAGTGGGGGAAAGTGGCAAGAAGGTGACGCAATAGGGAGAAAGCAGAACTATTTAATTCGTTTTTTGCATCTGTCTTTACACAAAGGGAAAAAACAGTCCAACCTACCCAAACCAGTGCCATAAAAAAACAGAATAGAAACGCAAGTTAAGATAGGCAAGAAAATGGTAAGTGAGCACCTGTCCAGCCTAGACAAGTTCAAATCACCAGGCCCAGATGGATTACACCCCAAGGTTCTGAAGGAACTGGCAGATGTGATCTCAGAACCACTGAACTATATTTTTCAAAGATCCCGGAGCACTGGGGAACTACCAGAGGACTGGAAGAGAGCTGATGTAGTTCCCATCTTCAAAAAAGGGAAAAAAATAGACCCAGGAAACTACAGACCTATCAGCCTGACCTCAATACCTGGGAAGATTCTGGAAAAGATAATCAAACAACAAATCAGTGAACACGATGCAAACAAAGTCATCACTAAAAGTCAACATGGGTTTGTCAAAAACAGATCATGCCAGACAAATCTTATTACATTCTTTGACCAAGTGACAAAACTAGTGGACCAGAGGAATGCTGTAGATATAATTTACTTGGACTTCAGTAAGGCATTTGATAAAGTAGATCACAACCTACTACTTGATAAGATAGAAAAATGTGGGTTAGATAGTATCACCACCAGATGGATTCGTAGCTGGCTGACAGGCCGTACTCAGCGTGTGGTCCTCAATGGAACCGCATCTACATGGAAGGAAGTGTGTAGTGGGGTGCCCCAGGGCTCTGTTCTGGGCCCAGTGCTCTTCAATATCTTCATTAACGATTTGGATGAGGGGATAGATGGGGAACTCATCAAATTTGCAGACAACACCAAGCTGGCAGAAGATAGGCTTAAGATACAGAAGGATCTGGACAGACTCGAACACTGGGCACTATCTAACAAAATGAAATTCAATGGTGAAAAAAGTAAGGTTCTACATTTAGGCAGGAAAAATCAAATGCATAGGTATAGTATAGGTGGTACCTTGCTCAATAGTAGTAACTGTGAGAGGGATCTCAGAGTCTTAGTAGACAATCAATTCAATATGAGCCAGCAGTGTGCTGCAGCTGCCAAAAAAGTCAACACAGTGCTAGGCTGCATTAACAGAGGGATAGAATCAAGATCAAGTGAAGTACTAATACCACTTTACAATGCTTTGGTAAGGCCACACCTGGAATACTGCATCCAGTTTTGGTCACCACGATGTAAAAAAGATGTCGAGACTCTAGAAAGGGTACAGAGAAGAGCAACAAAGATGATTAGGGGGCTGGAGACTAAAACATATAGGGAACGGTTGTTGGAATTGGGTATGTGTAGTTTAATGAAGAGAAGGGTGAGGGGTGACATGATAGCAGTGTTCCAATATCTCAGGGGCTACCACAAAGAAGAGGGAGTCAAGCTATTCTCCAAAGCACCTGAAAGCAGGACAAGAAGCAACGGATGGAAACTAGTCAAGGAGAGAAGCAACCTAGAACTAAGGAGAAACTTCCTGACAGTTAGAACAATTAACCAGTGGAACAACTTGCCTCCAGAGGTGGTGAATGCTCCAACACTGGAGACTGGACAGCCATTTGCCTGAAATGGTATAAGGTTTCCTGCCTGAGCAGGGGGTTGGACTAGATGAGCTCCAAGGTCCCTTCCAACTTTATTATTATTATTATTATTGTATTATATATTTTATAGGGACGCGGTGGCTCAGTGGGTTAAGACGCTGAGCTTGTCGATCAGAAGATCGGCAGTTTGGCGGGTCGAATCCCGAGTGCCGCGTAGCAGAGTGAGCACCTGCTACTAGTCCCAGCTTCTGCCAACCTAGCAGTTCGAAAGCATGTAAAAAAAATGCAAGTAGAAAAATAGGGACCACTACGGTGGGAAGGTAACAGCGTTCCGTGCGCCTTTGGCGTCTAGTCATGCCGGCCACATGACCACGGAGATGTCCTCGGACAAGCGCTGGCTCTTCGGCTTTGAAACGGAGATGAGCACCGGCCCCTAGAGTCGGAAACGACTAGCACGCATGTGCGGGGGAACCTTTACCTTTACCTTTACTATTATATATTTTTATGTTTTCATTATATCATTAGGCTCCTTATGATTACTGCAATTGCTATCATTCCATACAAACAATAAACAAAATCTTTATTTTTCCTGACAGATTTTCATTAATTTCTCAACCAATTGTTAATTCCTATTGTTTGTTTAATTTTTTTTAGTTTAACTTACTTAGCAGCTTGATACCTACCTTGAGACTGGCTCCTCGTGTTTTTTTTTCAGGGTTTGAAACACTGCAGCTTGCTGGATTATAAGAAGCAAGTGTTACTTAGCAAATAGACTTTACCTAGTTACTGCTGCCATCACTGATGGAAGAGAATGAAAAAAGGGAAGAGGGTATTAGTGTCTGCATTTATTTAGGCAAGAGGGGTACAATTTAATGACAAGTACAGTGATATTGGAATCTTATGTAATTCTAACAGCTATAGAACATAGGATTTTTTGGAGACCACATTGGTGGAATTCCCACTCCAGAGAGGTTCCATTAGCATGAGCATTAGCATTATTCAGTGCTAGGTCAAGAGCTTTCTATTTTCCATGATTTTTCTGTCTTCTTAAAATAATCAGCTTTTAATTGTATTTTGTTAGTTTTACATTTTTCCATGACTGCCTAGCCACTACCTAGTTTATATGATGATTTCAGTTGGAAATGCTAAGCCTTGGATAATAAGTGGGGAAGCTAGATATGTTTATTTTTTTATTGTTTAAACAGTATCTAGGGCTACCCACTTGCCAAGACGTCTGTCAGAGGAATAAAAAAGATCTATGGAAAGAATACTAAAAAAGTTAACCCCACCAGGGAAAAAAAGATAAAATATGCAATAATTAAATAGTTACATAGCAATTGCTCAGTGATTGATGTCACAGCTTTTATGGGTATTATGTTTGTGCAAAAGGTCATCAGGTGTTGGCATTAGGTAGTGTGACCATTTCAGGGCCATATTCAGAGACTTGGGATCTTTTCAGGCTTCCTAATAACAACCATGTTGCTTATCCAATCGGTAGGCTCAGATACTGAATTAATATGTCTTCAGCTTCATACTTGTCCAGTTGTACTTTGACCAGCAGCTTAATGGCTATTTGCACATTGTGTGGGGCACATTGTACTGGTGAAATGGCAGGATCAAGTTCAAAGTGAACCTCTCCTGGAACAGATACTATGGGGCCCTCAAACACTTCATTGTAGTCTTGGAGGATTTGCTGTTTTGTCACTGGCCTCACCAAGGATTTTGAGGGGTGAATCTCAACATTGTGTAACTCAGCCAGAATGGTGAACTGCATCAAACCCAGATGCTCACATGTTGATCCAGACAATAGTGGTTTCTGATCGTCTTCCACAATCTCAAATTCAATTTTGTGGATACCCCCACATATGCTGCATTCTGTTTGGAAAAGTCCCAAAGATTCTATTACTTCTCCTGAATATAAGTTCAGTTTGGTGCTACTAGGCTGAAGAGGTATTTCAGGTGCCAGTTTCATTTTGTTTTTTAAATTTATGATATCACATGTTACACCCGAATCCAGCTAGCAGGTTTGGATTATGTTATTTGATCTGAGATTTACGAACCGTTTTTTACTCTTAAGAGTTTACAGTACCAATGCAGTCTTTTGTGTAAACCACATTGGCAGTAGACATCCAGTAACAACACTTCCTATGGGTTGAGTCTGTTGGGTGGTTGCAAACGTCTGCCACTAGGGGTGAAGATTGGCCCATAGATTGCTGTCACGCTCCTATCTAGTGGACATTGATGGAACTCTCTATCATCACAATCGTGTGGATCCACCTGTGGCTGAGCAGCCTGACTTGCAACCTGATTCTCCATATCCTGTGGACAGCCCGACTCACCTGGTATTACTGGGCCACACTTACCCAGTGGCTATTGGGAATGCACAGTACTGATGCCACAGACCAATGCTAATAACAGCCATGAGCAAGCCAGTATACCTGACAGCAGTCAAAGGGAGACTGTCCCAGTAAGAGGTGAGAAGATCCCAGCAACCTCAGCAAGGTCGGAGAAACTCTTAGTGTAGAGGGCCAGTCTTCACCTGTAGTGGCAGACGTTCGCAACCACCCAACAGATTCAACCTATAGGAAGTGTTGTTACTAGTTCTCATCCAAAATTTCAATGTTTGATTAACATGATAAGGAGAAGATCTTATGGGTGTTATGTTTACCTTATATGCAGCTCTATCATCCATCTCTGTTGTATTTGTTTCCTGTGTCATATAGCTACTCTATGATTCATGTCTATTGTTCCTGTGATGCATTTCTTGTTCCTGTAGTTGTATTCCCTCTCTCTGAAAAAGATTTTTGCACAGTGAGGCCTTGTATTTACTGACTCCACATGAAACAACAACAGAACCTGTGAGAGCTTTACTTAGGAAGGTTTAAGTACTCTCCTAAAAGTCAGCAAGATTGGGATCATACAGAACTTTCTTTCTTTCTTTCTTTCTTTCTTTCTTTCTTTCTTTCTTTCTTTCTTTCTTTCTTTCTTTCTTTCTTTCTTTCTTTCTTTCTTTTTGGGGGGATATTCTTCCAAAGGCAGACATGCTTAAGCATTGCACAAGTTTGTTGTCTGGGTCTCACACCTTTGTTTATCTTTCCTTTGAGGTGATTGCCTTAATTGTTTTCTTGTTAATCCTTCTTAAGTGTGATCTTTGAAGATTAGATCTCACATAGTGAAAGTGAATGTTGCCTTACAAAATTCATTCTGAATTTTGTTAAAACTAGAGATATACAATTTGCACCTCCCAAACCTATGTGTGACTTGGATTACATTTGCATCCATGCTTTTCAGAATTCTGCAACGCAGATGAAAAATAAAGTTGTAAGAGGCCATGTACGCCATTGAGCCCGAAGCACAGCAATCCCATCAGATGGCTGTCTAGCTTTTAGAGCATCTCCAGGAAAATGCCCCTCCTCCCCCATGCTGTGGGCCTAAATAAATAAATAATATGGGAGTGCAATCTTAACAAAGCCAATGTATTGGTTTATTTCTAAAACATTCTTGTGTTTTATAATTAATGCTACCCCAAATCTCTGTCTCTGTCTCTCTCTGTCTCACACACACACACATACAGCAATAATATTCAGTTGATGCTCTTCAAAGGCATAATTCGAAAGCCATGTATTTAAGCATTTAGTCTAATTGTTGTTTTCATCCTTTATTTTTCTTTTAGCTATAAAGTTTGACATGGAATTTGAAAGGAAAATTGGCTTAAGTTTTACAGGACTATTAATAACAATTTTTGCTGTGACTGGTACCATTCTTTTTGCCCAAGGTAAGAATTTTAATAAATAAATGTACTCCATCAAGCTAAACTGGGCCTTAAGCTATGTACAAAATTTGATAATAGCCAGTATGTGACTGATAATAGTTTTTACATAAAAACAGGCAAATTATATAAGGTATGAAAGATTCAAAATGTCACTGAGTGAATTAAAGATATTATTCCTAACCCTGATTAAATTACTACTTTTATTTCTACTACTATAACTGTCCTAATTTTATAGGTCCAACAGATCTTTTGAATACAGAACCTTGGTATATATTATTCCTGCTACATATTAAATATTTATTTATTAGAAATATTATAAAAATACAATAATTGGTCATGGTTCCCTCTCACTCTCCTTGCTGATTTTTATTATACAAAATATATATTTTTAGTTTTCTTGTTTTTAATAAATCACCACAAATATCAAATAAAAGGAATCTTAAATGCACTGTTGTTTGTTCAGCTGATTTGCAATCATAAACAGCCAAAATTGAGACCAGAAAGAGTAGAAATCCTTCATTAAAATATAAAATAGTTTATATAGATGAAGCATTTCCACTATTAATTGTTGTCATTTAAAAATATTTGTATTAGTATTTTCATTCTGTGTTGTTAGGATAATTTCCCCTTACTATTGGATAAACATTTAACAGGAAAATGGTATTTCTCTTGAGCTATTCTTTCCCTCAGGAGGCACTTAAATAGGTCAGCTTTATAATTTTCTGCTAATTTTAGAATACAATCATTACAATTATTTCCAAGGGTGAAATTCTTATAAGAAACTATTTACATGTTCCAATGTTAATATTACTTTCTAGCTAAGAACTAGTAGTTAGTGACATATCAAAAAATTATATGGATTAAATATGGATTGGTGAATATATATATATATATATATATATATATATATATATATATATATATATATGTATGTATGTATGTATGTATGTATGTATGTATGTATTCATGTTTGTGTGTGTGTGTGTGTGTGTTAAGTATTTATCAAGTCTTTTGAATACCTTGCTAGTTAAATCTTCTTGCCTGTTTCAGCCTATCCCAAGGCTATCCGCAGGCTATAGTCACAACTTACGACAGTTCATTATTTGTGTAAATTATTCAAATTGCTAATAAAGAATTAGGGAGGCTGATATGGCCATTTCAAACTTATTTTGTTCTCATCAGTCAGTCATACCCTTTATCGAGTCAAATGTGTTCCCTTTCTTGCTTTCCTACTGCATTTTTATTAGTTGCAAATTTTAGAGCTAAGGGCTAACCTTTTTCTTTGCATGTAGCAATTTTATTCCTATCCAATATGGTTAGTGCTGGGGAATGTTGGTGATTCTACAATATCTGGAAATCCACAGGTCCTCCAGCCCATTTGTATTGGAATAAAATAAAAAAGTCAACTTGAAAAAAATAGAAATAACCTTTGGCTTAAACTTGATGGTCTATTCGTTGTGATTCCCATTGTAGTTATTCTTAATATCAATAGTATTATTATATAATAGCTTGACAGTAAAGACTGGATTGATTTTTTAAAAAAATTGACTTCATCCAGGTGGATATCCAACATCGGTTAAAGCTGGTATCGGCATCATTGTCATCCCTGTAATCATTGTAGTGCCTCTTTTATACTTCCTGTTCACATCAGGTGAGAATCTTCTCATTTACTTGATCACTATATTTCTTTTTAGAGACTAAGTTAAATGTAATTCTGAAGGTGTAGGGGGAATGCAGAAGGGGGAAAATCATAAAATTAGTAAAAATTCTAGATTGGCACTGAATAACAGTATACTCATTGAACTTTAGACAACATTTGGGGAGAAGAAGGAAAAGATTCAGAATTTTGAATTGGCACCAGAGTACCAAATTGTGACATTGCCAAGGGGATTTTTTTTGTTTGCGTTGATATATCAAAATATCACTTAGAGATTCCTTTGATGTATCAAAGTATCACTTTTCTTGAAGTGAAAACAAGAATTTGAGCTAAAAATACCCACTAGGGATATATGTACGAAACTTTATTTTCTTTATAAGTAGGTGCACACTAACTGATGGGCTGATTTAAGGGCTGTACTTGTTGTCAGGGTGGGCATTAGGCTAAGGCCAAGTAGGCATTAGCTTAGAGCACCAAAGCTTAGAAGGCACCACAATATGAATTGTTCTAAATATGGAAATTTTCATCAGTAAAAGATGGAGCCATAAATCAGTGTGGCCTAGGGGTTCCATATACTCTTGTGCCAGTCAGCACTGTTTGTTGGCCTTTATTATCTAAATTCTATTCTACTACATTATACTGAGAGTTGTGTAAGCCTCTTTGGTGTAGCGATTGTATCAGGATAGAAACTAGGAGACCTGGAGTTGTAGTCCTGCCTTAGGCATCTTGGACAAGTCACTTTCTTTCAGTTGTTAGAAGGAGGCAATAGGAAGCTATTTCTGAAAAACCTTGCCAAGAAAACTCAGGGACTTGTCCAGGCAGTCTTTGACAATCTGGCACAATTGAACACAAGAAAAAATAATTGAGAATTTCACATAAAACAAGTTACTCTGGGATTATACCATTTATCCTTCCTGATATTGTTATCTGCTTCACACCCCATGCCAGATACATATTTGTACAAGTTTAAATTATTTTGGGGAAGATCCTGACTTGTTCTGTTTCTCATTTGTTTCTGAATATGCTCTTTTCTCAGTAACATTATTGTTCTTTCCCTAGTTTTTGAGAAGCAACCACTTTTTGCAGTTATTTTGCTAGCTCTGAAAGCACTTGGATATGTAATTTCTGTGGCTGGATTTGCTTTGTGCGTGACAGGTAAACTATGTACTTTATCAAAGTAATATGTGTTACAGCTTGGTTCTAAAGAAGCTACTTAACTTTTATACTGTGGCTGTCACAAACTAAAACAAAATTACCACAAAGCACAGCTATATGTCTATATCAAATTCAATACTTTTCAGATATTATCAACCCATATCAAATGCTTCTGGACTTCCAGGGTACTAGTTAGCATGGGAAAGAATGCTGGCCCTTGCAGCTCAGCATCATCTTACATGGTCTTGAAAAGAAGGTAATAAACCAAAAGTCCAAAGTATTGCAAGCATCACTGCTGAAAAGAATGAATACCTTTGAAGATTAGCTTATCTGTAGCTTAATTTGGGCTTGCCTTTGTAATGCTGTCTGGTTTTTTTCCTTTCTTGCCCTTGCTTTCCCCCCCCCTTACCTTCTGTTTATTCATTTTATTCCCTCCTTTTGCTTTCCTTCCTGTCTTCTTAACCCATTTCTCTGTGGTCCTTCCCTCACTGCCATGCTCCCTTCCTTCTAGTTGCTATGTGCTATGGTTGCGCATGGCTTCAGTTTCAAGAGGGAAAAGGCACTTGGCACAGGGGCCTGCATGTAAGCATCTGTAGGCATCTCCTAAAGCAGGGGTGTCAAACTCAATTTCATTGAGGGCCGCATCAGAATTGCGGTTGCCCTCAGGGGGCCGGGTGGGCGTGGCCAGGGTAGGCGTGGCCTGCTGGGTGGGCGTGGCTAGAGTGCATATGGCCTACTGGGTGGGCGTACATCGTTGGCATCAAGGGTGCCTATGGGGGCCTGGGCAGGAGTGGGACAGATCTGAGAGTCTCTGGCAGGAGGAGGGTCTCTGGGCCAGGGCCAAGGCAGTGGGGGCCGTTCCCTCACTCTTTCCAGGATGGCTTCGTGGGCCACATGAAACCACTTCGTGGGCCGGATCTGGCCCCCGGGCCTTGTGTTTGACATGTCTGTCCTAAAGCCAAGCATGGATTTTCCCAGACTGCTGCTGCTGCTGTAGCTGTTTATAGCAGATACTCAACTCTGGGAAAAGACATGGCTGCTTTAAGGAGCTGCCAAAGAGGAAAAAAAAGATTACCTTTCGTGTTTTGTTTCTTTTGAACAAATATGGTATTTTATATCTTTTGCATTGCTTTCATGTTTCCCATCCTGAGCGTTTGTATGACAGGTGGGATACAAATATAACAAATAAAGCTATAAATAAAGGTACTGCATTAATATGGGGCTACCATATCAGAACTGTAAAATTCCAAATAAATAAAACTCTCTTTGCTGCCATCTAGTGATTATTGCACTTTTTTGAAGCCTAGATATGGAAGTCCTATATAATATGAACTGTGAAGCATTTTGATATAATTTAAATAGTATCATTTTTTGAGCTTATGGTTTTGTTCAGTATTGTGGACTACTGTATCCTGCTCTCTGATGAATTGGTGGTTGTGAGAACAGATATATTACCATGACAGACATTTTGTCATGCATGTCAAGCTTCCTTCATGGCATATTTTTTGTAAGAGTTTGAGTTAAAATTCCAGATATGCCTGTCAAGTCTGTGGGTTGTGGGTTTGAAATGTTTAATTATTATGTAACTGTTTTAACTGATACAACCTTCCCTATATAGATTAAGCAGACTCATGCACGCGCATACTATTCTGTCATAAAAAAATAAATAAAATTCTGTTAGTCTGAACTTTTATATAGTAAAGCCATGAAAAAATCAAATCTAATTTATGTATACAATTTGAAGATGTCCTTGCATTATCTCCTATCATGTCTGAAAAATGTAAGGTATATGACCACTCAAATATCTTTACAACATTGTTCAGAGCCCCCTTTTTCATAATCTTTCACTGCTAACCTAAATGCCCACCTCTTTTTCTCAACAGCATGTCAACCAAAACATGGATCTGTTCTGATTGCAGGCTTAGCAATTATGGGCGCTGTAGGAGCAATTGGCTTAATTTACATTATTATTATTGGTAAGTAATTTCTGAAGAAAATGTTTACTCATTTATTTCATACAAAGACTGTTTAACCCCAGATGATTCTAGGTATGTTATTTTTAAAAATAAATAAATTAAGAATTATGAAAGAAAAAAGAAAAAGAAACAGATGATAAGCATTCAGAAGGTAAACTGTGTAATGGCACATTATCCAACTCAGTTACTATGTGAAGTAGGTGAGGGCCATACGCTGGCCACTTCCAGGAAATGGTGCATTTCTTCATACCTCATGAAGGATGACACTTCCCCAGCTGTGTTTCTTGCCTGTTTTCTCCCTCCCTCATCTTAAATATTTTCCCACCACTGGAAGGAAGGAAGGAAGGAAGGAAGGAAGGAGAGGGACGGTCTGAGGGAAGTCCTGCCTTAGTCCTTCTCTGCTGCCCTTTCACCATCCGCTTGCTCCCTCCTCCTGGCCTATTCTGGGGGCTCTCCATCCTATTGCTAAGGAAGCTTTGGATACAAAGCCAGGTCTCCTCACATGGAGAGGGAGTGGGCCCCCCTCTTGACTTTGCCCTCGTACCCATCATGAGCAATCTGGGTAAGTAAAGCAAGCACAGCAGCAGCAGACTTGAGGAGGAGGTAGGTGCAGCTGGGCACCCCCTTGGGGAAGAGGGGCTGGGCTTAGTGCCGCGGGTGCTTGAGTGCTGGGCTGGGCATTTGACCTCTGTGCCACCGTCCAGCCCCCCCCCCCTGCATGGCCTGAGAGGAACAGTGAGGCTCTTCCAGTGGACCATGCCTTGGCACTTGCCCCAGTCCCATCTCCTTCTGCCAGAGACCCTCAGATCTGTTCCACTCCTGCCCAGGCCCCCATAGGTACCCTTGACGCGAATAATGTAGAGCTGGCCCTGCCCACCCAATAGGCCACACACACTCCAGCCACGCCCACCCAGTACGCTCTGCCCCCCCAAGGGCAACTGCAATGCTGATACGGCCCTCAATGAAATTGAGTTTGACACCCCTGCCATAAACTCTTTCTTTACTTTGCACAGAATTACTCTTTTTAATTTATTCAGATACAGTGCTAAGCATAATGTGCTATTACTGTAGCTTATGTTTTGTCATGAGATGACATCATTTCATAGTATTTTGTGAAGACCTGGGCACTATGGCTTGTTGAGCAAACCATATTTAAATTATTGGATTAGTGTATGAATTCAACCATTCTGTTTACATTAAATTTTCCCCTATAGAAAATGTTCAAAATATGTATGCTGCAACGGGAGCTTTCACTCTCAATAGTTACTTCAGACTATGATTATTTTCTTTATGGATAAATCCTCACTGCTGCATGGATAGAGAACTAATCATGCTAGGTAGAAATATAAGCAAAGGCACGACTGTGACTATTTAAACAAGTAAAGTCAAACAAGCACTGTTCAATAGTGGTTGTTTAATCCTGAGTTATATCAAATACAGAGAAGTACTTGAGTCCAGAATTATCTACTCAAGCGTCACATTTAGAGTTACTTTTTAGTATATGTTTTCCATTAATTTATTAGTGCATTGCGTTGTTACGCATGTTTTTCAGTGAGGGGCATGTCTCATCATATATGATTGGTTTGTTTGCTACAATCTTCCAAAGATGTATCAGGTACCTAATTTTATTTCTATTATAGTACAAAGAGAAAGAGTTGCACTATCATGGATTAATGGTATCTCTACAATGTGTTCCCATTAGGAACTTTATTATAATGCATTTGTGCATTCAGTCAGCAGACAGAACTACTACAACTTGCTTTATTTTTATTCAAACCACTTGATTTGTCTAGCTTAGTATTTATTCTCTATTGCAGTGATGATCAGTTTCCCCCATTTTGGCCTCCTCAGGCTAGAGGGAATAGGATAGTGACCATACCAGAAGGGCAGTGTTGTATTCAAAATACTAGTATTAAACCAGAAGAACAATCAAAATAAAACCAAATGTTTCTTTCTGGAAAAAGACCATATTCAGTGTGCAAGGTTGGATAGCTTAAGATACAAAACCTG
The DNA here is from genome assembly GCF_947247035.1 of Vipera ursinii. NCBI lineage: Eukaryota > Metazoa > Chordata > Lepidosauria > Squamata > Viperidae > Vipera > Vipera ursinii. The sequence goes on along the minus strand of NC_139514.1, from coordinate 34,611,637 downwards.
TTTTGTAGTTTTTCTGGGGCAAAATGAAAAAAATTATGTCAAAGAATGTTGGCAGAGTTATCAGGAAATTTCTAGAGTGCAATCCATAGGTCCTCTGGAACCTTAAAACGAGATGTAGGGTAAGGTTGCTCACCCATGAAATAACTCTAGCCGTGATATCACGCATGATATAACTGGCCTCTGAAATATTCCCCTGTCAAAGATGAGATTCCCCTCCCCCTACTCCTGGCCTTCCAGAAGAGCCTAAAAACCTGGCTCTGCTGCTTGGCTTGTGGCCCTATAGGGGCCCTCTACATTGGGAGTGCCTGATAGGATAGAGAAGATTCTTTAACCAAGGCTATGTATAATTTTGGGTTTAATTTTTATTTTTATTATTTTTAAATTGCTTTTTGCACTTTTTACTTTTTTATTATATTGTAATAAATATAATAGAGTCACTATAGTATTGAGATGAGCAGCATAGAAGTCCCATAAATGAATAAATTCTATTTTAGTTTAAAACAGTTTAAACTAAATGCAGTTAGTTAAAAATCCAATAAAATTGACATTTTGCTATTGAATTTCAGTAGCACAGTTTAAAGGGGCTTCAGACAACTCAAATTGATGGCTTGCAAACAAATTCTTTGCAAATTTCCAGGGTTTCACTTTATGTGGCCCTTTGTTCTACAGTAGAATTAATGTTGATGTCCCATTATTATATCTTGATTTAAACAGCACGAATTTAGTGTAGGATGGTGATGATAAAAGGCTGCTTTGAAATAACAAAATAAAGCAATCTCAAACTGCATTAAATAATAATTTCCGCCAGCTTTGATGTAGAGAGTTATTGCCCTTATATGTAGTGCCAGCTGGAATGTAGTCATGGTTTAAAAATATTTATATCCTGTTGCTTTGTTACAAATAGCTGAACCTAATGGAAATTATAAATCAAATGATTAAATTATAGTATGAGAAAACAATCTTCAATCAACAGAGAAAAAAAAATCAAAAATGACAATCTACAATAAGTATTGTTTGGTGTATTCCTGGAAGCCAGTTCACATATGCAGTTCTATCATTCAATCTCTGTGACTAGTATATACTGTGTGAATAGATTTCACACCTAAAGAAGAATTTTATCTTTTCTTCTTCTTTTCCCCATCATGCATCCGCCACCAAAGGGAGACAAAAAATGTGGGGTCATCATAGAACGTTGAGACTATTTTAACACAACATTAATTTTTCTTCCTGCATGCTTAGAGTTCTAGGAGATAGGAGATGAAGGATAATGAAGATTTACTATAATCTGTACCAGAAATAATTGTTTCATGTGGTCAGATTAGAGAGTAATTCCAGGATCATCTTCGATTCCGGTATCCCAGTATCACTGCTTCCATTATAAGGATCCATTGTTTCAGTTGCCCAGTTTTCTTCCTATGGTCTTCTGTAAGTTTATGCTCCAGGTACAAGGAAATGAACCCATAGCAAATCATATCTGAGAAATATACGTTAACATTTAAAGCAGGGGTCTTCAAACCTGGCCCTTTTTATGACTTGTGGACTTCAACTCCCAGAATTCCTCAGCCAGCAAAGCTGGCTGAGGAATTCTGGGAGTTGAAGTCCACAAGTGATAAAAGGGCCAAGTTTGAAGACCCCTGATTTAAAGGCTAAGAGTTTAAGACCCTTTTTGGAATAATCAGATTTCTGATAGATTAATCCTGTTTTAGAAAAATGATTGTAGAAGGAGAGTTTGATAGTTTTCAGTTAATTCTTCATTCCTCTCTTAGGCAGTTAAACTATTTAGAGTTTCCCTAACATTGCAGGGGTTTGCTTCTTATCTGTTTCCCTTAATTTAGCTCATGAGCAATGTCGTATTGCAGTAACTGAAAGATAGAAATAAACCCTCATTTAAAAATAATGAATGGAATAGTAGGTTTAAATTCTGATGAAATCACCCATGCAAAGTGATTAGATATTTGTGCTTTAGTTATCTAATCAGAAAATGTGTATTATATTTTTAACCTAGGTTCCAACTTGAAAGATCATCAACCTCCAAGGGTAAGCTTACCATTAATGTATTTGGGGTGTCTACATGGCTCAGGGAATTTGTAATGAGATGCTGAGCTTTCATAATTGCAGGTTGGTAGCAAGTAAAAACCACAGAAAACATGGCAAGAATGTGTGTTGTCACCAACAGGCTATCTACAGTATACTTTCTTCAAAGATCTTTATTGATTATGCGCCATCAAGTCAGTATCAGTTCTCTTGGAACTCATTAAACCTGGGTTTCCACATTTTTCATTCTACTCTGTAAGAAGTCTTTCTGGCAATATCTTTTCTTACCGTGTTTCATATTGAAACTGCAAAATGCAAACATGACTTGCAGCTTGATCAGTTATCCACTGGAATCAGGATGCTCTGTCAATGGATGATTGGTATTATTATATTATTCCATATGGTGAAGATGTGACGAGGTATTTAAAATTATTGTCTGAATGTAATATATTAATTACATTTTCATGCATTAGTTCATTCAATTTTATTCGAATCTATAAGCTATACAACTCCAGTAGACTCATTTGTGTTGGTTTCTTTCACCTTTTTTCCTCTGTGTGTCATTATACATTCTCTTATCATTTTTCCCTTCTCTCTTTATATTAAAGCTATAAAAAAAACTAAAATACCATTTATGGAGGAAATACCGTTTAAAAAACAAAATCCAAAAATGTTGGAAAAATACAGTCATGCTAATTAATTTAGAGTTTGAACCCTGAAATGGCAGTTGACTTGTTCATGCTTAGTTATTAAAGAATAGCTTTAGTTATTAAAGAATAGTTATTAAAGAATTAGTTATTAAAGAATAGAATGTATATTGTCTAAGAGTGTTGCATACTGTAATCCCTCACTCCTTCCCAGCCTAACTGGAGGCCAGTTTTGAGTGGCATGTCAGTGGCCACAATCAAAAAAGTAGCTAAACTAATATAAAGAAGTGGGATAAAATAAAAGCTTAGTTACATGTGCACCTGACTAAAATAAAATTTAACAAATTAAATCAATTACTGTGTTAACTCCCTGTGCTTTTTTCTTTTGCTGTGTGTCTCTGCTTTATAATTTAATTCTTGATCAGATTTCAAAGTTTCACTGCTATGTTGATATGGATGAATACAGTATTTGCATTTTTAAGATAGCTATTTTGCTAAGTTTTGGATAACTGGTACAGGAAATGCAAATATGTTATATGTGAATTATTGTCTTATGTGTCCCCCTATAAATTCTTGGATGATTGAAGAAAGCCAGTATCATACTATGAAGTGTTTAGAAAATAATTGTGTGCATGTGCATAGTTTTCCCAAGCTTTGCTTCTTGCTTCTCTGTACTATAAGATCTTTAGGAACTACAACTTCAAATGCGTATATTCTGCTTTATTGAAAAATTGTTCCTAGAAAGATGATTTATAGGAGAAGCATGACTGTACAATAGTGATGGGTGATGCAAATCCATGGACAGCCAGGAGCTCTCAGAGGGTTTGCTAAACTGGCCATCCAGAAACAAACAAATACATCTGAAATATTACAACATTTTTGGTTCTTAATGAGACATCAAGAAATCGCAAGATTTGGAATCCGGAGACATTGAGATGGGTGGCTATAGAAATTAATTCATTAATTAATTACGATGCAAAATTTCACGAGAGTACCTGCTGCCTGAGACGATTACTGATGCCATCTCTACTGTCTTTCATCTATGCTGCCTTTATTGTGCTCCTTTTCCTTTGATATGCATGGAAGTTGGTTGAACTTGTGAACGTTGTAAGTCTGTGTCTAATAAAATACAGATAGGGTGTTAGTGTTTGACATCTAGGCCTTTTCTGTAACTCGGTGTGCTACTTGAATTTATTGTTACTAGTTTCCCAACAGTACCTGAAAAAATAAGCTGTAATACAAATCCTTTTAATACAGGTAGTCCTCGACTTATGATCGGTCATTTAATAATCATTTGAAGTTACAGTGGACTTCCTTGGATATTTATGACTCCAAAGTTCTGATGGCCGCCACCCTCCCCCATGAACATGTGACCACGTCAGGCACTGTACACAGTGGTGGGATTCAAATACCTGAACAATCGGTTCGCTTATTTTATGCAGGCCTGGGCCTCTAATGCCTAGAACGGACTTCCAGAAGTGGCATCATGCACTTCCAGTGGGCCGTTCTAGCCTTGGGAGGCCTCCTCTAGGCCTCTGAAGCCTAGACTGGACTTCTGGAAGCTAGCCAGTTCTCCAAATTCAGGTAAATTTGGCTACCAGTTCTCCTGAACTGGTGCGAACCGGGTAAATCCCACCACTGACTGTACAACCAGCCTGTATTTATAGCCAGTTGCAGCATCTGCAGTCATATAAACTGTGTTTTGCATGACAAACAGCATTTACTTCTGGTTTCCACCAAAACCAACCTGTAACAAATCGTTGGTTTGCTTAACAACTGTGATGTTTGCTTAACAACCATGGCAGTTGATTTGCGACAACAGAATCCTCTTTAAGAGCACCACAAAAAAAATTGCAAAGTTGGGTTGGTCACATGGGTTTACAGCTTCACAACTTACAAATGTAATGGACAGATTCCATTACGGTTGTAAGTCCAGGACTACTTGCAATTCAGTTATCATACTTCAACCACTCTTTGGCTTGCTTTCTTTATTAGTCTGGCAGGAAATGAATTTTCTAGCCCTTTTCCTTAAAGCAGGTTCGTAATGTACAGTGCACAGGTTTTGTACTTGGACATAGTGGAGCAGTTAACTTTAAAATAGCAGAGGAAAAATTGGGTGACACATTTCTTACACCTGTCCATGTCCTATTTGTGAGTCCGTCTTTTCTGGCTTGCTTTAACCATACCATGGTATTAGGTCTGCAATGGCATTAGCCAAATCTTTATGCTTAGATTCATTAAGTTTGAAATAATTCCTAAACTAGATTTCTAGTCTATTGTTACTAGTTTTCTAACAGTGCATGAAAAAAAAATCTGTCATACAAATCCTTTTAATACAGGTTTTGTTGGCATCCTGACTAGGCTAACCAGTTGTATTATTTTCTTAAATGATTTATAGCTTATTCTGTTGTGTGCCCTTTTTCTGGAAAGTTCTTAAATTATCTGTATAATTCAATAATTAAAAAAAGAGAAACAGTTAAATACAATATTTAACTGGTAAAGACTCTGTTTTTCTCTCTCTGTGTAAAGCATGTGTGTCTATGCATGTCTCATCTGTCAATATACTAATATAACCTACTATCTGTCTGAGAGCCAGGGTGGTGCAGTGGTGAATGTGTTAGACTGGGGAGACCCAGGTTCTAGCCTTCCCTTAGCCCAGGGGTAGGCAACCTTGGCTCTTTTATGGCTGGCTCAGGAATTCTGGGAGTTGAAGTCCACGAGTCATAAAAAAGCCAAGGTTGCCTACCCCTGCCTTAGGCAGACAAACCAACGGAGTTATTTTGGGCCAGTCATTCTCTCTCAGCCTTAGACTACTTTTACTGGACTAGATGAACAAACAGTCCAGTGGACTGATTCAGGCTGAAAAAAAAATACACAAATAGAAATTAGGCACTGAGATTTATGCTTTGTGCCTAAGCCAAAATCACACACAATATACACAGACAAAGTTTAGTCCAGTTTAAATAGTGCCTGGCCAAAACGAATGTGGTTAAATAAAGCATTCACAAGATTTTTACCGTACAGGTTTTTTTTGGCCATTTTAGTGATATCTTTTTTTTAAAAAAAATTAATTAACTTATTGAAATTAATTGAAATAGAAAGAAAAGGGGTGCATATTGGTATTTTACAATTACATACGTTGTATATTCCTGATGAGGTTATCACATCCCTTTCCTTAACTATACTTTAGGAAAAAGAGCTGCCACCATTAAAGCAGCAATGCTGTTGTACTTCAATATTTTGACAAAAATATAGCCAATACTATCTTTGTTAAAGTTTTGATGATATGTTTGAAAGGAGCATTGGTTTGGTTCTTCAGTTTGTTTTTGTGATTTGTAGTTTGCTGCCAGTTAAATGAAATGTATTCCACAGATGTCATTGCAGACGCAATCTTGCTGAATACAGTTACTTGTTCTTTCTAGTGTTTTCTGCATTACTGCTAAATTGTAAAGAGAAGCTATTGCCACTGAAGAACTTCTGAAACAGACATGTCATCATTGTTTATAGCCTGGAAATAACCAAACCTGTCACTAATTTTTATAATGTTTTGCTGCCTCTTTTATTTCTTTTATAGAATCACTATTTATTGTATGTATCAATTAGAGTTGTTTAATGTTGGACCTCCAAACTAGGCTTGAAAGCTTTATATATTTTAAATATTTTGCAGAAAGCTGTTGAAGAATCACTTAATGGTAGGTGGTAATTTTGTCTAGTTTGGAAGATTTGATATCAGTGTTTTGATTGACATCAGAGAATAACCATTGGTGCCACTTAGAAATAGATATGTATGCAAGATAATGTAACATGAATCATGGTATCAAATCACTGGTGATCTTCTGGTCATTTCAAGTGCTACTAAATGCTTTGCAGTGCAGTAGTTTTTGGTATGTCTGCTGGATGGTATTTTTTTAGGATAAATGGGATAGTGATCATATAAGTTGCTTGGTCAAAAGAATCCGTCTCTTAATGTGAAGGGAGATTTCTTCTTAAATCTTGCCTTTTGCATGCAGTGCATGAATTTCTGGGATTATGCTTTTTTATGATTATACTTTTTTTTTTGTCTTGCTATTGGATCTCCAATTTCTTATTTGATCCAGTTGATTTGGAAGCACTTGTGCTGATATAAAATCAAGAGGAATGTTAATTGTTTTTGGATTATCGAGAGGTATTTTTTTTAATGGTGCTTTCATTTCTTTCATGTTACATGGAACTATGGCATGCTTGAACTATTCTGTTCTTGCTTGACTAACTACTAACTCTGCTTGCTTTTTCAAAAGATGCAAAAGGAGTGATGTTAGAATGATGATGGTGAGTAGCCATTGTCTGTGTTTTGGATGCATTTTTGTCAATGTGACATAGATATTCTTTTGTTCTACATATTTCTAAAATAGAAGTTGGAATACATGATTTTAGTATTATAGGCGTATCCCAATAAGACATGAACTTTACATTATAACTTATGCTCCTATATTTCACAACCATAGGCCTTGTTTCTTTTCTAATGTGCAACAGCAATATACAGCAAACCATTACTTTTCTTATTTTTCAGAATACTGGCACATATTACACTGGACAATTTTTTCAAAGGGTTTGCTTCCTGAAAATCTTTTGATAATTATGATAGACCCCTTCAGACTGAACACAAATATGATTTCAAAATCATGTAGGAATCCTGAGAAATATTAAACTAACTTTTATTGACTATAATTTATTTAATTGCATAATGTTTCCAACAAACTCCCTGAGTTCAACAGCCTAAAAGTGTATTGTTGCTGATTTTCACTTGTATGCAGTGTCTGATGCATTTCACTGCAGTGTCCAACAATAGTCAGCCAGCATGGATGAATTCCTTGTATGCTGTAAGAAACTCGTCAACCTGCTAAATATAGTTTGGTGCTTTGCAGTTGCCAAGAAAATTCTCAACAACATCCTTGAATGCTTCCCAGGTGATTTCATCTCTCCCACTAGCAGATCTTCAAACTTCAAGGTCTAAGATGAGCAGCACATTTTGACCAACAAAAAGGCTTTTCTTAGCCATCAATTATTCTTGGAAACATCTGTTTCATATAATGAAAACCTTCACCTTCCTTCTTCATTGCTGTCACTTTTTTTCTTTATTCCAAGTTTTATGTGAAGGGGAGGCAAAAATATCTTTATTGAGTTAACAAGTGGTTCATGTATCACATTTTTCTGGCCTGGAACCAAATTCTTTTGGAGTGGCCATTTCTTTTTCATGTAATGTGATTCTTTTGCACAGCTGTCCTATTTGCATATGTAACAACAGTACTTAGTATATCCAAGCTGCATTGCAAGCAGCAGAGAGAATACTTTTAGATATCCACAGATATTCCAGTTGCACTTGGTGTACTGGATATGCTTCAACAACAGTTCCTTGTTTTCATATGTTTCTTTCATGTGTGCAGCATAGCCAGTAGGAATTGAATGATGTACATTGTCATTGTGTAACAAGACAACTTTGAGGCTTAACACTGATGAATCAATAAAGAGATGCCATTCTAGTGGGTCATGCTCACAACCCAAACTGAACAAGTCATCATGTCAGTACAAAAAACAAAGATGTCAGCCAGTGCAAATAAACTTGTTAAATAATCCTGGCAGCTTTGAAAGACAGAAAGCTTTGTACTGGTGATAACAAACACCATTCTAGTGGTTTTGAACCCACTAGTCCTGCTTTTAATCATTTAATTTTGATTGTGTATGAGATGAGGCTCACCAGACAAACACACTTCAAAATCCAGATCGTTGTCATTGTTCCTTCCTGGCTGGTGCATTGCAGCATCTTTGTCTATTTCGTCTAAGCTTCATTTCTGTGATGGCTTCAGTACTCAGAGATTGTTATCATGTAGCACTGGTCTTATGGCTAAAGGCAGATTGGGGTATTTAATTTATTTCTTATTTTTAGCAGAGGAGCCAGTGACGTTAATCAGACAGAAGAAACAGTCTTTCATGTGATCATTCTGTTCTCACTAAATCAATGGGATAGCAAATGACATTGATTTCCAGGTTTGTCTGAGTCAAGGTCTAAGATGAACAGCAGATCTTGCACAACAAATGTGAGGAACCCTCTTGTCTCGCTCACCAATCTCATAACCAGAGCACAGTTCATATGCTTCCTTAACAAGTCCAGTTGTGGTGTTTCTTTGAGGCTTCAGCTGTACTTGCCACAAATGTAAAACATACCACAATTATTCCAACATGAGTGAGACATTTCTGCTATCACCAGTTGTCCTATAGCAAGCCTATAACTGGCTTACTTGTTATGTAAATTACACTGCATAGTTTCTCCATTTCCTTAAAACAATCACATAAAATACATGGAAACAGGACTTACAGTTTTGCACGATAGTGACCAGTTGCAGGCTTGTGGATTCTTTGCACCCCTGCAGCTAATTTCACTTTGCCAGGGGACCCTAAAAGGGTCTAAGTCGTCCTGGAGAGGCAATGAAGAAAAAAGGGTGCTTCAGTGATTCTGGAATGATGGTGGCCATTCCATTTGACTTGGGGAAAGCCTTCTAACCTGACAGGAGCAAGGATGGCCATTGTTGCATTGACCAGCCCAGGCTAATTGCAACCGAAGTCCAAAAGTACTAACCAGCACAACTGTGAACAGCATGCTTGAAACTGGGTGAGGAATTTGATCGTCTCTTTTCTATTTTACATTTAAGTTCCTGGAAAAGGTCCCCAAGAAGCAAAATACCTCCAAAAGGGAAGGAGGGGAATTTCTGCCCCACCCTTATACTAACGGAAGCGACGAATTAATCTTTTTATGGAGGATCAAAATATATGGATTTGAAATAAATATAAACTTAAAACTTAAATCTGGATAAATCTAAAATTGTTTTAATGGTTAAGACTCTCATTTCAGAGATAATTGTTCATTTTGGAAATTGAAAAATAAATAGTTGCTGACACCTAGTGGCAGATGAAGACTATGACAGCTATGACTTTAATATAAGACTTGGCAAAATCTGGGAAAAGCTAATCTATGTCTGTGACCTTCAAAGCTTTAACAACAAAGAACAGCTGTGACAAAAAAGGCAATAATCTGGGCTGTAGACAAAGAGAGAATTATAAATTTCAGGGGAAAAAATCTTTTTTGAACTATTTGGATTACAAATATCTACCTAATTGGGACTCTAAAGCTATTTACAGAGAAAAGAAAGGAAGAGGAAAACTCAAATTCTTGGCTATCATGGATTAGAGACATGTAGAAAGAACATATCAAGAAAACAAAAATACGTCACAGGAGGAGATATACTGCAACTAATTCAAACAACAATGACTTTAAACCACAAAGAAATCCAAAACAACTTTGAAAATATAAATCAATCTATTTTCAAGTTAACTCTACAACAGAAAAATTCCCAGTAAACAACAGAGAAGGAGCAGATAAAACAAATAAATGAATAGAGAATAGAGAATAGAGACTTAAAGATGGAACTTAACAAAACAAGGAAACATGATTTAATCCTAGTGGGGAAAAATTCACAATTGGAAAAAACAACTTATCCCTTAAGACTACAAAATAAATCTGAAGACAAGAAAACAGATTGGATAAAATGGACTGTAGAGATGTCAGGAACATCGGAGAGAAAGGAAATGATAAGAGAAGCGGAGAGAAAGAAAAAGAAAAAGATTTTCAACAAACGTGGAAAGGCAGAAGCCCCGTACAAAGACACTTCACCTGATTTACTTTTTATATCTACAGCAACATTTACAAACATATGGAAAAACTTTTTGATTCAGCAAAATACATGGATTAAGAAAGATACTGGGCAAAGGAATAAGACCAAAGTAGAAATCAAGAAAATAGATGATGGGACTTACCAGAGAAAATACTTAAAAAGAAACATTTGTTTGAATATGATTAAAGAAATAGAAAAGTTTTGGAATATATATATCACTGTAAGAGGGATGAATTCTCTAAATATAATATAGTATGCTTTTTTCCCTTTTTTGTTCTCGATATGAGTAATATAAAAAAGTTGAAATGACTTAGGTAAAGGAAATGTTTTAGATATTTAAATGTGATTGAATTTAAGAAAATTATAATGGATAAAAAATGTTTTGAATAAGAGTTAAAGGACTAGATAGCTAGATGTATTAAATGGAATGTTTAAAGATTAGACGTATTTTTAATTATGGTTAAAAAGAATAAGAAATTTAGGAAGTAAATGCATATTAGCTTAGGAGGGATATGTATTTTAAGTAATATATTATTTTCATGCTTCTTTACTCTTGCTTTTCTTTCTTTTTTTCTGCTTTAATCTATTTCTATTTTGAGAAAATCTTAAAAATCTTAAACCAGTAAGAATATCTAGAATTTGGTGGGACTGTAACAAGATCTATGTTAAGGCAACCAGAATGATTGGATAGAAAAGAAATACTATATTGATGTGATTATTATTTTTAGGAATATTGGGAAAAATATATATTTAATTGTTATGTGTCAAAACAATAAGAATTGTATTAACTCAGTGTTTGCAAAAGAGGATATTTTGGGAAAAGAGGAAATCAACTAAAACTATCATGTGGATTATGGATTATAGAAATCAATTGTTATTGTTTTACAAATGTAACCCAGACAACACACTGTTCACCAGTTATTAAGTGATTTATGTTTAAAAAAAATCAATAAAATATATTACAAAAAAAATAAAATACATGGAAACAGATATCAATAAAATGAGTAGTATCTATGCATGCAAGCTGCTTTCCAGCCTAAGTATGCCTAGGTATGCCCAAACTGTACCTGCTCCAGAAATGTTGTGCAATGTGCCCTGAGCGCATGCCTGGACATGCATGAATTACACAAACATTACACAAATGCAAACAACATTCGTAAACTTAATATATATATGTGGAAATTGCAAAAAGATAAGATTTCTATAAACAATACTTGATAGGTTAAAGTAAGGCTACTTTCAATTAGCAGCCAAAAATCTTAGATATGCCCAAAAGTGTTTAGGAAGCAAAATCTTTGTTGTTCAGTGTTACTTTTGTCACAATTGCTCCAGAAAGCTGCTTATTATTATTATATCCCTGTCCCTCTGGCATATCAAGCAAAACATAATTATCTCCCAAAATGTCTGTAAACTGTTGAACTTCACAACTCCACATAAAAATAATGCTGTAGGGCTTCTGTCTGTTTCTAAGCTAGTGTAAAGAGAATTTTTTCCAAGTTCGTGGAATATATAGGGAATTTGAGGGGAATGGTTCAATATGATGGGGTTTTTATTGCCATTGGGAGCAGAGAAAATTTATGTTCTTATGTTTAATATAAATTCTTAGATACATGTTGAAGTATCCCAGGTCATATCACATTAGATATAATGTTTGATTCACAATGCTACTCCTATCCATGGTCAAGCAACCACTGATGGTCCATGTGGGTACCATAAGTGGCCTCAGAGAGGTGCCAAAATAAAATAATTTTAAAATAGCTAAGATCTCAGTATAGTGCCAAATTGTGCAATTGTGCAAAATTTTGGGTTTTCCCCTCAAAAGGATTTGAAAAGATTTTAGATTTTGCAATTTCCTAAGTTTTAGTATATTTTAATCAATAGAATAACTGTGAAGCTGCTATCTGGGGAAATTCTGCATTTGGCAAAAAATTTGTCCAAAGCTTAAACTATATAATTATTTGTGTGAAATGCACTCTAGTGCTAGCAGATGTTGCAGTGCTGACTGTTACTTCTTGTCATAGTCCTCAAAGTTATTGATAATAATACAGTTGTATGTATAAATGAAAACACTAATAATCCCTCCTCTGCAATATTTTCATTATATTTTTAAAACCTGAAATTATCTCTGACGTGTTATAGCAGGGGTGTCAAACAGCCGGCCTGCGGGCCAAATGCGTCACGCAGAAGCCACATCCACCTCACTGCCGGCAATGGCAAAACTGTCCCGATACGTTGCGCAACGTCACATGAAGTTGCGAGTTTGACATGTTGTCTTATAGCAATGTTTCTCAACTTTAACAACTTTAAGGTGTCTGGTCTTATTAAAGTTGCAAAGGTTGAGAAACACTGTGTACAGCAAATAACGTTATTTATTGTTAGAACAAGGTAACTCTGAATATTATTCCTTTCAAGGCCTATATTTAAAGGGGGAAATGTCAGTAGACTTACTCAACTTTTGAGGAAGTCTGATAACTTATAGGGTTTGGGAGAACAGGTATTTCCAACACATAATCATGAGTGTTGAATGTATATAATGACTGGTAAAGAGGTGAAAGACATATCATAGGGTAAAGAGCCTGGCTGAGTGGTTGTATATGGAATAGGAGCCTTTTACATTTTAACATGTGAGTTGTGGGTTCTACTTGGTATACTCTGCCATTTTGATTATTACATCCAATAACATAAACAGTCGTGTTTGTGAGACAAACCAGTGTACTATGAAAATATGCAGACAAAAAACAAAGATATATAAATTAAAAGGACTTTTTTTTATGTATGTAAGATCTGTGTAACATAGATCCATTTCACTAATTTATAGCTATGAAACTGCAGTGACTCAGGCATGCAGTCTGTAAAATGTATTTTTCTTTAGTGGCTTAGTAATAGCAGAGAATGCCATATTTGCCATCAATCATCTGAAAGGAAAAATAATTGAACAAATGTTCATATTGTGTGTGCAGCATTCCATTCTGACTTGCTACTTACTTCAGATTTCATTGATTTTTATTTTATACTAAAGCCATTACATGGGGATTGAGATTAATTAATCTTTCACTACGGCCTAACTAGTAAGTAATTAGGTCTTATGCAGTCAAGTAGTTAATCAGTGGGATAATGACGACAGTTTCATCAGTTTGTTCCATATGCAAATTTTTATTTTAGATTCAGTCAAAAAATAAATGTATTTACTCAAACTTGGTAACACAATCCTTATTGAATTTTATAGTTAATTTAAATACATTTGGTGAGTCTAAAGAGTCATGCAATAGCGTATATACACATTGTGTTTTAAATTCGTATAATAATCTATTGAGGTTGCTGAATGCTGTCCCTGGAAAATGACAGACATTTAATCTGATAGAAAAAGGAATCTCATGACTAATCATCAGATGCAAAACCCTTCCCTAAATGTAAACAAAGATTCTTTCTTTCTTTTATCATTCAAGATGATCCAGTAGGTTTTTATCTGTCACACATGAAAAATGTATTTAAATAAATGCTGGGGAAACTGAAAATAATTGTGAAACTTTTGTGCAATTTTTACATTCCTATGAAATGATGATGTTATAGTTGTCTTTTCACCTTTCCTTTCATTCTGGAAATATAAAAGTAATTCATGAGCAAGATGTTCAGTGTAGTTGTAAAACGAAAGAAAAGAAGAAAGCTCATATTTTAAATAAGGATTTGTTTTTTATTTTCCAGCACTGGATATGAGGTAATTGAATCCAATTATGGACATGGAAACAAGTGGAGAGAGACTTTTGTTGATACACCGTGGCCTTGAAGATGCACTACTCAAAGAGAAATAAAATCAGGAAATTAGTTGTTTTGCATGTTTGGAAAAGTGCTGTAATGACTCACCTGATGTAACTTTATAGTTGCAGCAGCTGTAGTAATTTTAAAAGAGAAGTAAGTGTATGCACGTGAGGTTCTCCCCCCCCCTTCCCTTCTTTACAGATGGATGAGAGCAAAAACCATGATGCTCTTGGTCCACTTTCTCTTTAGTGCTGCACTTCTCAGAGGATCTTGAAAATGCTGTTTTTCATAGAGACCAAACATCACGAGGGACTACTTTTGGACATCACAATCTTGATACATTGGCTGTCATCACCTCTGGGCCAGAGTTTTTGTTTGTTAGTTTGTTTTTGTTTTGCTTTCAGTTCTGGTATCACAACTGCTTATATGGAATAGCAATCCTCGGCACATCCTTATATTTTAGAAAAAGTGCAGTGCTGAAAGTCTGAACTGGGAGATTGCTCAAAGGTTCTCATTTCCTTCCAGCACAATGTAGTTATTTATTTATTTGCTTATGCTCTTGCCCACACCTTAAAAATTGGTGAACTCCAGCCCCACTTTAGGGGGAAAAAAGTTTAGCTAAGACAGCACTGGGATGTTTGAAGTATCTCAAGGTCACAGAACAGATTTCTAGGGGACCACTTATACCAATATTTGTACTGCATGATAGATTGTATGATTTTCTTTCTTGAATTTTTATTCACTGTTCTCTAAAAACAACTGCATTCCCAATCTATACTGTCATGTGAAAAAAGTAAGTACACCCCATGTAAAGTTTTCTCTAAGATATATATGGATATATATATATATATATATATATATATATATATATATATATATATATAATTTCTTAATTTAAATAATATATAACGGTGACTTAAATGAACTTAAAGAAAAAAAATGACTTGCAATCATTTATTTCACCAAAAAATTAATAGATACACCGTTTTCTTCTATGAAAAAGGTAAAGTACATCTGTGGTAGTGACCCTTTGACAGAAACAACCTCAAGCTGGCATTTTTTTCAATCATTTACTAGTGTCTGACATTGCCTGGGAGGAATTTCCTCCCCTTTTTTAGCAGATTTTTTTCATTTGTGCAATGTTGCATGCACAACCCATTTCAAATCATTCTATAATCTATATCATCTCAATGGGATTTAGATCTGGACTTTGACTTGGCCATTCCAGGATTCATTCTTTCCTTTTTTTCCTTTTTCTTCTTTTTTTCTTTCTTCTTCCTGAGTTTCAGTCTTCTGCAAGATTATTTTCACATTATTTTCAAACACCTTCTCTTACAATGAAGAATTCATAGTGGATTCTGTGATGATGAGCTGCCCAGGTCCTGGGGCTTCAATGGGAGAAAGTCATACTGGAGGTGGTTGATAGATTAACAAAAGATTCCACCCCATCCTACTACCTTCCTCAGTTTCTTTTAAATATAATTGATAATTTGTATTTTTATACTATTTTATTCTTTGTTATATACATGTTTTGTATAGTTTTATTCTTTTAACCTTGTAAGCCACCCAGAATAATCTCATGGTAAGATGAGCAGCAAACAAATTAATTAATTAAATAAATAAATAATAGTACACTGTTGTACTTCGACATCAATAGTGCCAAGAGGTGCCTGTATGTCATACTATTCTGGATCGTAGACTGAGATGCGTTATAGCCCCAATCCAGATACGATAAACTCCATGGAATGGTTTTAAAAAAATATTTATTGATCAGGAATTCTAAGCAGAGACTTACATTTGTTGTAGACACATCTGTTCATGCTCATATTTGTCCATTCACGGAGGTAAAAAGGAATAACTACCCCATCGCAAGGGACGCGGTGGGTTAGGATGCTGAGCTTGTCGATCAGAAGATCGGCAGTTTGGCGGGTCGAATCCCGAGTGTCACGTAGCAGAGTGAGTGCCTGTTACTCGTCCCAGCTTCTGCCAACCTAGCAGTTCGAAAGCACGTAAAAATGCAAGTAGAAAAATAGGGGCCACTACGGTGGGAAGGTAACAGTGTTCTGTGCGCCTTTAGTCATGCCGGCCACATGACCACGGAGATGTCCTCGGACAAGCGCTGGCTCTTTGGCTTTGAAACGGAGATGAGCACCGGCCCCTAGAATTGGAAACGACTAGCACGCATGTGCAGGGGAACCTTTACCCATCGCAATTAGGCATGGTTGCGGCTCTCAGTCGTAGCATGTATGAGGCTTGATTAAACAAAGGCTTTTACAACCTTGGCACGTAGCCAGAACATCCTGTAATAAACTTTGAAGCCCCTCCGAATGACTAGATAAGACATAAAACTGACCAACAACTAGACTACATTTTCCAGAGGCCATCTCTTAAGGAGACAACATTTAACCCCTTAAATGCTAAATGCTCTAACACAGTTCTTAATTCTCAAGCTAGCTATATAATGGACCAGATGACTATATACTGGTCCAGCACACATACAATGAAATTCTGGGGTTCTTAGAAACTTCTTTCAGCATCTTGAATTATGCTGTCAGGCTGAATTTGTGGGAACAGCCTGGTCTAGGTACGTTGGCAGTTATTTAAAGCTGTTCCACTTATATACTAAACAGTAAAATCATTGATGTCTAATTGTTTGGTGATCTTCTAAAAATCCCTTTCCAGACACATTAGCATCTATAACCTTCTTGAGTTGTCTCAGACAATGACCAGAGAGACGGCAGGCTGGGTTCCAAATGTTTTATTTGTTTCAGCTCCGAACGGCTGACAAGCGGAGAAACGCGTCCTTTTATAGCGAACTGTCAACAGTAACAATGAATCGGGAAACCATATTCTCCTGCCTCGAGGGCGGCGACCAATAGCCTGCAGGTAGCTTTGACAGCTCCCGGGCGATTGCGCTTGCACGGCTTCACCGGGGAATCCGCAGCTGGCTGGCTTATCGGCTGAGGGGAGGCGCGTTCCAGGAACCTGCATTCTGATAGCTCGGCTGTCAGCTGGCCGGCTCTGCGCCTGCACAGCCTTTTGACAGCTGTCACTGTCAGAGGCTGCTGCCGGCCTGTGCACGTGCGCGGTTTCTTCCGGCAGCCTTTTGACAGCTGTCATCTGTCATCGGCTGCGCGCATAGGGATTCCCTGGTTGTTCTCGGGACCGGGAGTTTGTCCATATAATGTCAGTATGTAACACTTCTTTATGAATGCCTTATAAGTGTGATGATACCATATACTTCAGCAACAAAGAGCAAATCAAACTGAATCTCTGGGATTTAAATACGAGAGGTTCTTCTCAGTCCTCCAATTATTTTCTAATCATTTGCCATTTTTAGCTTTAAATATTTGAGGTAGTATTAAAAGTAAGGGTGCTCTTACTTTCTCCACTTGTAAAATTTGAATTTATATTTATTTAACTTATGCATTGAACCATAAAATGTAAATGAGGTCTGATATTTGTTGTAAGATATCCCCTTTATCAATATTGTTGAAGTGAAAATGAAATATACTGTATGCATATGGAAATATGTTGAAAAAGTAAAAATAATAAATAGGGTGTACTTACTTTTTGCATGACTGTATTTTGACATTTTTATGATAAAATACACAAAGAAATATATTAAAAGGAACAATTTGTATAAGCTTTATTTATGCCTATATAGTATAAATATAAGTGGATGTGGTCTTAAGTGAGCAAATATTCTTAGTATAACATTCTTTTTTAAAAAAAATAGAAATTAGTTTTTATTCCTAAATAGAAAGTTGATTTTCAACAAATTCAGATGGTCACAAAAGTCCCATTGACCCACTTGCTGTTAGTAAATCTGCTGTATATATTGTAATTCTTTGTGTTTTTTGCTGATCAGTATTGTAGTCCACGTATCTTTTTCTCTTTTCCTCTTCTTTAAAATACTTTTAAATGCAAGGGCCAAGCTGAATATTAGTTGCATAAGTCCCAACTTCTATACTGTTAAATGTACAGTAGTCCTTTAATATTCATAAAGCTAGGAATCAACCTACAGCAGTTTTGATAAATCATCCTTTTCCCCCCTCCCCCATTTTTTTATAGCCTGTGGTCATGCAAACGTATGGTTTGAAATATGTAGTGTTCTCATTTTTACTGCAGGTTGCCAAGCATTCCAGATGAGACTGCAAATTCATTAACTCATATTATGATTTATGTGATTTTGTAAACACTATGCAAGAGGATTCGGGGAGCTGTGTCTCTCTAGTCTTCATGCACTTTAAAGTATTCTGTGATACATTCATTCTACGACAGTGCATAAAAAGGCTTTTTCTGGCCCTCTGTCTCCCTCTCACTGAGAATTCACCTACCATAAATTCATTGCAAAAGCAACTGCTTTATTTAAATAAACATTCTATTTTACCAAGTACAGTAATCCTTGACTTACAACAGTTTGTTTAGTGACCATTCAAAGTTACCATGGCACTGCAAAGAGTGACTTAAGACCATTTGTCACACTTATGACCATGGCAGCATCCCCATGGTCACGTGATTTATGTCCGGCTGCTTTGACAACTGGTTCACATTTATGACAGATGCAATTTCCCAGGGTCACTATGATCACCTCTTGTAACCTTTTGACAAGCAGTCAGTGGGGAAGCCAGATTCACTTAACAACCGTGTTATTAACAACTGCAGTGATTCACTTAATAACAGGCAAGAAAAGTCATAAGATGGGGCAAAGCTCATTTAATAAATTTCTCAGTTCAATTATGGTTGTAAGTCAAATACTACCTGTATTTAATTTTCAGTTACCTCCCTTATGTAAACTCAGATCACTATGCTGAATCTACTCCTATTTGTTTTAATGTTTAGTGGAAATTTGCTCTATTTCCTTATAAGTTTTCAGAACAGACTATTGCTACTTTCCCCCCTTATCAATAAATTGTGTTTCATACCAAAAGGGTATAGTGTTTGTTTTATTTTAATTTAGTTGGATATTTTTCCTAATATATATTCAACATTCCTCCTTTCATCATTGTAGTACAAATGGAAGAAGAAAAAGATGGCAGGGTATAAAAAACCTAGATAGCTAAAACTATTGTATCTCCTACTATTCCATGTATCTCCTACCTTATCTGGATTAACTATTCAGTCTAGCAATTAAAACAAAAACTTCGTGAAAGTTGGCATAAATAAAAGTCCATATTTTTTTATCCAAAGTCATTAAAATACATAGAAGTGTGATGATTAATTCCTTGTTTACGACTAAAATAATTCAGTACTATTGTAAAAAAATTGTATAACATTACCTGTCTGAATTTATTTCAAATCATGCATAAAAAGTAATTTCCTTGTCGTTATGGGCATCAAGACAGAGTTCATGAAAATGAATTATTCCAAATGTAAACTATGATATCCTGTTTGCCACGTCATGAGGAGAATGCTGTTGTGTGTTTTAAGTCATTGAAAGCTTTCTAATGCCATGTATATTAATTTTTCAACTCATGTTATAAAACTTCCTTATTTTTTAAAATTGGTTTTAATTATATGTCCAATGTGGAGTTATGAAAGGAATAAATTTATTTAATTTGATGCTTGTCAGATCGAGCATTTTAATGCAGATCTTTATAATACAATATTTTCTCATGCATTAATTATTTTAAAAACACCCTAAAACAGTAAATAGAAATCTTTTACAACAGCTTTTAATGCAGAGTTACAAAAGCAAATGGACATAAAAATAAACCATCAATCGCTAAGGATGCGGTAACTTATTTGTGTAATAGCCTATATAACTTTGCTATGCTGTGTCCAGGACCTTCATGTTACTGTTCCCCTTTTCTGTTTGGCTGATTCCGTTTTTAATTCATCTATTAACAATATTAAATTGGAAAATTTAGGAGTTCCTTCTCATCAAATGTCTGTGTGGTGTTTTGTTTTGTTTTTTAAAAAAAACATTCATTTTGGGAATAGACAAATCTTTTTGTAAGAGCAGCAATGAAACCACCTACTCTGAGGAGGTGCTTGAGGCTACAAAAGGAACTATGTCAGGATTTACTTCAAAAACAGTATTGTACCAAACTTAATTATTGACTGGTCTCAGCTTTCAAGGAATCAAAAAGTATTATTTTAGTATTCTTCAAGTTTAGAGAATGTTCATGCGATTATTTTGTATTGCAATTTGTCTTTGTGTCCTTCAAGTTATCCCATAGCAGTGCAGATGAAAACTACAAAACTAGCTATAAAATGAAATACGGACATAATCACCGTTAAAAGTTTATATTCCAAAGCATCTAAAATCAATAATGATTGATTATACATTTATTTTCATTTTCAAATTCTTAAAATGTGATTGCAAATGGAAACATTTTAACATGGCATTGAAAATAATGCACCAATCTTGGCATTCCAAAATTTGGGTGCCACTATAGAAAAAGGCCTCCCTTTTATGTATAAATTCAGCACTTTTCTCATCATAGTATCCTTCACATTAAACAATATAAGAACATCCAATGATCTTCATCACTATTAGATTTTGAAATGGGAAGTAATACTTTACAGGAGCTTCTTCTCCCCATGGTTTGCATTACTGTATTTCTATAAACAGAACCAAATTAAGGCAATCAGGTTTACTCTCATTCATCAGCATCCTTCTATATTCCACACCACGTACTTAGGGAAACATTTTGATATTGTATGGCAGAAGAACTGATGGGATCTCCATTTATGTCAGGGACAGGTGATATTTTTAGCCAGGGACATATTTGAAATTTTGAAATTTTCTGTGGAGAGCACATCCACAAAATGACTGCCATGGTGGGGATGGTCCATCACAAAACAACTGACAGAAAGATGAACTAGCTCCATCCTTTTGCTGTTTACCACCCCAGATGACAATTTTTATTCAAAAGACAGTCTGCTATAGCATAGTATCATGTGCCATATCTGGGACATTTTGATACTCCTGCACATCTAATTGTCTCTTATTGAATGTGTCAGTGTAGTAAGATTTTTGTTTCACCCAAACTAGGGAAAATAATGCTATGCCAAATATTTTTTTATTTTCCCCCCCAACCATTTTGTTTTATAATGAACAAATTATTGGTGTATTTTTCCCCAAAGGAAGAAAAATTCTGTAAAATTATCACAGACGGATTGCCAGGGTCTAGCACTTCCCTTAGTTACGACGTTGCAAGTGAGTTTCTTCTCTTTATTGTAGAATCATCATTTCTGGAGTCAGCAAACTCTAGAATTATATCTAAATGGAAGAAGAGTCATGGGATGCTTCAGATCCAGAAGAAGGATGCACCAAGGAGGCAATCTGTAGTTTAATGGAGAATTGTGCAAGTGAAAATAACAGTAACAGCACAGATTTGATCAATTATATAAGCTAAAAAAACACTACCAGAACAAATGCTAAGAAATCTGAGAAGATAGGAAAACAAAAGTCTCCTCAAACTTCAGAAAAACAAGGAAGTAAAAAAGCAAACTTCAGAAAGTGGGAAGAAAGATTTCTACATAATATTAAGGAAAATCTATAGTATCATAGGCTTTACTGTAGGCTATTATATCTTTACATAATTCTAACACATTAACAAAGATGTGACAGATTAAGTAAACTCTTGGCTTAATATCATACACAAATGGGGCATTTTTCCTTTACAGTTAAGTCTCAGGGTATTCCTGGATTTGGCCAGCTCAGTTATATCTTCTTGGACCACTACTTTAAGAGGGGCTTCCTTCAGAGGGCCTGCATTGCTTGCTATGTGAATCCTTTTGTACTAAAATGACAGAGTAGAAACACTATTCATGAAAGATCATTCAGATGATTCTGAAATCACAGCAATATCTACAAAGTAAGAAAATTTAGTCACTGTACTATTGTCTTTTTATTTTTTAAAAAAACCACACTGGTTCATTGTTGCCCAAATAACACTGTACTCTTAATTAGGAAACTAGGGATGGGGAGGGGGAATGATGAGTTTCATTTACCATCAGTCTTATCCAATGAGAAAAGTGATCAAAAAGCCTTTTTTACATGAACAAGAAAACAAGAAGACTTAACCAGGCACAACCTTAAAGCAACTGCAAAGGAATGTGAAGTGATGGGCAGAAGGGTGAAGAAGCTGGATCACAGGTGATTTTTCTTCTCTCCTTTCTTGTTAAAATAAAAAAAAAATACTGGAAATGAACAATTGGTTACATGGGTCATACCAAAGGAAGCAGTTGGATTTTTGGATAATGGTGTGTATTTCCAAGCTGAGAGGTGCTGCACAAAATGTGAGGTGCTGGGATGATTGTATTTGAAAGATATACTTGGTGAAGTCAGCCAGAGTCACGAGTGATGTACTATAGCCATCCTGCTTCTTACAAACATTATCCAAAAGCATGACCAGTGCTATTTCTGTCCCATGTCCAGGCGTGAATACCAACTGAAAGTCATCCATATAATCCAGAGTCCATTGAGATAGCTTGTGCAATTACTTTCGCCACAACCATCCTTAAAAAATGTGGCTGGTACTGGATGAAAATTGTTCAGTATGGTGAGATCCAGTGATGGCTTCTTGAGGAGCAGTGAACCAATGCCTCCTTAGGAGGAGAACTAGAGCTCAAATATATGTTACACAGACACACATGCAGAGAGGCAGCCTAAGCCAACCAAAGTAGGCCTGGATCTAATAGGCAGGTGGTCAAGCTCACAGTCATAAAAACCTGTCCACTTCCTCAGGCCTAACAGATTTAAACCATTCCTCCATAACAGAGTAAGACTGTGCCTCAGGCAAGTACACAGAACCTGAATCAAGCCTGTCATCTAACTCAAAATGAATTTGAATATTCATTCATTGCACAGCTATGTGGATGAATCTAGAAGGTCCTCCTGCCTAGAAGGGCTTGGATTATTTAAAACACAGCCATTGAACGGCTGTCTGGATGCAATAAGGGTGGAGAGGTATTGTCACTTTGCCACCCTTATCACCACAAAGTAGGTCCTAATAGTTTGTACTTATGTTTAGCAGGGTTCATCCTTCACCAACCTAAGCAACTCTCTAGACATCTTCCATTTCATTTCCCTCAATTCAAATTAAATTTTGATCAAATTAAAAATGCAGGGAGGAGAAACATAGTGATAATGGGGGACATCAACTCCCCAGACCAATTCAACCAACTTTCCAGAAATTCTTTTTATTGAAAAGTTTTAAAATACATTTTATCTTTAACAATCCCTCCCTCCCCCACCCCTACCTATCCCTCCCTACCCCTACCCCCTCTCCCCCCCGACTTCCCAGAGCTAAGTACAAGGTATAAAAACAGAAAACAATCATAAACATCCATATGCTAACAACAATAAACTCTTAAATCTATCGCCCTCTAACTCATATAAAATAACTACAAACAATATTAATATTACATATAAAAAGAAAGAAAAAGAAAAAAAAGAAAGGAAGATTCATTCAAATGCTAAGTGAAACTTTTTAGTCCCATATTTCTTCTGGATATATTCAATCCATTTTTTCCACTCCATAATATAGCGTTCTTGCGAGTGATCTTTCAAATAAGCCGAAATCTTTGCCATTTCTGCCAGGTCAGAAACCTTTAAAGTCCATTCCTCTATAGTCGGCAATTCCTCCTTCTTCCAATACTGACCTATTAGAAGTCTTGCTGCTGTAATTAAATTCAACATCAACTTAGTGTCCACAACAGTAGCTTCTGTAATTATACCCAACAAAAAGAATTGCGGACAAAATTTTATCTTTTGCTTAAAGATCTTCTGCATGTTCCACCAAATTTTTATCCAAAAAGCCTTAACCTTTTTACAAGTCCACCATATATGAAAATATGTTGCATCTTCATCACTGCACCTCCAACATTTAGGCTGATAATTCGGGTACATACTTGCCAGCTTTTTAGGATCTAAATGCCATCTATAAAACATTTTATAAAAGTTCTCTCTTAAGTTTTGAGCTTGTGTAAATTTTACATTCCTCACCCAAATCTTTTCCCACGTGTCCATTGTAATAACTTCTTGAATATTTTGGGCCCATTTTATCATACAATCTTTAACAAGCTCTGTTTCTGAGTCAATTTCTATCAATGCAAGATATATCCGTTTGATATGTGCCGGACCCTGATTTCTAATTTGCTTTATCAGATTTTCATCAGTCATTGTGAAGCCAGTTTTCTGATCTTCTTTCCACCTGGCCCGTAGCTGAATATATTGAAACAAAGTTTGAATAATCTTCTCATCTCGCAAGAGGCTGTACGGTTTCAGACACCAAACATTTCTTTCCAAACTTAAAATCTCTTTATACGTAGTCACATCATGTTTAAAACCAACATTTATATTTTCTATTGCGTGTTTTGGGATTGCCCACAATGGTATCTTACAGTCTAACTTATGTCTATACTTCTTCCAGACTCTCAACAATGCCTGTCTTAAAATATGCACTTTAAACACATTATCTACCTTCTTATCATACAACAAATATGCATGCCAACCAAACAACAAGTCATGGCCCTCAAGATTTAATAATCTCTCTTGTGTCAAATTAATCCAATCACTTATTCCTGCTAACGCAGCAGCTTCATAATATAATTTAAGATTGGGCATTTTAAGACCACCTCTTTCACGAGTATCCTGCATAATCTTAAGTTTAACTCGTGGCCTTTTCCCTGCCCAGACAAATTTGTTGATACCTCGTTGCCATTCCTCCAGATTAGAGTCTTTCTTAAGAACCGGTATCATTTGGAATAAGAATAAAAATTTAGGCAGGACATTAATTTTCACTGCTGCGATTCGCCCCAACAAAGACAATTGCAATTTTTCCCAGCTCTCCATTTCTTTTTGAATTTTTCCCCATAATCTTTCATAGTTATTTTTATACAGCTTTGTATTAGAGGGTGACAAAAACACCCCCAAATATTTGACCCTTTTAACAGTCTCAAATCCAGTTAATTCTTCTAAAAGGGCCTTTTGCGATGCTGTCATATTTTTGGCTAGAATTTTAGTTTTTTGTGCATTAACTTTAAATCCAGAAACCTTCCCATATTGCATTATTATCTCCATCAGGTCCACAACAGAGTTCTCCGGCTGGGTCACCGTAACAACCAGATCATCTGCGAACGCTCTCAATCTATAATCCTGATCTCTAATTTGTATACCCTTAATTCTTTCCGAATTCCGTATTTTTATCAATAATATCTCCAATGTTAACACAAATAACAAAGGCGATAACGGACACCCTTGCCTTGTGCCCTTCTCAATATTACAAGCTTCAGTCAAACTATTGTTAACTATTATTCGGGCAGTTTGTTTTTGATATAATGCCCTAATTGGTTGCACAAAGTTATCCCCAAAGTTCATTTTATCTAAAACTTTCATCAAAAATTGCCAATTCAATTGAAAGGCTTTTTCAGCATCTAAAAAGATTAGCGCCGCAGAGATCTGGTTGTTCCTTTCCAAAAACTCTAACACATCAACTATATGCCTCACATTATTCTTCATTTGCCTGCCACTAATAAACCCAGTTTGATCCCCATGAATCACCTGTTGCAGAACCCTCATCAGTCTATTAGCCAACACCTTAGCAAATATCTTGTAATCTGTATTTAAAAGCGATATCGGTCTATAATTTTTAACTTGAGTAGCATCTTGGTCTTCCTTTGGAATCAAAGAGATAAAAGCAGTTCTCCAAGATGGAGGCACCTTTCCCCCTCTCTGAATTATCTGAAACAGTTCCTTTAACGGCTTTATCAACTCCATTTGTAAATTTTTGTAGTAGACCGCAGTCAAACCATCTGTACCTGGCGCTTTATCCAACTTCAATTCCTTAATTGCTGTAAGAATTTCTTCTTCTGTTATCAATTGGTTAAACTTTCCAGAAATTCTGTATTGGCATTACTGTTTCAATTTCAGAAAGGTGAAAGAGAGGAAGGTTTGGTTTTCCTACGTTTGATTCTAAATAATAGAGAAGATTCAAGAGGAAAAAGTAGAAGAAACTTTGGAAGGAGTAACAATGTCATTTTGGA
Organism: Vipera ursinii; assembly: GCF_947247035.1. NCBI lineage: Eukaryota > Metazoa > Chordata > Lepidosauria > Squamata > Viperidae > Vipera > Vipera ursinii. Next base: position 34,585,494 of record NC_139514.1, on the reverse strand, counting down.
ATTCAAAATACTACCAAAAGAGAAATTAGAGAATTGATGTGTGTGTACACCTGATTTCAGAAAAGGTCATTCCAACAAGCATAGAGAAACACCAGACAGAATCCCATTGACAGAAATTCTCAGGAAAAAGACATGCAGTACTGTTGGGCAGTATTTTTAAGTAGGGTACCAAAGATACATCTGCATATACTCAGAAATGGGGCCATGCATTATTTACAACTAACTTTAAATTATATAAATGCCAGATTGGGATTTTCAAGCAGTGAACAACATATACTAATATTGCTTTTGAAAATGATACAAAAGTGAGGTTTGCCTTCTTTTAATTGCTAGTTGAGTTTAACCTGTCATGTTTTTAAAATCTTGGCTTAAGAAATAGATTGAACAATGTTTTGGGAAGGAGTATTCTACAGATAATAGAATGTTACAGAGTCTGTGGGTTCATTTTACAGCGTAGTATGAAATACTTTTTATTATAGTTCTTGTCTGATAGTAGTTAGCAAAGGTAATGTAATGTATAAGCAATAAGCAACATGACTTACTGATCATGCATGTCAATTTTATACATGACTTCTCCATACCTATCTAGCACACTACTAATAGATGCATGTGTCTTCATCCATGCATTAGAAAGGGCTGGTAGGCCATGCAGGATAATTCTGTTCATTAGCCATACCTATTTTCACCAGTCATGTTTGTCAGTTATGTGTTTCAAGAGCCTATGTGTTAGTTTTCATACCGTGATAAGTTATACTATTTACCAATCCTGCAAGGACTTCATGTAAAATAGAACTTAAAAAGGATATGAAATGAAAAATGGATTATAATAACTAAAGCTCAAAAGAACATAAGCTGACAAGGGACACTGAAAACTACCAAAACTGGGGAAAAAGTGTGTGTGTGTGTGTGTGTGTAAATAGTAAAAAAAAAGTGTTGTCTAATTCAGTCTGGTTCATGAGAACTGGATGTTAAATGTTTGCATATATTATAGCTAAGCCAAACATTTATATTTTTCCCTGCTCTGCCTACCAGGGAAGGAAAGCCTGAAGTATGTCTAACAGGAATTGGGTTTACACACACAGGTAAAAGCGCAGCGAAGATTTCGGCCTATTTGAAAGATCATTCGCAAGAACGCTATATTATGGAATGGAGAAAATGGATTGAGTTTATCCAGAATAAGTATAGGGTTAAGAAGTTTTATGTAGCATTTGAATAAGTCTTCTTTCGTCTTTTTTTCTTTTCTTATCTTAGTTTCTTTTTTTACATATTCAATATTATTAAGGCTTGTTTTATCCTATATAAGTTAGAGAGTGATGGATTTTAGAGTTTATAGTTGTTAGTATATGATTGTTTATGATTGCTTTTCATATATATACCTTGTATTTAGCTCTGGGAAGTCCGGGGGGGGAGGGGGGAGGTAGGGAGGGGGGAGGAGGGAGGGGGAAGGGGGGATTCTTAAAGGAAAATTGTATTTTAAAACTTTTCAATAAAAAAAAAAGCGCAGCCCTAACAGGAACACATACTTGGCTTTAGTTTGTCCAGGCAGAGCAGAAAAAAACATATGTTTATAATTTAGTTCTAAACTGTATTGAAAATAAAAGAACTTAAGCATATAATTAATAATTTAACTTCCATTGATTTCTTCTTAATAAGACCAGATGTGTGCAATTGTAGTTTATGGTTGAATAAACAATAACTAAAGTGTAGACATACAATATGTACCTACTGTATGTCTATCAAATTCAATGGCAGTCTGGGGACAAAACTATCATACATTAATTCAGTTCTAACCAAAAGCTCCACCCAATAATTTAAAATTTCACCATTTACAGTCAAGCTATTTCCCTGCATGTCTTCATTTCTTGACTTAATCAAATTTTCTAGCCTTTCGTTATCAAGAAATGTCACCTGGTTAAAAGGAAATCTATATATGTAAGAATGTTTTTCTTTTAGTCTTACATTCTAAAACTACTATATTATTCAAGGGTTCTAAATTAACTTTAGTCAAATTGTGTTATTTAGAGCAAACTTGTGAATTTATATAAAATGTAATTTATTTATTATGTTCTTTAACCAACATTACAAATAAAGAAAAATGGCTACAGCAAACTCATTATTAAAAATATATATATCATAAAACAGTTGAAGAACATATCTTGTGCAGTTGTATGACTCAACAAAAGTATTTGGCAACCAAGATTGAATGAAGACTTAACATTCTTTTAAAAAATAATGAGTGTAATATTTAACTGTACAGTTTTCAACTTTGGAAGTAATTGCACAGAGCAGAGTGGACACCACATAAGGGATACTGAAGGGAAGAGTTTTGACCTCTCTGGAACCACTAGGACCCTGAGGGTTAGAATGTATAAATATGGAGTAGAGGACTAATAATAAATTATCCTAATTCATTTGTTGGACATTGATTTCCTCTCCACAAGGATTAATTGTCTTAAAAGAAAGGCCAAGAAGACTATCTAATTCATTTGTGCAAGTTTGATGCCAATGAGACTTATAGGCCCTGATTCTGAGTTCTGACACCTAGTCAAGCCTGAGATATAATGCTTGGAACATTAGCTTCAAGTCTTAAAACTGCGTTGGGGAACTGAATCCTAAGGAAGTTCTATTGAAGGCTTTTGAATTTAATATCAAGGTGGTAAGAAGTTCCTATATGTAAACATAAAATGTTTACAAGCGTATATCTTAAGTTTGGTTTGGATGATTGATTTTAGTAGGACAAATCCAAACTGACTGTTGGACTTCAGCAGTTCTCTAAATGAAAAAAAAATATGTTTGAAACAAATGTCAAATGTAGTAAGGCCTTTAAGATGTTATATTCGAGAGCTGCATATTTTTAATTTGTTTTGGTTTTGGATATAATCCCTATTAATTCTTCCGAATATTACTATGAGACAACATTGATATCAATCTCTAGATATTCAACTAAGAATAAATATAGAAAATAGTTCTGCAGAATAGAGAATAGAGAGGACTCAGCCAGCCTGCTGAGTTTTCATTCTTTTTCCTTGAGTTAGGGGGGCATAGCTTTCCTAGGGTAAAGAATGAAGACGTTATTAGTTATAATCACACAACAGGAGTCTGGCATATTTCGGTGTCACATGCTGCATCAGTAACAATAAACCAGTTCTTTAGAGAAACTCAGCTGCCAATGTACCCTGCTTTCTTTGTCTTTTCCATTAGGACAACAATGTTGCACTGAGGATAATGGAATGACCTGAGATTCAAGTCAAATCCAGAGTGTATATTGATGTTTTGCTAGTCTGTGCTGTTCACTAGGACATAAAATAGAGAATCCATTAACAATAACAGAACCGTGAACTTCCAGGCTGGCTGGCATAAATATTCCATTTTTAAAGAAGGTAACGCAGAATCTGATATTGATGCTCTATTCTGTCTTCCAAAGGTTCACTCTAGTAGCAGTAACTAGGGACCTTTTTATTTAGTTATGAGGAAACTGAGTTTGTGAAAACATAATGTTTTGGCTGAAGCTGGATGAAGGTGAGAAAATTCATGTATCTCATGTACACTCAAGCAAAAGATATTTATTATTACTACTGAAATTGGTGCAGGATGACCTAATTACTGGAATACCTAAAAAGAGAGATGACTATATTAAATTATATTAATACAAACTAAAGGAAAAGGAAAAGGAAAAAAAGGAAAAGGAAAAATAAAAGAGAAAGCTAGAAGAAAAAGAAAAAATAGGAAAAAATAGAAAAGAAAGAAGATATAAAGACATGGCTTTTAATCTTCTTTATAGCAATTTTACATTATGTACACTTGTAAATTTACCTTCTTATCTAAAATTACTATATCTCTTCTTTTTTATGTACACTTATTAAAATTTTAAGATGAAAGATTAAAAATTAACCAGAATTATTTATAATAAAAAAGAAGAGAAAGGAAAGAAGGAAAGAGAAAAACAAAAGCAAAGGTGCAGAAAACAAATAATGAAAATATAAAGAATAGCTTCCAATTTTCTTTTCCAACACTAAAGTAAAAAGTTAATTTACATTTATATTTATTGTGCAAAATAATCTCTTATAGTTATAGCATTGTTTACATTTTTTCTATTATCTATTTTTTTCTAATCAACACCATATGTATCATATAATTTTTTTTTCAAATTCGTGCAAAAAGTAAAGAGTTTCCAATCAGCATTATTTATTTATTTATTTATTTAATTTATTTAATTAAATTTTTATACCACCCTGTTCCCGAAGGACTCAGGGCGGTTTACAGGGCAACATAAAATACAATATAAAAATAGTATAAAATTAAAATAGATTAAATTAATTAAGCCCAACAATTAAAACAATATTAAAAGCTAAAACCCCTTCAGTCCAGGCCTGATAGATAAAAAAACTAGGTTTTCAGGTCCCGGTGAAATGAACGCAGATCGGGGGCGGTCCGAAGTTCCACCGGTAAATCATTCCATGAAATTGACCGGTTCTATGAAGCCCTACAGCACCTTATAGAACTAACACCCAAAAATGATGTCCTTATCATCATGGGAGATTGGAATGCTAAAGTAGGAAGCCAAAAGATAACTGGAATAACAGGCAAGTTTGGCCTTGGAGTACAAAATGAAGCAGGGCACAGGCTGATAGAATTTTGTCAAGAGAATACGATGGTCATAGCAAACACTCTTTTCCAACAACCCAAGAGATGGCTTTACACATGGACATCACCAGACGGTCAACACAGAAATCAGATTGACTATATGCTCTGCAGCCAAAGATGGAGAAGCTCTATACAGTCAGTAAAAACAAGACCAGGAGCTGACTGTGGCTCAGACCATGAGCTTCTTGTTGCAAAGTTTAGGCTTAAATTAAAGAAAGTAAAGAAAAGTGCTAGGCCAGTCAGGTATGAATTAAATCATATCCCTGTTCAATATACAGTAGAGGTGACAAATAGATTTAAGGAATTAGATCTGATAGACAGAGTGCCTGAAGAACTATGGACAGAGGTTCGCAACATTGTACAACAGGTAGCAACCAAAACCATCCCAAAGAAAAAGAAATGCAAGAAAGCAAAATGGCTGTCTGAGGAAGCTTTGCAAATAGCGGAGGAAAGGAGGGAAGCGAAAGGTAAGGGAGAAAAAGAAAGATATGCCCAATTAAATGCAGAGTTCCAAAGAATAGCTAGAAGAGATAAGAATGCCTTCTTAAATGAACAATGCAAAGAAATAGAAAAAAAACAATAGAATAGGGAGGACCAGAGATCTTTTCAAGAAAATTGGAGAGATGAAGGGAACGTTTCATGCAAAAATGGGCATGATAAAGGACCAAAATGGCAGGGACCTAACAGAGGCAGAAGAGATTAAGAAGAGGTGGCAAAATTACACAGAAGAACTATACAAGAATGAGCTTAATGTCCCTGATAATCACAATGAGGTGGTCACTGAGCTCGAGCCAGACATCCTAGAATGTGAAGTGAAGTGGGCCTTAGAAAAGCTGAGCAACAACAAAGCTAGTGGAGGTGACAGTATTCCAGCTGAGCTATTCAAAATCTTAAAAGACGATGCAGTAAAAGGGCTACACTCAATTTGCCAGCAAATTTGGAAAACTCAACAGTGGCCACAGGATTGGAAAAGATCAGTTTACATTCCAATTCCAAAGAAAGGCAGTGCCAAAGAATGTTCAAACTATCGCACCATTGCACTCATTTCTCATGCTAGTAAAGTTATGCTTAAAATTCTACAAGCTAGACTCCAGCAGTATGTGGATCGAGAACTACCAGAAGTACAGGCAGGATTTCGAAGAGGCAGAGGAACTAAAGATCAAATTGCTAACATATGCTGGATCATGGAGAAAGCTAGAGAGTTCCAGAAAAACATCTACTTCTGCTTCATTGACTATGCTAAAGCCTTTGATTGTGTGGATCATAACAAACTCTGGCAAGTCCTTAAAGAGATGGGCATACCAGACCATCTTATTTGTCTCTTGAGAAACCTATATGCAGGCCAAGAAGCAACAGTGAGAACTGGACACGGAACCACTGATTGGTTCAAAATTGGGAAAGGAGTCCGGCAAGGCTGTATACTGTCGCCTTGCCTATTTAACTTATATGCAGAGCACATCATGAGAAAGGCAGGGCTAGATGAATCAAAAGTTGGAATTAAGATTGCCGGAAGAAACATCAACAACCTAAGATATGCAGATGATACCACTCTAATGGCAGAAAGTGAAGAGGAACTAAAGAGCCTCTTGTTGCGAGTAAAGAAGGAGAGTGCAAAACTTGGGTTGAAACTAAACATTAAGAAAACCAAGATCATGGCATCTGGCCCTCTCAATTCCTGGCAAATAGATGGGGAAGAAATGGAGGTAGTGACAGATTTTATTTTCCTGGGCTCCAAGATCACTGCAGATGGGGACTGTAGCCAAAAAATTAAAAGACGCTTGCTCCTGGGGAGGAAAGCCATGGCAAATCTAGACAGCACACTAAAAAGCAGAGACATCACCCTGTCAACAAAAGTGCATATAGTCAAGGCTATGGTCTTCCCAGTTGCAATGTATGGCAGTGAAAGCTGGACCATAAGAAAGGCTGAGCACCAAAGAATTGAGGCCTTTGAACTATGGTGCCGGAGAAGACTCCTGCGAGTCCCTTGGACTGCAAGGCAATCAAACCGGTCAGTCCTAGAGGAGATCAACCCTGACTGCTCTTTAGAAGGCCAGATCCTGAAGCTAAAACTCAAATACTTTGGCCATCTAATGAGAAGGAAAGACACTGGAGAAGAGCCTAATGCTGGGAAAGATTGAGGGCAATAGAAGAAGGGACGACAGAGAATGAGGTGGCTGGATGGAGTCACTGAAGCAGTAGGCGTGAGCTTAAATGGACTCCAGAAGATGGTAGAGGACAGGAAGGCCTGGAGGAACATTGTCCATAGGGTCGCGATGGGTCGGACACGACTTCGCAACTAACAACAACAATAGTTATTTCAATCATCTTCCCACCCATTCCTCCACTGGATAAATGGATAAATGCTTACAAGCAAAGATCAGTCCCAAAAAAAAAGTCTCTCCACAAGCCTAATATGTCAGTTAAAGAAAAATGACATTTGGTCGCTTACCTTGAGTGGTTTAAATATTTTTTTCAAATGGTTCATACAACAAATCTACCATTTCACCACTTAATAAAAGTTTTGCCTTTAGTTGAGAATTAATATTCAAAACAAAACATTCATTTTTTTTAGATCCTGCTAGATGCCAACCTAGCAGTTCGAAAGCACGTAAAAATACAAGTAGAAAAATAGGGACCACTCCGGTGGGAAGGTAACAGCGTTCCGTGCGCCTTTAGCGTGTAGTCATGCCGGCCACATGACCATGGAGACATCTTTGGACAAGCACTGGCTCTTCGGCTTTGAAACGGAGATGAGCACCGGAAACAACTAGCACGCATGTGCGGGGGAACCTTTACCTTTACCTTTATAGATGAAAAATTTTTTTTTGATGAAATGCTAAATTAAAATTTTATTCATCTAAATTTTATGAATCAAATATGTTATATCTTTCTTCCTAATATGAGTCTCCTGTGAGCAAATTATAAATTGTTTCATTTTTTTAAGTGATAAGATTTTTTTCTCTTTAGCTCCATTTATATTCTATATAAGATATTTGTAATCTATTCTATAGTCAAGCCAAGAGTTTAGAAAATCAGTATTAATTGTTTCATTCAATGCCATCTTTTTGACTGTCCTTTCACATTTGCTGTAATTATCCTGAAATCTCCACTGAAACCTCTGTTCGCTCTTTTCCCAATTCCCCTTTATATTTTTTTGAAATTTTCTTGCCTTTTGAAAGGTCAAAATTCTGCTGTTTAAAAGTAAAATAAAAAGTAAAAACCATCACTTCTAATTTATCCCAGTAAAACACATTTTTTCTGGTTTAATTTTTCAGTAAAAATGGTAGTATTTAGCAAGTGTTCAAAGTTAAAATGGTGCTGAAAAAAAGTGACTTTCAATTGGTTCTTGCACTTAAAAAAATCAGTCTTCCCCCCCTCCCCCACAGTCATAAGATCAAAATTCAGGCACTTGGCAATTGACATTATTCACAATGGTTGCGGAATCCCAGGGTCATCTGATCCCCCATTTGCAACCTCCCTGGCTGGCAAAATCAACAGGAGAAGCCAGATTTGCTTCATGACCATATGATTCACTTGAGCCCTTCAGTAATTCACTTAACAGCTGTGGCAAAAAGGTCATAAAATTGGGGCATGGATTACTTAACAGGCACCTTACTTAACAATGGAAGTTCTGATCCCAATTGTGTTTACAAGTCAAGAACTACCTGTATTTTCTTTTAAGCTGAGGTCTGATAAGAATGTCTTTTAGAATAACTATATCTGTACTTTCAATCTTTTTATTAAAGTGGCATTGTAGAACCTGATCTCTTGGTTTCTTCACGAAATGCATCAAAATATCTCTGGGAATGTTCTTTGTTCTTGCATATTGTGAATTAATTGTATAGACTTTATCAATCTCTGCCTCAGTGTCATTTTCCTTCAAATCTAAAACACCAATCAAAACAGTAATCAAAGCTTGTATAATTAATTCTCGAATACTTAACATTTCATCACAGCTTTCTGAAATAAATCTAAATTTGAAATAATTTTTTCTTTCTCAATTCCAGTAGATCCAAATTATCCAATTCTCTCTCCAATTTTGTACCAATGACCTCCCAAGTTTTCCTTCTTGTGATTACATGTCCAGATATTTGCCTTATAGAGCTTTCAATTTTTTCCCCAAATCTGCCAACTATTTTTGTTATGTTTCGGGATCGGTGAGGCATTGACGAGGCAGTACAGTGAAACAGCAACATGTTTATTCATTTAACACAGAAGCAGCACTAACTGCTGCTTAACCTCTATTTATACAGACCACCACTAGTCAGCAGCCAATGAAATTAAAGTGGTAGTTTCCACCTAAAATGCAAACTAACAATTCTGGAGACAAGCAGTCTGGAGTTTAAACAGACACGTCCATTACAAATACTCAATAGTTTACAAGTAATTTATATCAATACATAACAATTTTCTTTTCAAAAACTATAAATTTAGCCTCAAGTGATTGAATTATGTTACTCAATTGATCAAATATCCTCTGAAGTAAGTCTAATGGAACTGACTACTTTCTCTGACTGGTCAAAAGAATCCAAATATAGAGGGAGACAAGAAAGCAGGAAGCAATGGTCCAATTTTCTTAACTTTTCCTTTTATTTCTTTCAAGAGGGTAAAAGGACAATATAGCCTGCACCTCAGCAGCAATTGATCACTGACTGGCTGGCAGTACTTTGTGCTCAGATGTAGGGTTGAAAGAGTTAGCAATTACTGGCTGCAGGTTTTCTGAATATAACCATGCATTCTTGAATATAGTGACTTCTAAAAAACCCCTGAAATAGTAGAGTACCCTGGAAAAAATATTGCATGGATCTTGAATTGGCACCAGAAGGAACTGGTGATAGGAAAACTAACTAAAAGTTAAATCATTTGAACAAGCAATAGAAATATTTTGACTGTACTCAGTGCTTTTTTTGTAAAAAAAAAAGTGCTGGAACTCTCATCTTGGGTGCAGGAGGCGGGAGGGGGGTGGCGCTGCTGTGATCACCGGTGCGAGGGGTGTTGGTGGTGGGCTGCCCCCTGGGGCCGGAGCTGGCACGGCTGGTGATGTGGGAGCAGTGGGGCCCGCTCTATATGGTGGGGCTGCACAGGGTGGAGACGGGGCAGGCCAGGCAATGCAGGCCACTTAGGCATGCAGGCCACTTAGGCACGCAGGGCAAGGCGACGGTGGCGCAGGTCCAGCACCAGGTAGGCCACCAGGTAGGCCACCACAGAACCCACCTCCCACTCCTTGTCCTCACTTACCTAGTTGAGATGGTGTAATTGGGCAGCAGGGAGGGATGCAAAGTTCCTGCCAACTTACCCTTGCTGCAGACAACTTGCCGGTGCAACATTTGCCTGCCAGGTCTTTTGGCATGCTCAGGAGCAATTCCTACTGGCTTTCGAAAGCCAAGAGACTTTTGAAAGCCAATAGAGGCAGTAGCATAGCTTGAGGAAAAGCTTTTTGTGTGTGCAAAAAAGGGTGCCGGAATGCCATTCTGAGCATTCTATGAGAAAAAAAGCCCTGCGTTTATGTTTTAATCTTATGATTTTAAAAATATTGTAAGTTGCCCCAAACCTCGCAATGTGGACTGCATACAAATATTATATAATCGGTAAATAAAGGTAGAACATATGTTAAATATACATCAAATGATAATATGCTTCCCTACAAAGTCAATTCTTGCTCAATGAATTGGCACCAGAAGGAACAGACCAATGACAGACCAAGGAATTAACTCAGAAAGGCAAGAGGAAAATCTAGAAGAGGTCTGTGCAACTTGTAGAAGGGAAAGGCCCACACTGGTCTGCAAAGGAATGCTGGTGGGCTAATCAATGATTTGGTGACTAGAAGAGCATCAACAGTGTTGGAGTTCGTGGTCATGGTAAGCCATGGAGGCACTAGGCAACATGACTTTCAGGGCAGTGGTGGTGCTTTTATTACTTTTTTTTTTAAAGTCTGTGCTCTATCCAAGGGTGCTTGTTAGGCCCGCATGTACAGGCCTGGTCTAGAATTTATTTTGGAGCATTCAACTATCTAGAGCAGGCATGTCAAACTCATTTTGTTTGAGGCAACTTCTTATAAAAGAATTGCCATTAATTTGTTTTAATAAAATAGTTTTAATCAAATTTTCACTTGATTTCAAATTAAATGAATTATATTGGTTAACAATGAGGGTTTTTTTTAGTACAATTGCCAAATGCAATAAACTGGTTTTAGGTATAAAAGGTAAAGGTTCCCCCGCACATGCGTGCTAGTCGTTTCCAACTCTAGGGGCCGGTGCTCATCTCCGTTTCAAAGCCGAAGAACCAGCACTTGTCCGAGGACGCCTCCGTGGTCATGTGGCCGGCATGACTACATGCCAAAGGCACACGGAACACCTAATTATTTCAACACCAATACATTTTAACAACATATTCTATTTGCAAATGAATGCAAATGCAAATTATACAATTTTTTGTGCAAAAATAAAACAAAATAACAGATTTAAGAGCTGTTATCATTAGTTACCCTTAGATAAAAAATAATTCCATCATCCAAAACTTTGTTATACTATATTTAATGAACAGATGCTTTGGGATTAAAAAAAAAGACTGACTACATTTGATTGTGTATCACCATGGCATTAAAACAAATTTTGAACAGTGTATGAAAAATAAACGTTCCCTAAACATCTGCTGGCTTTATCTATACATTTTCCTTGATAGCACTCTATTGCCTTCTTTTTAGCCTTTTTTTCAACTTCCCAGCTTAAAAAAGGCAAGGCACCGGGAGGTGAAAGTTACAGAGACTATTTAAGCAGGTTGCTAAGCAACCTGTTCACACTCGGCCCTTCTTACCCTCCCACTTTTAAATTAGCCTGTATGGATCGCATTTCCTTCAATTTGAACCATCTGAAGGCCTGTCGCTGCGATGCATTCTGCTGCTCTGCAACCTGGCTGCCTGAGGAGAATTTGGCTCTCTGGAACAGTTTCCTTCAGCTGTTTTTTCTTGTGTGTGCAAAAAAAGGTGCCGGAACACCGTTCTGAGCATTCTATGGGGGAAAAAGCCCTGGATATATCACATATAATTGAAGATTGTAATTAGTTTCGTGTGCACGTTCAGCAAGTGTGATGTATTTGTGCTGGCATTTATAGGCCTCTTTCCAACCACATCCAGAAAAATTTGTAACAAACATTAGAATTCTCAAGGCCATGTTTGGTATTTCCCAGCAATCTGTTACTGGAAGGAAAAAGCAGTCCCTGCTGCGTTACTGATCCCAGAGAAGCATTTGTATGTATGCAGGTATCCTTAGAGTGCCATAGTTATGGATGAGAAATATTAGTTGCAAAGTTGGCATTTCTGGATGTAATACAGATATTTTGGACTTGTTTTTGTTTCTTTGCATGTTTGATATTTTTAAAAAGGCATATGCTATTGACTACGCTTATGTACATATGTAACATCTTTTGCTAGGATACATGACCACTGCTTTTCCAGAATGTGAAAAGTGAAAGATTGTGACTAAACAAAATTTTAATGTACAGATAATACCACCAGAAATTATTTTAGCCTTTTTAATAAATGTTGTTATTGATGTTAAGCTCACCATGGAAAACATCATGTATTGTTATGTATATATTATACATAACAGATTAAGAATATTTCATTCTTAAGAATTGTTTAATTTAAAGTGGTTTAGTTGTAATAGATGGTTAGATTCAAAATAGTTTTCAAGAGTATGTACAAAAGATACTATTTCTTTTTCTAGCATCAGCTAAATTAGACATATTACATTGAGAAAAATGTTTCTCATTTCTTTCCTGTTACCTTTATTGATTTCATTGCAGAGATGTTAACATAGGACACGGGTCGGCAACCTGCGACTCCAGAGCCGCAGGAGGCTCTTTCAGCCATCTCCTGTGGCTCCCAGTTCTCCTCTGCCACCATGTGAAGTCCAGAAAAAAAAAGTGGGACTAAAAAAGTTCAACCAATCAATTCAAACTTCTCACAGAAAAAAAAACTTGTGAAGTTTGAATTGATTGGTTGAAGTTCTTTGGTTTGTGGGACTGCCCACAAAACTCATTTCTTCTTCAGACTGCATGTGGCAGCAGTGGAGGAAGAGATGGGAGGACTGCTGGAAAGGTGAGTGGGTCGGTCAGATGGGGTGTGTGGGGGTGGGGTGTTTCTGAGCAGCATATCGAGTGTCGAGCGCTGCCAGACCCCCTCCTTCTTTCTTTCTCTCTCTCTGTGAGAGAGAGAGTGAGAGAGAGAACAAGTCCGTTGATTTATCAGCGAGTTACCGCTGCATCATCTCCTGCCCTTGCTGCCTCTCCTGTGGAGACGCATTTGCGTCTCTCTGTGTCTCTCTCTCTGCCACTCAAAGGCATCCTGCAGCCACTGCCTCTTGCAGCTCCACACTACCTTCTTTCACTCTGAACCATGGCCTGTGAGGATTCCTCTTCCCACAGTTGCCATGCTGGTTTGTCCCTCACCCTGTTGGTGCTGCAAGTTGGTGTTGCCTCGCCCCAGTGGCGTCGCTGGCCCACCTCCTCTGGCTCATCTGGCTGTGCCGATGATGTCAGAACAGCGCCAAGCCTCTCATTGACTCTGGCGGCATCCCTGAGCTGCCCCGGCCCCGGCCTCGGCCGATGGGCCGCGGTCTGCACGGTCTGCTGATCGACCACCTGTCTTCCTGGCAGCACATCCCACAGGGAAGGTCTGCAAGGGAGGCGGCGGTCTGGTGTTGTTTCCCTCCTTGTGTGTGTGTGTGTGTGTGTGTGTGTGTGTGTGTGTGTGTTTGGGAGAGAGAGAGAGAGAGAGAGAGAGAGAGAGAGAGAGAGAGAGAGAGAGAGAGAGAGAGAGAGAGAGAGAGAGAGAGACCCGCGAGAATGGCTGGAAGAGGCAGCTGTTGGTCTGGCATTGTTTCCCCCCTCGTACATTTGTATGTGCATCAGACCCACAGGAAATGGCTGGTAGGGAGGTGGCGGTCTGGCGTTGACCCCCTCCTGTGTGTCAGGTGCACGGGGTTCGACACACAGAGAAATGCAAACGGCGGACTGCCACCGCCTCTACCAGCCGTTCCCACAGGTCTGACACACACACATGCATGCACAAGGGGGGTAAACAATGCTGGACTGCCGCCTTCCTAGCAGACTTCCCCTGTGGGATGTGCTGCCAGGAAACCGGGCAGCCCGATGAGCAGACTGTGCGGACCACGGCTCATCGGCCGAGGCTGGGCCAGCTCCGGGATGCCGCCAGAATCAACTAGCAGCTTAGGGCAGTTCTGACATCATCAACACAGACGGAGCACACAGGGGGGAAACAATGCCAGACTGCCGGCTGCCTCTTCCAGTCATTCCTGCAGGTCTGACACACATACAAATGTATGAGGGGGGGAAACAATGCTGGACTGCTGGCTGCCTCTTTGAGCCATTCCTGTGGCTCTGACACACACACGCACACACACACACACACACACAAGAGGGAAAACAACGAAGGACTGCTGGCTGCCTCTTCCAGCCATTCCCGTGGCTCTGACAGACACACACACACACTCATGAGGGGGAGAAACAACGCTGGACTGCGGGCGCCTCTACTAGCCGTTCCCACGGATTTGACACACGCACACACATGCATGAGGGGGGAAACAACGCTGGACCGCCGCCTCCCTAGCAGACCTTCCCTGCGGGATGTGCTGCCAGGAAGCTGGGCGGCCCAATGGGCAGACCGTGTGGACCGCGGCCCATTGGCCGAGGCCAGGCCAGCTCAGGGATGCCGCCAGATTCAATGAGCGGCTTGGTGTGGTTCTGACATCGTCGGCACAGCCGGAGCACAGAGGAGACAGCGGAGGCAGGCCAGCGACATCGCCGGGGCAAGGCGTCCCCACGGCTCGCAACACCAACAGGGCAAGGGACAAACTGGTGTGACAGCTGTGGGGAGAGGAATCCTTGCAGGCCGTGGTTCAGAGTGAAAGAAGGCGGTGCAGAGCTGCAGAAGGTAGTGGCTCACTGGTAAAACAGACTTGGAGGAGCCGTGGCTGGCCTTTTGAGGTGCCGTGGACCTTCATTGACTTCCATGGGGACTCTTGGCAATTAGGGCCAATTGAAACTGCTGCAGGATGGCTTTGAGTGGCAGAGAGACACACAGAGAGATGCAAACGCGTCTCCACAGGAGAGGCAGCAAGGGCAGGAGATGAGGCAGCGGTAACTTGCTGATAAATCAATGGACTTGGTCTCTCTTTCACACACACACACACACACACACGCACTCAAACACAGAGAGAGAGAGAGAGAGAGAGAGAAAGGGGGGAAAGAAGGAGGGGGTCTGGCTTTAAGAGCAGGATGGCTTTAAGTGGCAGAGAGAGAGGCAGAGAGAAGCAAATGTGTCTCCACAGTAGAGGCAGGAAGAGCAGGAGATGAGGAGGAGGTGGCAGTGGCTTGCTGGTAAACCAACGGACTTGGTTTCTCTTTCTCTCTCACACACACACACACAAACACAAGGAGAGAGAGAGAAAAAAAAGGGAAAAGAAGGAGGGGGTCTGGCTTTAAGTGCAGGATGGCTTTAAGTGGTAGAGAGAGAGGCAGAGTGACAAGAGAGGCAGCAAGGGCAGGAGACGAGGAGTCAGCCTATGTCTGTGCACATGCACAGACTTAAATGGAGGCTTTCAAACCTGACAAGCATGTGGATATCTGCAACCGGTCGTTGCAAAAAAATAAGATAAAAAGGGGAAAAAATGGTCGTGACTATTTAAAGACCCCCACTTTTCCTTTCCTTCCTCCTCTTTGGCACTGTTGACTTCTGGTCCTCCAATCCTGGCTGCTCCTCGCGGTCCCTGCTTGCCAGCCGCTGCATTCAACTTTTATTTGCTTGGTAGACTGGGGATAGAGGTGTTCCCCCACTTCTTTCCACTCCTGCCACGGCGATTTCTGAGAGCGGGGAGCAGCTGCCTGCTGGGCAAGCCCCAAAAGCTTTCTTCCTTTCCCTGATCTTGCCTTACTTGCTCGTCGTCTGATGTAGGCTTCTGCTGGGTTTCCTCAACCTCCCCCCCATTTTATTTTAATCCCACCACTGTCTCCCTCTTTCACAAAGCCTCAGAAGATTCTTCTCCTCGTTGGCCTCCTCTTTCGCTCCCTTGGAACCTTCACGCCAAAAGGTGGAAAGAAGAAAGTCCCAGAGAGGGCAGGGGGAGAGCAGTCTTTTCTGAGGGAGGAAAAGCCAGGACGGCAAAGCCATCCATACCAGAGGTGGATGGGGGCAGGGCTGGTTCACATCTTGCCTTAGGTGCCACACGTAGAAATAAAGGGAGACTAAACATGAAAAATTCTAACAAAAGAAATACCCACCAGCATCCCAAGGACTGTATAGAAAATCTATCTGGCAGGCAGCTTTATTATTTCACTGTCTTCCTCTGAATACCCAATGTTCTGTGTAATGTATTGTGCTTTTTCTTGTTAAGGGAACACCACGTGGGCTAATAGCTGGAAGGTTGCTTAAGCAGGGAAGCTGGCTAACGGCTCCCAGCTCCTCAGACAAGCCATCTCCAGCGCCACCATTGGCTGCCTCTAGGGCGGCAATAGGTTGCTTTAAACCTATTGGCCACCGCCTAGAGGCCAGTGTATAAATTGCTGCATTCGTAGCCCTGTTTCTCAGTTCAGATCCTGCAAGCAATAAACAATTATCTTTGCTGAACTCACTCGCCTCGTCTCGTCATTGAAGCGACGAACCCAGTATCTAACACTGGCGACGAGGATGGGATCCTGCTCCTCCAACTGAGCTGAAGAGTCACTAGGGGAGAGGGAGCGCACGCCTGGCTGGAAAGGCAATTCCCCTCCTACGGTCAGCTAGCACAGCCACGCTAGTGACCACGCGCCCAGAGGACCAGTCCCTGGGCAATGGAGGAGCAGGATTCGAAGATGCCGAGCACCAGCCGTGAAGACTGGCAGAAATGGCCAAGGTCGGAAAGCTGGAAGAATTCAACATAACTCAGCCAGAAGGGTGGTCCTCGTACCTGTCCAGGGTTGAGAACTATCTTCGAGCGAACCAGGTTGCCGAGGACAGATTGAAGGCCGCCATGCTCCTCTGTGTGTGCGGCCCAGCAATGTTCGACATAGCAGAGAACCTGTTTGTGCCAAGCTGTCGGTAATCACTTGGCGCTATGCATTTGAGCAAAGAGTCCAACAACCAGTTGAAACTGTGTCCAAGTTCATTGCGGCCTTGAGGCAGGCCGCGTGCCTGTGCCAGTTCTCTGATGTTGAGGAGAGGCTACGAGACCGGTTTGTCTGTGGTCTCCGCAACTGAGAGCTACAGCAAAAGCTCTTCACCAAAGAGACTCTGTTGTTCCCAGATGCGCTGAAGGAAGTCATGGTGGAAGAAGCTGCCGGCAGGGTCGTACGAGCCATGCAGCCCACCAAAACTACACAATGTGATGAAGCCATCCACCACAAGGACACCAAACACACAGAAGACCCTGAAGATGACACAGAAGTCGACAAGCTACACAGACACCACGACCAACAGCGTCTCAGCGACAAGCAACATGGGGCCACTTACAAGGCAGATCCCTTCCTTAGATGCCCAGGTTGTGGCGGCCGCCACCAATGCTTGGACTGTAAGTTCTGGACAACCACATGCCGGGCCTGCAGAAAGATTGGCCACATCGCGTCCGTCTGCAGAGGTCGCCAGAGGGACCGGCCATCGAATCGTCAGTCAAAAGGTCCAACCAGGAGAGGTACCAGGGCCCCGGGACAGTATAGCATGGAGTTTTACTCCAGCCACAGAAGCATTTGCCATACCAGGGCTCGACGCCTGATTAAGCCAAAGTATAGACTTCAGGTGGAGTTGCAAGGAGTTCCCTACAAGATGGAGCTGGACACAAGCTCTACCATTTCCATTATTTCCCTTGAAACATTTAATTTTGTTTGTGGTCGCAGTAAAAGATGGGCCAAGCTGAGGCCATCTGATATCGTATTAACTGATTTTCAGAATGCCAGATTCGCAGTCAAGGGTGAGGCCACCCTAGCCCTTAAATTTAAGGGGTTTTGGGGGCACCTGGATGTTGTTGTAGTAGGAGGGGTCAGCGAATGAGCCTGATCAGGCTCGTTTGGTTTAATGCACTAGGCATCCAAGTAACCGGGATCAACTGGACACAAGTCGCAAGTCTAGCGACAGTATGCGAGGAATTTGCAGATGTGTTTGATTCAGCTCTGGGGATATACATGGGCCTGCCAATAGCATTTAAACTAGATCCAAATGTAGTGCCAGTCAGGATTAAACCTCATAGGGTTCTATTTGCTCTTAAACACAAGATAGACGCTGAACTAGATAAACTTGTTGAACAGGGTGTACTGCAGCCAGTAGATGGGGATGATTGGGAGACCCCAATCGTAATGCCACTTAAAGCCAACTGGGAGGTCAGAATATGTGCAGATTACAAATGCACAATTAACCATGCACTCAAACAGCATGCATACCCAGTACCGGTAGTAAGCCACATACTGGCATCTTTGCAGAGTGGCACCATTTTTGCAAAATTAGATTTGGCTCAGGCCTACCAGCAGCTCCCTGTTGATGAGGCCACAGCCACGGCACAGACTATTGTAACCCATAGGGGGCGTTTAAAGTAAAGCACCTGCAATTTGGGGTCAATGTAGCCCCTGGCATTTTTCAGGGCATCATGGAATGTACACTCAAGGGCATTCCGGGGGTTTGCCCCTATTTTGATGACATGCTCATCACTGGTGAGTCCACTGAGGTGCTTGCAAGGAGGCTCAGAGCCATCCTGCAAAGGCTGCGCGAAGCAGGCCTCAAGCTTAAAAAGAATAAGTGTAGTATTGGAGTCCCCTCAACTGAGTTCTTAGGGTTTTGCATTGATGCTGATGGCATCCACCCTGCTGAGTCAAAAGTAAAAGCCATTCAGATGGCACCCAGCCCTAAAACAAAAGGAGAGCTGCAGACATTCCTAGGCCTCCTAAATTTTTACCACACATTCCTTCCTAAAAAGGCTGCAGTGGCAGAGCTGCTACACCGGCTCTTGGATAAAATGGCTACATGGAAGTGGACTAGAGTTCACGAAAAGAGTTTCCAGGAATTGAAGGCCCTTCTGTCCATTAGTTCCACTATCACTTATTTCAAGGAGTCAAAGCCAATTTGCTTGGCATGTGACACATCCTCATATGGGGTGGGTGCAGTCCTAAGTCACTTAGAGAGAGATGGAACTCAAGTTCCAATCACTTTTTATTCAAGGACACTGTCCTCCACTGAGCGTAATTACGCTCAAATTGACAAAGTGGCACTGGCTATAGTTGCTGGAGTAAAGAAATTCCATGACTATTTATACGGCAGGGACTTCATGGTCTTCACAGACTATAAACCACTATTGGGGTTATTCGCTACAGACAGACACCCCACATTTTATCCCCTAGGATGCTTAGATGGTCCAGTTTTTTTATCAGCTTATACTTTTAAGCTAATTCACAAACCCAGCAAGGATATGGGCCATGCAGATGGCCTGAGCAGACTTCCACTGACTCAAATCGAACCAGCCCCAGCGGCCCGCGTTTTGTCCATTCAGGACTTGCCAGAGTTTCCCCTCCATGCGGGGGACATTGCTGCAGAAATGGCAGCAGACAAGACCCTAAGTAGAGTGCTATCGTGGGTACACACAGGGTGGCTGGATAAAAGCCCAGGTCCTGAGTTTCAGAGCTATTTTACGAGGAGACACGAGCTCTCAGCTCACAAGGGTTGTATTCTTTGGAGGAACAGGGTCATAGTTCCCACCTCACTAAGAGACAGGGTGTTGCAATCACTTCATGAAGATCATCAGGGTATTGTTTGCATGAAAGCCTTGGCAAGAAGCTATTTATGGTGGCCAGGATTAGATAAAGCCATTGAGGCCCAGGTGCATGGGTGTTATACATGCCGGCAATCAAGGCCTGAAATGCTGCATGCTCCAGTTCACAGGTGGGAGGAGACTCACACTCCCTGGTTTAGGATACATATAGATTTCGCTGGGCCCTTTCAGGAACAGCTCTTTCTTATAGTGGTCGATAGCTACTCTAAATGGCTAGAATTATACCAATCGCAAACATGACTACTGCTAGGACCATCCAGGTGCTTAGGAAACTCTTTGCCACGCACGGGTTGCCGGACGTCATAGTGTCCGATAACAGGGCCCAATTTACTGCGGCAGAATTTCAGGCATTCCTGAGAGCAAACCTCATTAGGCATGTGACATTGGCTCCATTTCACCCATCTACTAATGGTCAAGCCGAACGTATGGTTCGCACCACAAGGGAGTCATTGAGGCATATAGTGACTGTGGACTGGCACCAAAGACTGGCCGACTTTTTGCTTTGCTAACATTCCATGCCTTGCATGGCAACAGGGAAAAGACCAGCAGAGCTGCGCTGGGGGAGGTGCTTAATCTCAAAACTGGACAGGCTGCACCCAGACCGGGTGGCAGCTCAGACCTCTCACCCAAAATCCCCAAGGGGGCTGGAAGTGGGCGATGGGGTGTGGGCCAGGAACTATGGGCATGGGAACTTGTGGGTGCCAGGGAAGACTACCAAAACGTCAGGCCCTCTCTCATATGAAGTGGACCTAGAGGGCGGGCAAGTTGTCTGTCACCATATCGATCAGCTTAGGAAG
Source organism: Vipera ursinii (assembly GCF_947247035.1). Classification (NCBI taxonomy): domain Eukaryota; kingdom Metazoa; phylum Chordata; class Lepidosauria; order Squamata; family Viperidae; genus Vipera; species Vipera ursinii. The sequence goes on along the minus strand of NC_139514.1, from coordinate 34,565,249 downwards.
CGTTTTCCAGAATGGCCACAAAGTGAGAACTTTATCACGGGTCCTTTCCACAGACTGCAAACTGGCAGCCAGGCAAAGCAATCCATTGGCTCTGAGGGTCCAAGCAGCCAGAGCAACAGGGAGGTGGGTAAAGGGGAAGAAAGCCCAGGAGTGCAACATGGGACCCCTGATGGAGAAAGCCAACCAGAACACTACAGCTGCTGTGCTAAATCTGTGGAGCAAACTGACTCTGGGGTGGGCCAACCTGGAAGGGCCAGCCAGAGATTTCCGAGTCAACCAGACTCTTTTGAACTTAAAGACACTGATCTATCCAGCCCGGTGGGCAAGCTGGTAGGCCTGGAAGAGCCTGGGTCCCCCAGGCATTCCACAAGGGTTCACAGACCTCCTGCATATCTACAGGATTTTGTTCTGAAATAACGGAGCTATAATGTGTCTGTATCATGACTGTGCTGCTAGCTAGGAAACTTCTGTATTAGACAGGATGGAAACATGTAAATGCACACTATTGTTGTACCTTGTAAATTTATATTGCTGTAATCATTTTCCTTTTGTTGTTATAATGTTTGCACATTCTAGGGGGGAGGGGTGTAATGTATTGGGCTTTGTCTTGTTAAGGGAACACCACGTTGGCTAATCGCTGGAAGGTTGCTTAAGCAGGGAAGCTGGCTAATGGCTCCCAGCTCCTCAGACAACCCGTCTCCAGCACCGCCATTGGCTGCCTTTAGGGCGGCAATAGGTTGCTTTTAACCTATTGGCCACCGCCTAGAGGCCAGGGTATAAATTGCTGCATTCGCAGCCCTGTTTCTCAGTTCAGATCCTTCAAGCAATAAACAATGATCTTTGCTGAACTCACCTCGTCTCGTCATTGAAGCGATGAACCCAGTATCTAACATTCTGTAAAACACAACACACACACACATACCCTAAACTAACTTCTGCTGCTTTGTATTGGTTACTTACATGGTACAATTAAAATAATCTATTTTCTGATATTTTCTGCCAGCTGTAATTTACCGTCTCCTCCCATATCATTTTTTTTACATCTGTTTAGGCAATTTTCCTTTTTTGAGAATGAGTGATGCTTGTTAAATATATTCATTTGCAACTTTTTGGTTAATCTGCATTTAGATGCCAACTCATACTGTAGAAAAGATGTTTCTGTTTTAATATTTGAATTGGCCAAGAATTATAATGACTATTAGACACTTTTCAAAATGTATTTCTTTTGAGCTAGCAAAAAAAATAATGACATGGAAATAGGCGGACTGAAGGGAAAATGGCAGCAGCACAAGGGAGGATATTCTGCTTGCCTGTGGAACTGAGTCTAGTGTACTGGAGCACAGCCACCATATTTCAATATAATTTTCAGGCAATGATAAAGAAGCAGAAGTCATTGAACTGCTATGTAGATTACTCATATCCTGCAATAGCAACTGCTATTCTCTGATCAAAACTTAAAGGCAAGTTTCCAACCACCAGTTTCCCATTCACTTCTGTGGGAGAAACTATGTGTGTGTAGGAATGTCTGTTTCATTTAAATTGAATTTGCACTGGAATTTGCAATGTGCAATTGTTTTTTTGGGTTAGGGCAGCTTCTTTGATATGTCTGCAAAACACAAAGCAAAAAGGTGGTTGGTTGGTTGGTTGGTTGGTTGGTTCATTCCTTCATGAACTCAGATAAGGAACTATATGTTTAGAATATTTATAAGGCAGGGATGAGGAACTGGCGGTCCTTTAAATACTCTCAAACTCTACCCTTCCATTCCCCCAGTAGCTCTAGTCAGGATAGCTAATGGGAGGAAAGCTAGGAACTGTAATAAGTGAAGATCTGGAAAGCCAAAGATGTCCTCACCTACATTAATAGGATGTGTAAGACATTTTGTTTCT